>NC_090923.1:17809819-18124029 GCF_040938575.1 Ambystoma mexicanum | reverse complement strand
TGGCCTTCCTGGATAGAAACCTCCCAGATTGTAGTATCATATACTTCCACCCTTCATTGGTGAAATAGCTTGTGTTCTCACAAAGAGGTGGTCTTCAGGCCCTGGGATTTGAGGTTTATCCCTTTGAATTAATAGAGGGGAGTTCTCTCAGAATTAGTGAAGGGTTTATAGTCATAATATCGAAAAAATAATGTCGAATTACAAAAATGTCGAAAAAAAAATGTCGAATACAAAAATGTCGAAAACACATACAACATACATATAATAGAAAAAGTCATTAATTCGAAAATAAAATGTCGAAAAAAAATTCGAAAAACCAATGTTAAAATAACTATGTAAAATGTCACACATACTAACGTTTTTTATTGGGGGGGGGTCCCCCCCCAAACCCCCCATCCCAAACCCCTACCCCAACCCTCCACTCCTCCCCATCCCCCCCAACACCCCCCATGGATATACCTTTAATTTTTTTTAAAAAGTATTTAATAAAACATTAATTAAATAATTAATTATTAAAAAAAAACATCCCAAACCCCTACCCCAACCCCCCCTCCTCCCCATCCCCCCCACTCACCATGGATATACCTTTAACCATTCAAAAAATATATGTTTTATAAAATATAATTAATTATTTATTTAAACATTAATTCGAAAAAAAAATTGACATTTTTGTAATTCGACATTTTTATTTTCGACATTTTTTTTCGATATTATTGTATTCGACATTATGACTGGACACCTTAGTGAAGGGCTTCGAATAGTGGTCCGACCCTACAGTGATGAAGATCGAAGAATGTGTGGGGGTGGGGGATGTACAGGCAGATGGGAGGGGGGGAATATTGATTGGGCTACAGTGAGGTGAACTCTCTGGAGGAAACCAGTGCCATAGCCCCAATAAAGCTTTGGATAGGGGGACTAGAGAGATTACCCTCTGCCTTAAATCGTGGAATACATGTGGTAATCGTCATCTTTTTACTAATCCTGTTTCCATGGCTACCCATGGCTATCCTTAGAGAGGCTAGTTGTATCTGCCAAGGTGCAACACAGTAATAGCATGCCTGAGTGCAAGGCCTTGACAGGTGTGTCTCAATTGAAGAAAATGATCCAGTGCATGCATAACATCAATTATGCACACCAATACAAAAAGCACTACATGTACCAGAATTCCCCCACACCAAAGTGACAAAAAGAAGCCCAAACAGTTGACAAAACCCACACCATCTGATGCACAGACCGAGAATACTTCTGCTCCCCCCACATATCACTATTAGCCTGCACACCAATTAGCCAAGTCGCCTCCCCGTTAGAAGTGCACAATCACATATGCATCGGATTGGAATTAGAAATGTTATTTGTATTTATTAAGTTTATATAGCGCTGCACATTTTAACAACAGTATACATATAACAATAACAAGTTAACAGTAACAGTAGAAGCAGTGCATACGCGAGAAAGACATTTTCAAAAAGAAATGGCGAATAAACCCAGCTGGAACCGTATAAAAACGTATATGGTCCAGCAGGTTTAAGTTCGAGGCTACCAAGATAGCCTAAAACAATACCAAGGTTATTTAAGATAACCGCGGTAGGAAATATAGGGTAGTTACCACTGCCACCAGCCAAGTCTTGATGAAAAGGGAGCAAAACAATGCTCTAAGAGAAACAAACAAAAAGGGATAAGTATTAACCCTTTCCAGTACTCCATGTAAGATGGTTTGTACTGGGTCTGTGGATTTAAAAAGACTAAAAGTCAATGGCAACTTTACATGTTCTGGGAGACAGTAGTCAGTCCCAGAAAATGGAGTCTGCGTTGGGAAGTTTAAAAGACAAGCCTGTGTCACTGCACTCAAGGTGTTGTGTAACACACAGTAAAAAGATGATGCCTGTGGAGTAGGTGAGGCTGCACAGTCTATGAACAGAAAAATGTTAAACACACACACACAGCAAAACACATGTAAGAGTGGGAAAAAGGGCTCACACTCTTACCAGGTGAAAAAAAAAATCCTAGAAATCCAGCAAAGCTGCTGAGGGACTCAGTAGGTAAGGGAAATCAGCCATTCTTGAGAATTCTCCCTAACACTGAGATTCATGAAAGCCTGCATTATTTAATTAAAAGGGGCCGCATGGATAAATATGGATGGGTAAAATAAATGTGGAAGGAATTATGGGATAAGTTGTAGGGAAGAGAAAGACAAGACAGACAGGTGTGGAAAGGCAGGAGGTAGAGCAAGTCTCTGCTAATAAGCGCTGCTTCGATGGAGGATGGCGGCCGTGGCGAAGAGAGTGGAGGTCTTCACATTCAATCACATATGTCATGTCCTTAATCCAGCAGTTCAAAGTGGGTGCAGTTTTAGCTTTCCAGCATTTAAGTATATTCCTTTTTTCCGCCGCACAGGCCACGTTGAATAACCTGCGTGTATTAGTAGGGACCTTTCCAATGTCTCCAAGTAGGTATTTGATGGGGGCAAGGGGAATGGGGATATCAAGGATGTCCTCTACAGCCCTGGCCACCCCCTTCCAGAATTCATTATATGAGGGCATGCCCAGTAGATGTGGAAAGAATCTGCTTGTTCGGCGGGACACTTGGGGCAGCCAGGTGATATATCGGGGAGAATTTTTCCACTTTTTGGGGTGTGAGGTGCAGGTGGTTCAGGATCTTGAAATAGAGCAATCTTGCATTGGCGGTGATTGACACTGTTTTGGTAAGTTGACAGTATTTGGCCCACTGCATTTTCGTCAATGGACAAGCATAGGTCCCACTCCCATACACCCTTCATGGAGTTGCGAGAGGGAGTATAGGTCTGTTTTATTTTGTACAATTTGGAGGGTCCACAGTTAAACTCACCGGGCGCCATGTTGTCGGTTATAAATGGGTGCGTCTCTGGCTCACGTGGAAAGGGGGGCCACCTTCTACATAATGCTGCCCACATTTTGTGGTATTGAAGGCGCCGCAGCGGTCCATATCCCAGCTTTACCACAAAGTCAGCTAATGACACAAACTTCCTGTCGGGGAACATGTCGCCTAGATTTAGTTGAGCATCGGGGTCCCAGGCATTCCTAATGGGCGGGTCATACGTAGGGGATATCCCAGGGAAATGCCCTAAGGGCGGGGGAAGTGCTGCTGTAGGGTAAACTGATGTTAAGCCTCTTAAATATTCTGTACCACGCATTTACTGTGGTCTTAACTGGATCGAAGAACTAGTATCGGTCAGTGAATAAGACTGATCGAAGATCAGTAGGGGATGCAGCATACCTCTCTATCCTGTGATAAGCAAGGCCATCAGAGTTGGAGAACCAATACCTCGTGTATTGGGACTGAGTGGTTAAATAGTATACCTCAAAGTTGGGTGCAAAGAGGTCACCAGTATCATATTGTACGGTCATTTTTCGCCCAGCTCATTCTAGCCGCCCCCCCAAACAAACGGGGAGACCATGGATTGCAATTTGGAGGGAAACCCTCTCCTGGGCCATATGGGTATGTTACTGAACAGGTATAACAGTTTAGGCAGAACAATAATTTTCAACAATGATATATCCGCCCATAGATTGATATTGGGCGGTTGTTTCATATTTTAAGCTTGGTTTCTAGTTGATGTAAGAAATAGTTTGTGATTGTTTGCATACAGAGATCGGTGATAAATGGATACCGCTGCACCTAGATAGCAGATAGATGCAGAGTACCAGCGTAAACCCATCAAGTCATCAGGTTGTGCCGTGGCAGGCATGAGTGGCAATAATTCCGATTTGGTGTTCTTTATTCTATATCCGGAGTATACAGAGAACTCGTGGACATCTCTCTCATGACGGGAGCAACATTAATTTCGGGGTCACGAATATTAGTAGGGTATCATCGGCATATAATGAGATCACCTGTGGGGGGCCATTAATACGAATTCCTCTATGTAAATGTTTGTAACGAACCAGTGCGGCTATGTATTAAATTGTGAGGGGAAATCGTAGGGGGATAAGAGGGCATCCCAGACGCGTGCCTCTGCCTAGGGAGAATTTATTCAAAAGGGTATAGTTAGTTCGGACCGCAGCACTGGGGTCGGTGTGAGGGATTTGAATATGACTCAGGAATTGTGGGCCGAACCCAAAGCGTTTGAGAATGGTGAACATATATTGCCATGACACTGTCAAATGCTTTATCTGCAGCTAATGATGCTGCCACGACTTTGCCTTCAGGTCTAATTGGGCTATGATGGCGAAAGGTCTACTTAAGTTCAGGGAGGTCGATCTGGTGGGTATAAATCCTGACTGATCAGGATGTACCAAGTGAGCCATAAAGGGTTGCAGGAGTTTAGCAATGAATTTGGCAATTATTTTGACATCCAAATTAAAGAGAGTGGGCAGTATGAAGCAACTTCTGGTGGGAGCCTATGGGGTTTGAGTAAAACAGAGATGACCGCTTCACAAAGCGTAAGGGGAAGGGCCCCAGCTGTGAGAACCTTGTTCCATAATGCTAGGAGTTTAGGGGCAAGCTCATGTGTGTAGCATTTTGTATAGATCAATCCCCAAGCCATCTGTGCCAGGAGCCTTCCCAGTAGCTAGACCCTTCATAGCAGATGTAATTTCATCAGTGGTAAAGGGGGCCTCTAGGGTTTCAGATGCCTCTGATGACAGATAGGGGAGTGGAATTGCAGATACGTAGTTTGTGAGATCGCAAGCAGACATGATGTCAATATTGGTACACAGTGAAGAATAGAATTCAGCGAACACTTTGTTAATTGCAGTTTCTCCTCATGTTGGTCACATATACCGATGATTTTGGATTTTCTGGGATTATTCCATGTAATGGACTGACTGCCACTCCCCATCATCTAACAGAAAGGAATCTATTTCCCCGGTGACCATGTAACAGCTGACCAACAAATGCTCTGCACGTGTGACCATCGATTTTTGTGCTTTTAAACCCTTTAATATCCCAACCCCCAACCTCACCCTCACTGTACTTCAAACATGACAGTGTTGCCCCATAACCAAACTAACCAAAAAAAAAAAAATCTTTAAACAATGGGAGACCTTCCGAAAATTGTCTGGTGCTCCCACAAACCACCAAAAGGGAAATCCCAAGATATAACTTGTGCTATTGTGGTGAGATGACAGCAGTGCCATGGTGTTTCATCCTGGCAGCAATCATGGAACTGGCGATAGCGTTTGACAGACAACAGTGCACGTGGTCAGGTAATGGAATGCCATGTGGGATAAGTCAATCAGTTTTGGGAGGCATCGGAATGGTTTGTTCAATGTAGGATGGGGCGTTCTCCGTTGTTTCGAAGAAGTGGGTTCTGCCCGCATGTTGTATTCAAAGTTTAGCGGGGAAGATTATGGCATACAGTATTTTGCTGTCACACAGAGTGCGCTTGGCTTGGTCAAAGTTACGTCGGGCCATCTGGACTCCAGATGAAAAATCTGGGTATATATGTATCCTGGTAGAGTCGAATTGTAAGGAGCCCTTTTCTCGCGACAGCCCGAGTATCAGGTCGTGATCGCGTTAACTGAGGAGGCGGGCAATAATTGAGCGAGGGGGCTCCAGGTTCGAGGGGTGGAGCCAGAGAGCGGTGTGCCCTTTCCACGAGGAATTGCGCAGAAACTTGTGCCTCTGGGAACAAGGAGCGTAGCATGTCCTCAGCAAAAGTCTCCATGGGGACATTCAGTGGTTTCTCCGATATGCCCACTATCCTTATGTTATTGCGGCACGACCACGATTCATGGTCGTCACATTTCACTCGTACAGTTTTCACCTCTTTTTTAATCTGTTCAATGTCCCTTCTGTGTGTGGTAACCGTATCTTCTAGGTCTTTTAGCTTGTGTGACGAGTCCACTCTCCTTCCAGTTTTGCCTTTAGTGAATTCACTGTTGAGCCAATGTCGTCTAACTTGTCGTTCACTGCCACAAAGGCCGTCTGCATTGCAGCCATATATGGATCTATGGCGGGATTAGTGGAAGAGCAGGTATCAGAGGGCAGGGTTCTGTGGGCAGGCGGTGTCGGCGCCAGGTCGAGATGTGCCTGCAAATGCATCCACGGGCCCCTTCTTGCTCCCCTTGGCTCCTCCTCAGGTCATTACCAGCAGGATATCCCCAGACTGTAGGTGCTTAGTCTGTTGTTGGAGGGGCAGTGTTGTTGGGGCACTGGTGACAGCTGGGGCCAATATGCACTCCCTGAACGATGGGAAACGCGAGTGGAGGCTTTCGCTACCACCTTCTCACCCCCCTCCCCCTTCGGCTGACTCCCACCCAGACACAGCCCTCTCCACTCTGCTATTTCTGATACTCTTGATATCCTTGCCCCTGTCATGAAAATCCGCCTGAAGCCCAAGGCCAAATGTAACTCCTGGTATGACTCGGATCTCGTCACCCTTAAACGCAAGTGCAGGGTGGCAGAGAGGAAATGGCGCGCTTCATGTTCATCCTCTGACAAACTGGCCTGCCGTCTGCTCCAAAGGCAATATCGGCTCTCCGTTCTCACCAAGAAGAGAGCTCTTATCCAAGCCCGCATATCTCTGCGGCATCTAACAATTCAGCCGAACTCTAAAATCTGCAAGTAGCTGGCCAACACTGCTGCAGTCTCTACCTCTCCTGACCCCTCCCAGGCCCTCTGCACAGCACTGGCCTCTCACTTCATTTCAAAAACCCAGGACATCCTGTCCTCACTCTCCTCTTATCGCCTCCCGCTCTCTATTTCCTGCTCTTCCTCTGGCCCATCTGTAGCCACCCCTCCTCCCTCCTTCTCTGCCTTTCCCCTTTTTTCTGCTGACGAGGTTTTGAAACAAGTCCGATCTATGAAAGTCTCATCAAAACAGGTCCACCCCTGTTCCTCCAAAACTATCAAGGACCACATCGACTCCTTGGCTCCTGCCCTGACTGACCTCTCCAATCACTACTTCGCCTCTGGAGTCTTCCCATCCCCCCTCAAGCACTCCCTTGTGCACCCCCTTCTTAAGAAACCCTCTTCCGACCCCTCCTGCCCAGCTAACTATCGCCCAATCTCTATCACTCCCTTCCTGGGCAAGCTCCTTGAGAAACTGGCCATCTCCCAGCTTAATCTCCATGCTGAATCTGTTGGTAGTCTTCATGACCATCAGTCTGGCTTCAGAGCTGCCAGAAGCACGGAAACTGCTCTCCTGAACATCCGTGAGGACCTGCTCTAAAACCTTGACTCTAACACCCCTTGTGTTCTCATTTTGCTCGATCTCTCTTCTGCCTTTGACACTGTCAACCACACCATCCTGCTCAACCGTCTCCGTGATAACCTGGGTATCACTGGTCAGGCTCTGGCGTGGCTGACCTTCCTCTCCAGTCGACCCTCCCAGGTCCAACTGGGTTCTTTCCTCTCTGACATCTTTTTCTCTACCTGTGGTGTCCCCAGGGATCTAACCTCTCCGCCTGGCTTTTCAACCAGTATCTGGCACTTCTTGCCCACCGCTTCGCTGCTCTCTGTCCCAACTTTCAGTGCTACGCGGATGATACCCAGTTCATTTTCAGGCTACCCTCTGCCTCCTCTTCCCCTTCCCTCATCTCTGACTGTCTTTCTGCTATCCATGAATGGTGTGCCGCCAACTACCTCTGTCTTAATGCCAGTAAGACTGAGATTCTACTCATCGGTACACCCACTCCCTCCGTCCCTGCAGCTCTCTGGCCGGCCTCCCTTGGCCCTCCTCCTGCTGCTACCTGCAAGGCAAAAAACCTCAGGGTCATCTTCGACTCCACACTCTCTTTCTGTCCTCACATATCTGACGTCTCTAAGAAGTCACTCTACCAGCTACACCTCCTCAGAGGTATCCTCCCTTTCCTCTCCTTCCCCCAAAAGCTCACTGTCTCTAGAGCCCTGGTTCTCTCGAAGCTGGACTACTGTAACAGCCTCTATCTAAATCTGCCTGCCTCTACTCTCCGCCCTTTGCAACTCATCCAGAACAGGATTGTGAGACTTGTCCTTGGCCTCAAGCCCATGGACCGTATCTCTCCAGGACTGAAATCACTACACTGGCTCCCAGTGGCTGCAAGGATTAAGTTCAAAACCCTCTGCATTGTCCACAGGGCCTTCTGGGGTCTGAGGCCTCAATACCTTCAACTCTCTCTTTCTAAATATCTTCCTTCTCGAGCTCTTCGCTCATCCACCTCCAACTCCCTCAGGGTCAGCCGCTTCTACAAGCAACGAGCTGGGGGTAGATCTCTCTCCGCAGCAGGGGCCGCCCTCTGGAACAGCCTTCCTGCATCCCTGAAACTGGAGGAGAACCATCCCCGGTTCCGGGTCCTCAAAACCTTCCTCTTTGCCTCTGCTTTCTCTGCCTCACTCACTCCCCTGCTAATATCACTGAACCTGCACTGAATCTGCTACTGGGCCACTCACCGACCTCGATCCCTGGCCCTGCTACTCTTCCCTGCACTGCGGGACTGTCTCTGTATCCTACAGCCCCTCCTCCCGGCACTTACCTTGCACTTGCCACCAGCTGGCCCTATTATTTATCGTGTATTCTACTAACCCTGTACTGCACTTTCCCCTCTCCCTTTCCCCTTGCACTTTTCCCCTTCCCCTCTACCCTTGCGCGATCTGAATGACACCTGGCCTAGTAGGATCGTTGTCCGTCTCCCCTTGTCCCCCCCCTGCCTTGTCGCGCCTTGAAACATTTGTGTATAGGCGCGTTACAAATGCCATATCATATTAGTTAGTAGTGGTGTTAGGCCCGCGCACCGGGGCTATGGTATATCCAGAGCACTGCCTCACTGGGTGACTGATGCACGACATGCATGAGGGGGAGACCCCACCCTCACTCCGTCGCTGTTGTGGTTAGGTGCTTCCAGATTGTAGTCTGTCTGTAATTGTTTGTTTTATTATTTATAATGCACAGATATACCCAGGGTATCAAGGCGCAGCATTTACAAGAATATGCGAAGCTTAGTTACAAATATAGAATATACATGTAGGCAATGGAAGTATATACAGAGCATAGTAAGGAGAACAAGCAATATAAACAGTATCGGCGCAAGTACGGGTGGGCGCACGAGGTTACACAGTGTGCGGGTAGCAGGAAATTGATAGCCTTGGCACCTAGCCGTCTTGGTGGTTCCTCGTTTTCAGCCATGAAACTACCATGGATCAGAATTTCAAGTAGGGCATATCTGTTTCAAGTTGGGAGGCAAAGAGTTCCACAATTTGGCTGCTTTTACCGGAAAACTATTACCTCCTATAGTGGCAAGTTTGAAGTTTGGGACAGCGAGGCAGTTTTTGTATGCAGTTCTAAGGGGTCTAGCGGAAGCTTGTCTGTGGAAACTGTTGATCAAATAGATTGGTGCAGCATTGTTGAGAGATTTATGAGTTAGAGATGCCGTTTTTAGGAGGATTTTGGCTTGAGTGGAGAGCCAGTTATACTGTTGGCTGAGTCCTGAGATGTGCTCTCTTCTAGGGATGCCCAGGGCTGCTCTCAGGGCGTTGTTCTGGAGGGTTTGTAACTTGTTGGTGGTAGCCTTGGAGGTTCCCAGGTAAAGGGCGTTGCAGTAGTCAAGGCGGGAAAGTATAAGGGCTCTAGCGAGTGTGAGGCAGCTAGTGTCTGACAGAAACGGTTTGGCTGAGCGGATTAATTTGCACGTGTATGCAGTTGATGCCAGGGAGCTCAGTTGTCTTTTGAAGGAAAGGTTGGAGTCCAAGTAGAGACCTTGTGTTTTGACCTCCTGACCGACTTTGATATTATTCCCATCTATCATAAAGGAGTTGTAGGCAGGGCTAAGTTTCTTTAAACTGGGCGTAGTACCCAGGATGATAAGCTCGGTTTTCTCATCATTCAGGCATAGTCCGTGAGTGGCCATCCATGCCTGAATGATGATGTACACCCTATTTAGCAAGGCCAAATCCTTTTCATAATCTCCAGAAAGCGGAAGGAGGATCTGGGTATCATCTGCATAGTTAGTGTGGGTGATATCGAGATGATCCAAATCATCGAAAAGGGGCCTGGTGAATATGTTGTACAGTGTGGGGGAGACGCAGGAGCCCTGTGGGACACCACAAGTGATAGGAATGGGGTCTGCTGCAGCAGTAGGGGAGAAGACCCTCACAGTTCTTCCGTTGAGGAATGAGGTGATCCATTTGATGGCCTCTGGAGAGAAATGTGCTGCTGTATGGAGGTGTGAGCATAGGACAGAATGGTCGACCAAATCGAAAGCTGCAGATAAGTCGAGGAGGAGGAGCAAGGCAACTTGCCCTTTGTCCCTAAGAGTATCAATCTGAGCTTTTAGGTCGATAAGTGCCGTTTCAGTCCCGTGTTGAGGATGGAACCCTGATTGTCTAGATCCTAAGAGGTGGTGTTCCTCCAGGTGCTTCTGTATTTGTACATAGGCGACCTTGTCAAGGATTTTTAGTAAGAAAGGAACGGTAGTTATGGGTCGGTAATTTATGGTTATGGCTGGGTCCAGAGTAGGTTTTTTTAATAATGGAAGTACCCATGATTGTTTTAGGTTGGAAGGGATGGAACCAGTGTTGAAGGAAGCGTTGATCAGTTTGGTGATGAAGGGGGAGAGGTCACGGGCGGCATCTTTGATAAGCTGTGCTGGGCACAGATCTCCCTGGCAGTTAGATGGTTTCAAAGATAGGATAATTTTTTCTACTTCAAGAGTATTGACTTTGGAGAACTTGAAGCGGATAGGATCTATGGTCATATGCTTATCCTGACTTTTGGAGGGAGAGTCTTTTAGGGCAGCTTTTTTACTAGAGATTTTACTTTGAAGGGTCACGATCTTATTTGCCAAGGCATTTTGAATTTCAGAGCACCAATTTTCATCTTTGGTGCAAGTGTCAGGGGGGAGTATGGGGGTTTCTACTTCCTTAAGTATAGAGAAAAGTTCTTTTATATTGGATTTAGCTTGGGAAATGCGAGAGTCAAAGGAGCTTCGTTTGGCCAGGTAAATTTCTTTTTTATAAAGTGTGGATAGTTTGAGTTTGTTTGCAGCCGATGGGGATTTTTTCCAGGTGGCCTCGCATTTTCTCTTTTGCTGCCTTAGGTTTTTGAGGAAAGGGGTGTACCATTTGTTGAGGTGCGTTTTCAATTTACTGGGTCTGAGTTTGAGTGGGGCAATGAGGTCTAGCGAGGAAGCCATAACCTTGTTATATTCTTCAACCAGGATCTCTGGATCCAGGTTATCGGGGAGTGTGTTAAGTGTAGGGAGTAGATTCGGGATGAGTCTTTCTGGAGTAATATTCTTTTTATTTCTGGTGAGAGTTGGAGGAGCCGTGGTGTTAGGCGGAGGTGGGGGTCGGTCCGTGGACAGCAGGAACGATACCAGGTAGTGATCGGTCCAGACTAGTGGAGTGGTATTTGTGATTTTTGCTAAGCAGTTGTGGTCGGCCACCCAGTCAAGTATTCTACCTTTCGAGTGAGTGGGTGCCATACTTCTTTGCGCAAAGCCTAGTTCAGCAAGAGTATTCGCTATGGTGCTGGCTGTTTGGTCTGCCGGGTCGTTACAGCCCATGTTAAAGTCCCCCAGGGTGGGAACTTGAGGAGCTTTTAAGATTGCTAGATAGGATGACATTAAGGTCTTCATCAAAGGTGCCAATGGGGCCTGGTGGGCGGTAGATCAAGTGGATATTAAGGGTTTGGGAATTAGTAAGTGGGAATTTGACAGATAATGTTTCGCAGGAGAGGACATTGGAGGAGGTTGCTAGTCTCATGGACAGACTGCATTTGTGTATGATGGCGACACCCCCTCCTCTGGAGTTAGGGCGATCTTGCCTCAGGATGGAATAGTTGTCTGGGACTGCTAGCATGAGCATAGGGCCTGCTGCAGGGTGTAGCCAAGTCTCAGTGAGAGCGAGGAAATCACGATCTTCTTTGAGGATCAGGTCTGCGATTTCTGTGGCATGAGCTACTAATGATCGGGCGTTGATCAAAGCTCCTTTGATTTTAGGGCTGACTGTATTTTTAGGGCTGACTGTATTTTTAGTAGCAGTTGTATGACGTTTGTCTTGTGTCGATTCGAGAGTGCCCAGACTGGGGAGGTTATGAGTGGGTCTCGTGGTGGGGTTGTAAGGTGGATTGGAAGTTTTAGTAGAGGAACTGGAACGAGGAGGCTGTTCTTTGGATTTCTGTAAAGCGGGCATTGAACGGGCGAGAGGCTCATAGATTTTGGCTAGTCTAGCTCCAAGTCCTAGGTTCCTATTTATGATAGTACGAGGGAGACTAGTGGGTGGTAGCTGAAGGTTATTTATGTCTAGGTGTGGTGCCTGGTTGATGAGAGTAGTAGGAAGAGGCATGTTGGGTAAGTACGGGGCCATCTTAAGTTGAGTTACACTGTTTAGGATGAGGATGAAGACGCAGGCGAGCAGGCTGGTAGTAAATGGACTAAGTAGTGGTGAGGAAATTGGTAGGATAAGGATAGGCTTGGGAACGCTAGATGGGCCAGTATGCATTTGTGTTAAGGACCTGGCCCATAGGACACCAGCTAGATTCAGAATATGGCAATGAGGCTAAAATGCATAGAGCACCATCTAGATTCAGAATATGGCAATGAGGCTAAATTGCATAGAGCACTGTCTGAAATCAAAGTATGGCAGTGAGGCTAAAATGCATAGAATACCATCTAGATTCAGAATATGGCAATGAGGCTAAAATGCATAGAACACCATCTAGATTCAGAATATGGCAATGATGTTAAAAGCGTGGAGCATTGTCTGAAATCCAAGTGACAGTGAGGTTAGGAAACATGGAACAATAACTAGGTTCAGATGTGGCAGAATGGCTAGAGTACATAAAGCACTCTCTGAGTTCAGGATTTTAGCAACTGAAGTAAGTTGCAATCCAGCAGGGCGGGCCTAGTCTGGGTGCAGAGGTGTGATAGGTTAGGTTGAATGATAAGCAGGAGGCTTACATGCAGTGTTTAAGGTTACACAAAGGTCGGTTAAAGGGAAAACAGGTGTGCACACTGGCAATGTCTTTGTGTTCATAGGAGCCTGTTTGGAATCAGTGATAGTCGTCGGGGTGTCGGACTGGCGGATAGACATAAAGTTACCTAGCAGAGGTAGAAGTGAGCCGGAAGCTCTGGTAGACAGGATGGCAGAGGCGGCAAGAGCAGACAAAAAGCGGGTGAGTGGAGCTCCTGCTCAGGTGCCGGCTCAGGCTATGAAAATTGGGTAGAGCACTCCTTGCTGCTCCAGGATGCGAACAGGGGCAAACAGAGCCTTTGGAAGGCCTTCGTGCAGGCCGGCGCATCCGCCTGCCGGCGGAAGCAGGAAGCTAATATCGCCCGGATCGAGGCTCAGCCTCGCTATGGTGCCGCGTCACGCCCGGCATAGGAAAGTCAGGCAAACAGAAGGGACACGGTCAGACAGGCCAATTGGCGGGCTCTGCGGGCCTCGGGGTGGATTAGTGTATTGAATGGAGCCGGAGATAGCCCAGTACTTTGGTGGAGACGGGTTAGTGCTGGTGGCAGGTGAAATTCAGTTGGGCAGGTGGGCGTGTAGAGCTCTGTCCAATGGGTGCCCGCACTCTGCTGTTAAATGCCCCTGTAAAGTTAGCCCGGCACCCATATCACTGGTGGGGCCGGAGCCGGTCAAGGCAGTGTGTGGCAACGTGTCGCGGATGATTGGGCTGGTGTGCTGAGCTCCGCCTTATAGCCACATGCACTTTGTTGTTAAATGCGCCTGTAACACTGGCTTCGGCACCCGTATCACTGAAGGGGCCAGCGCCAGGTAGTAGTATTGTGTGGCCATACGTTGCAGATGATCGGGCGAGTGTGCCGAGGGCCGTCCTTTGCAGCTCCGATGGAGTTTGTCCCTCAAACGCTGTCTCCGTCTCCCGCATATGACATCCACTGCTTTCTAGCCACATGGATCACGGTCCCGCTCTGTAATCAGCCCACAAGGCCGCTTGCTTCTGAGGGGGATTTCGTACCTTATTGTACAGCGATTTTCACTAGCACTCGCTCCAGCAATGCTGCATATATTCCCACACGCTGAGCTCACAGGTCAGGCAGCCATTCTAGTTTCTGCTCAACAGCGCCCCCTGGGCTTAAGCCACTTTTCAAAGAGATTTCTTGCCTTCCCACACACCTCTGAGATATAGTTAAGTGGATTGGTTAAGGAGATAGTAGTGTCAGAGGTGGAGAAGTGGTAGTAGTGGTGAAGTAGATGGGGAGGTGAAAGGAGAGATAGTAAGTAGGAGAGAAGACCAAGTTACTTACCTGTGCTAACGTTCTTTCGACTGGATGTTCCCCCTACGTACTCCTCATCTTTGATATTCAAGTTTGCTTGCAGCTTGCTTCAGGAAACATTTTGATAGGGTCCAGCGGCGTCGAGTGTTGGTCCTCGATGGCCTCCGTAGGGTCCTTTGTGACGTTGACGCTGGTATATGAAGCACGCACGCTGACTGTTACTGCATTTCTTAGTTTTATCCTTCCGTTAACTTGCATGCTGGATCATAGATGGAGACAAGTGTGAGAAACCTGAAGGTGTCTCACACTTACAAGTCCCCGGGATCTGTCATCCAGGTGGCCAGGACTCAACCATCGCTATTGGATCCAGTTCCTGGGGGTGGACTAGTGGGGGAGGATCACCTGGATGAGAGGTCTTCGGGGGAGTGGAAGTGGGATGCGGACGGGCGAGACGCGCTATCCCCTTCCCTGTAACACCTTTTCTCTATCTTACCCCGTAGGATATCTAGAAACTCTACCCCCCACTTTTCCAACACAAACACTTTTCTATACTGGGACATACAATGGACTAACACCAGAGCCGGTTACCGGACATGTCCGAACACAATGGTCAGGCAAAGTCAGGCAAACCAACACAGGGGTCAGGTATTTGACAACTACTGTGAGAAACCTGAAGGTGTATCCCTGACTAATACCCGGGGATCTGTCATCCAGGTGGCCAGGACACAGCCATCGCTATTGGATCCAGTTCCTGGGGGTGGACCAGTGAGGGAGTATCACCTGGATGGGGGGGTTCTTGGGGATTGGGAGACCGACGGGTGAGACACAATATCCCCCTTCTTTCAATACCTTTTCCACATCCTACCACGTATGATATTCCAAAACACTGCCCCCCCTTCGCACAACACGAAAGACGACAGACTAACACCAGAGCCGTTTACCTGACATGTCCCAATACAAGGGTCAGGCAAAGTAAGGAACCGACCAGAATCACACATACCTGACAGCCCTTTCCCTTCCCCACAGGGATAAAAGGTTGAGCACAAGAGCACATGGAGAGCAAGGCAGACAGCATAACACAAGAGCTAACTCGGCACAGCAGTTCAAGAGAGGGAGAAAGATGGTGCATACCGAGAGGGTGACAAGGCGAGAGGCGACCTTGCCCTTGCCGACCAAGGCCGTGAAACCTCAGCCGAAGGAATGAGGAGACGGCGATCAACAGAAAGCGTGTGCTGCAGCCTCGGTCAACAGTACAGGAAGCCCTCCTCTGCTTATAACCAACCCGCTGAGAGACGCTTGTCTCTGTGGTACCAACCTTGACTCCAAAGAAAAGGAAAGCCAAGCGGTGCATCACAGCCGGTGAGTCGAGGGGAGAGTCGATAAGAAACCAAACTGTTTTGAACGAAATGTAGGGAACAGCTAACTGAACTGTTTAAAGGTTAAACGAACTATTGATGAGAAAATGGGGTGGGGGGACAAGCAACAGAGGAGTCCGGTACCACGTGTGTGCTCACGTAGGAAACTCCGGTCGATTATACGATGGTAGAAACTATTGTAACCAGAAGGTCTTAAGAAAAGGCGAAAGGGGTCAAATCATACAGGGGTCTTGTAAAATCCTCTGTACAGTTGAAAATCTTTGGCCGACAGATTTGTGAGAAGTAAAGGGAAGGGAGTCCTGGATGACAAAAAATGTATGAGAAATACGAATGACAAAATTGGCAAGAATTAACCCGGCATAAAGATGCTAACAAAAGGGGCAAGGCCTGAAGTCCCTGTGAACAGTGTGTTGACAGGAGTGAACCCGACCGAGGGATGTCCACAGTGCACTAACTGTTTAGCAAACATTGGAAAGAATGAAACCGGAAGAGGGAGGCAGACTAAAGAGGGCAAAGCCAGAGGAGCTGTAGACAGTAAGATTTCTGTGTGCAAGAAGTATTGTAAAACCAGAGGAAGTGGATTGTCCCACTTGGCATTTGGATCCAAGCCAGACCGAGGAAGATCCAGGGGCGAAAAGTCATCACCCATAGTCCATCTGGAAAAAAACGTTTTGTCTGTTTTGTTGAACACATCAGGCGCTCGAAGGCAAGAGACGTTTCATTAAAAGGATGCTTAACCATTGAAGAACCTGATAGCTGGAACAGAACTGCCAGCTCATGCTGGGAAAGCTCAAGTGTGTGCTGTGCTCAGGAGATCCACCTCATCTTGTGCTCAAAATGTGGGGAAGAACGTCCCCTGGCAATCACACCCTGATTTATTATTTGTGAACGCTTCTTTCTTTATTGAATAACCTATCCAACACTCTTTCTGTAATTATTTGTAAGGATTTGGTAATAGATTTTTTTTAGGATAGGTCTTTTACTTTGACAAGATGCCAAAAGGACTACCTTATTTTTCATTTGATGGTCAAAGCTTACTCCCATCTTAGATTTCGGTAGGCGTTTTTCCACCCTGCATTTACAGTTTAATAAACAACGTTAAACTGTGATAACTTGTCTCTGTCTTTACTGTTGCCACCATGAGTTCCTTACAGTACACAGACCTGACGGCCCGGTCTCTTCCAAACAGGGATAAAAGGCAAAGCACGAAAGCGCTCTTCGAGCAAGGCCAAGACTTAGGAGCTCATTATAAGTTTGCCGGTCTGTGAACTACGGTACCGGTAAGCTTGCAATAGTTCCTGGACTGGCAAACTACAAGTTGTGTTTGCGGGTGCCTTTCTGCCCGCCAGGTCCGACCTGGCGGGCAGAGCAGCACACGCGAGCACTGCAAGTCGGATGCACCGGCACCATTATAAACTGTGCCGGTGCATCCGACCTCCCCATTCCCATTCAGCCCAATTACCGGGTCCAGCAAGGCTGTAATGACCCGATGGATAGTGCCGGTAAGTAGCCCTTCACCATGGCCACCCAGAAAGGGTTAGGTGGAGCAACAAAGAACAAGAAAGACAGAACATAAGGAAGTTTACATGTGAAAGGATCTAGTTTCTTTTCCCTGCACCAGCTGTGAAACTTATTCCAAAGGCAGTGGTACAGCAATGTAGTTGCTGGTCTCCATGCTGTCAGAAAGCCGAGGGTGTCTCACTTACTAGTCTCCAGGATCTGTCCACCAGATGGCCAGGACACAGCCATCACTACTGGATCCAGTTCCTGGGGGTGGACCAGTGGGGGAGGATCACCTGAATGAGGGGTCTTCGGAGAGTGGAATTGGGACACCGGCGGTTGAGATGCAGTACCCCCTTCCTTTTAACATCTTTCCCCCACCCTACCCTGTAGGATACTTAGTTGCTCCATCCCCCTTTTCCGACCTGAACACTTTTTTACACCATAACAGACAACGGACTACCACCAGTGCCATGTACCTCACGTGTCCAAACACACGGGTCAGGCAGAGTCAGGCAATTGACAATAACCACGCACATCTGACAGCCCTTTACCTTCCCCACAGGGATAAAATGTGGAGCCCGAGAGCACACTACGATCAAGGCCAGCCACACGAGCAAGCCACTATTCCAGGACGACAGTACAAACGGAGACGAAATGTGGCGAGTCCGTAAAGGACGACAAGGAGAGAGATGCCCTAGCCCTTTTCAACCCAGAACCGCAAAGCCTCTGAAACAGGAAACATAAGACCAGGATTTACAGCTCACGTGTGGAGTAGCAGATGTCAACGGTGCACAGGGCCTCCCGCATTGCTAACCCAGGCAGGGAGGCACACTGGCTACTGTGATACCGTCCTTGACTCCAGAGGCAAGACAAGCCAACGGGTTTCGCACAGCCAGTGAGTCAGAACAAGCTGATAGTGAACTGAACTGTGTTGAGCCCAGGGTTGCAATCGGCAACATAGTATGAATGCAAGGAACTGATGAATAAAGAACTTGTGTGTTTATGAACATTAAAGAAAGCCCAGTTCAGGTCCAAGAGCAGACTGGTCCGGCACCACGTGGGAGCTCATTTGAAAGACTGACCGGGAGCTATTTTGAAACTGCAAGTACCAGAAGGCCTTAGGAAAAGGTAGTGTGAGGTGTCGGAGTGGTGCTACAAGGGTCACATCAAATCCCCTGTACACATATACAAATCTCTGACCCATTGCCAAAAGAAAGCTAGGGGAAGGGAAACCCTGCTTTCTGATGAAACTGTGAATACTGTGAAACAAGGCAAGTGTGAACCCGACAGGGGGATGCCGAAAGAAAGCTAGGAGAAAAGAAACCATGTTTTCTGATGAGAGGTAAATCTTGAACAGTGTTAGAAATTCATGAACTGTGTTGACCCGACGGCGAGAGGCCAAAGGAAAAACGAAGACAAGGAAAATCCCATATCATGATAAAGCAAAGTGAACTGTGAAATTGGCAAATGTGAACCTGGTAGAGGAATGCCTGCGAGTTGGGGTGAAGAGTAATACAACCGTCAACATTGTGTTGACAAGAGGGAACCCGGTTGAGGGTTGTCCGAAGTGGAAGATGTTTGAAAGGACATTTAAAGTTCTTCAATATTGCAAGCTGCATTGTGTGAAAGGCCGTAGTGAACACGACAGAGGGAGGCCAAGTTGCAAGAAGGATCCGAGCCCGGCAGAGGCGAAGAGCAATCACCCAAGGTACAAGATTACAGAGGGAACTTTTTGTTTGTTTGTTGTTTTGAACCAGTAGGCCTTCTGAGGCAAGAGATTTTGTAGCAAAGAGACTTGGCCCTGAAGGTCATGGTATCGTTGAACTGGATTTGTGAGCCTCGTACTGAAGAGGCCCAGGAGTGTGCTGTGCTCAGAAGTCCCGCCTTGTCCCGTGCTAAAAACGTGGGGAAGGGAGACCCAGCCATACCATCCTGATTTATTTTGTGAACACTTCTTTCTTTCCCTGTGAACATTATCCCACACTCTTTTAGTAACTTAGAGGTAAGGATTGGCAATAGGTTTTTTAGTATAGGCCCTTTTTATTTGACAAGACACCACTAGGACTGCCTTATTATTATTTGATGGTCCAAGCTTGCTCCCATCTTAGATTTAGGTTTAGATTAGGCGTTTATCTCACCCATTATAAAGTTGAACAAAAACCCTTGAACTGTGATCATTTGTTTCCGTCTTTACTGTTGCCACCATGACTTCCTTACATTGCCGAAAATAGCACTTCCATTACGTCTTCCGGAAAGTCCCAATCCTTATATCTTACTGTTTCAGACACCAGGTGCGAAGATTGAGAGCCCTGATCTCAGGATGAAGAATGCGACGCCCCTCCTGCGGGAGTAAGTCCTCTCTTGGGGAAGACGAATTGGAGTGCAGATGGCCATTTCTAAAAGGTCTGGGTACCACATTCCCCAGGCCCAATCTGGAGCAATCAGGATCATGGTTTTTCCAAACTCCCTCAACCTCCTGATGACATGAGGAATGACCGGGATCGGCGGAAAAGTGTACAGCAGTGGAAACTCTCAGTCCACCACAAACGCGTCCCCTAGAGCGCCTCTTTGGGGATATTCCCTGGAGCCACTTGACACTGGTAGCAAACAGATCCACTTGAGGTGTTCCCCAAAGGGCGAAGATCTCCAGAAGGACTTCCTGAGCTAGTTCCCACTCGTCGGAGATCGTGCTCTGCCTGGCCAGAGCATCCGCCGCCGTGTTCCTTTCTCCGACTAGATGAACTGCCAGAAGAGTTATTTCTTCTCTTAGTGCCAAGAACCAGAGCTGCATTGCCTCTCTGCATAGGGGCAGTGACCCTACGCCCCCTCTCTCACCATTCCGATGTCACCTGACCTTTGATCACTTGTCTATCTGCTTCTCCGTTTCCCCTTGTCTTTCTCTCCTGTTTTTTTACTGTGCCCACTTAAGAGCGCTGTCCATATCCCGGATGCCGTTTTCAGACACCAGTACTTTTACGCCCATTCCTTTATCAGTTTCTTTGTCTCTTCACCACTCTTCCTAGTTTCCCTCATCCTCCCCTCTGTGGCTAGTTGGGTCTACACCTCCTTGTCATTCATGTCTCCTTAGTGCTTTGTAAAGCGCAGAGATACCCAACAGGGTTTGGTGCCGCACATAAAATAGATACAAAGGGAGTCTATTGGTGAATCTCCTTCTTACGGAAAGGGAGCCAGGTGGTTGTTCGATTGCTAGCAGGATATATAATTGTATTGTTCGGCTTATAAGGAGAATTCTAACTTGAGAGATGAATGGGGAAGGAGATTGGGGTGTGAGATTTTGCCCGAGATGTGGATGGAAATGTGTGCGAATGTTAAACTTTGTGCTATTAATTTGGAGGAACGGTCGAGACAAATTAAGATTCTCAATAGGGTGTTTTGGAGTCCGGAACGAATGTTCAAAAGGGGGATGGTGGACTCGGATGAGTGCTGGTGTTGTGGAAATGGATTGGGAAGTTTGGAACATCTGCTTTGGGAATGTGTGCGTGTGGCATTTTGGCATGATGTTTGTTGTATCGGTTTGCGTGTTTTGAATCTGGATGTTGAGTTGGATTTCATGACGATGATTTTGGGAGGAGGCGAGTTGCTAGAGGATCTCTCTATTTCACAGAAAAAGTTTCTGCTCCGAGGTGCTAGTTTGGGCAAGAAACTAGTTTGGGCAAGAAACTGGTCCTGAGGGGCTGGAAGACACGGATTGCACCTGTTGTGGAGGACTGGATTGAGGGAATGTCTGGTCTTGCAACTATGGAGAGGGTGATTTATAAGCGGCAAGGGAAGTTAAGATGGCATGCAAAGATTTGGGATGACTTTCTGAGTTTGTACTAGTTATTTGATGGTTATTTGTATACTGTATTCTGCGTGTAATTAATTGCTTTGATTGTATTAATTGACTTGCTTGTTTATCTTTGTGTAAATCCTGTAAATAATAAAAAATAAAAAAAATACATACTCAAATTATTGCCACCCACGTTCAATTGACTGATGTAAAGTTCATGCATTAAAACTATGTGAAACTCCTCTGAATAGAATCACAAGATTTTATTTTAAAAATATAGATTAAGAGCAGATGAGTAGCAGCTCGACCCAAAGGCTCTACGTTTACATTCATCAAGCCCAACTCTCAGATGAATGCTTGGCAAAGGGCAGATTATCCATCTGAAGTCCTTTCCTCTGGCCACATTCAGGCACTCCCATCCTACATCACTATCCGGCCCGTACCTTTTTCGCTCTGCACTCTGTCCACAGCAGGACACATGTTCCACATCAGACTTCATTAAGCACTATATGAATGACCAGATTTATTTTCTGTTAATTGTTCTAAGAGTAGGGCTGCAGGAATCGGTGGATGAAAGCAAGCGACTGCAGAGAAAATACTGAGCTTTCACAGTGAGTTTGTAATGCTTTTGAATTGTAATGTTTTTGACTAAAACATGGAGTCTGCGTGAAATGATATGATATATGGCATTTGTAACGCGCCTATACACAAGTGTTTCAAGGCGAGACGAGGCAGGGAGGGGGAACAAGGGGAAGACAGACAACGATCCTACTAGGCCAGGTGTCATTCAGATCGCGCAAGTGCAGGGGTAGGGGAAGGGAAAAAGTGCAAGGGGAAGGGGAGGGGGGGAAGTGCAGTAAAGGGTAAGAAGAATACAAATAAATAATAGGGCCAGCTGGTGGCAAGTGCAAGGTAAGTGCAGACAAGTGCTGGGAAGGGAGGGCTGTAAGGATACAGAGACAGTCCCGCAATGCAGGGGTTGCCAGGGAGGCAGTGCAAGTGGAGAGTGGCTGGGCCAGGACCGAGGTCGGGGTCGAGTGGTCCAGTTGCAGATTCAGTGCAGTTTCAGTGAAGAATTTAGCAGGGGAGAGGGAGAGAGAAAGCAGAAGCAAAGAGGAAGGTTTTGAGGTGCTTCCGGAACGGGAGATGGTTCTCCTTAAGTTTCAGGGAGGCAGGAAGGTTGTTCCAGAGGGAGGCCCCTGCCTCCCTCTGGAATGAATTCTGGGTGCGCCTAGAGCAGCAATGCACATTATCTTTCTCAATGAGATCTGCATTTAATGAGAAGTTTGAACACTGTTTCACTAGCAAACATGTTTTTCAGCGAGATCACTGCTTATATTATTCTCCATTGCTTCATGCATTGTTTTAAAGAAAGGTGCCAGCTCGCGCGCGATAACGTTGCAGGAGCCGAAGGAAAGTTATGCTGCCTTCCGTGCTCCGGCGAGAAAGGGAAGAGTTTACCTCTTGAGATTGCCATGAGTCATTTCAGCCGAGGACCCAGGTTTAAAACGACAAGCACAAAAACAGAAAATGTTTTGGGGAAGCGTGGACGCACGCCTTCCCATTCCCGTTGCAGTAAGATTCTCTTGTGCCTGGCCTTTTTCGGAGTTCATCACTGATGCTGGCTGATGAGGAGGGGTTCTGCAGTGACCCCAATGGTGACGTATATGTAAACCATTTACTATGCATTCATTTATTTTCTTTACTGCATTAATTTTGATATGTATGCTGACTGCGAATAAACGGCCATGAAGAGCCATTTTACATTATAGCTGAAAGTGTGTTGTGTGAATAATTGAATTTCAACGTGTACACGTTTTTCTTGTGTGTTGGGGCTGTGAAAGATTTAACTGTACTTTTGAGAAGCAAAACAGAGTTGGATCTTCAGTCTTGATCAATAGAGATCTTGGTCGCAAGGATCTTGACAGATTGCAGGCTTCCCCTTACTCACCTGGTGGAAGGTGAATACTGCTCCTTAACTCTACTTCTTGAAGGTCTATAGAGTGCATATCTTTCTTTTCTTTGGGGCGGAGTGAAAAGACAGAGGTGGCAATCAAAGGACCTATGAAGAAACAAACAAACAAGTTAATATATTCTGATAAATTCATCATTAGAGTTGCCTGAATTGTGATTTTGCATGTTTTATGACAATTGACGATCAAAACTTTGTTAACAGCACAACACCATTCTCAGTGTGCAGAGCCCAAGCTAAAACAGATTTCTCCATATTGTCATAATAATTAATCAATAATCAAATTAAGTCACTGGATGTCCTTCTATAAATAGCAGCTAGAAACAAGTGCTTTAAGGTTTCCTTAACACCATCACAATGAGGACACTTCTATCCCCAAACACATTTATATATATATATGCATTTTGGGAAAATGCTGAGTCAATCCTCATACCCAACGGTGTCTTTAATCAAACAATAGGATTGTGGTGGGGAGCACATATAACACTTCTTAAAGTACTTTCCAATATCCATGGTTAAAGCCGATGACAGCATTAACACAGCAAAAGGGATGTGAAAAAGTTATACTTTTACAAACCACTGCAAACAGCTCTACAATGAATAGCTAGATATCAAAGATCCGAGGACTTTCGTATTGGGACATAGTCTAACAGTTTGATCAATACATTGGGTACATATTGCCTTTTACCATACAGTTGTCCAAAATACTTTCAAAGCCAGAAGCACAATATGAAGTAAGGAATTTATCACACATTTCGACCCCCTAACCACTGATATCAGTGGTGAATCTTAATAGTTTGTGAGGCGTAGCAGTTGATTGATCATCAATTGAGCAGGTTACCATGTGACGTTGACAATCTAAGAGCAGATATCTCACAGCATCCTTTCTGGGCAAGGAATAAAAGATGTGCCAAATGACGCGCTGATGAACAACATGAGATGGTGTTCCTGTTAACGAGCCGCCATGTCAGAGCGACGGTGTGTGGCCATCATCTGCCACAACCTGATGAGGCCTGTAGGGGAGCTTTAACATGCTAGAGCGAGAGGTTAAAACACGTGCCAAGTGCAGCGTTAATAAGAAAATCTTAACACGCAATTCCTGTCATTAAGCCACCCTGTCAGAGCTCCGGTGTCCCGAGATCAATAGCTGTGACCTGAAATGAACATTATATTAACATTTAATATATACAGGTCGGATATGTTTACATCCATATTGCAGCAAATTAGAAGTAGCTGTGAAATCCTCCGACACATAGCACAGTATAATGCGACCAGAGGTTTAGAGCGCTAGCCCCTGGCAGCCATATGTTAGGGCAGCAAGCCAAGCCCTCTCTAGACACACTCAGATTTTGAAATCAGGATTTTTAAATTCAGCATGGTAGAGCTTAAATCACTATCCTTGCAAGATGTAGGCAGAAATGAATAGTTTATAGACTTTATCGGGAATAACATGATGTGTTTCCAACAAGTTGAAGTAAATGAGTTTTCCTCTATTCAATTGGATTGCTGTTTTTATCATTATATAGTTCTCAAGATATGAGTAGTAGGATTACAATTTTTCCCGTTTATGGTTCATCTCCTGCTTGAACGCTGCATGGCAGACTAGAAATTCCTGCTGTAATTTCCACAACATAATGCTTTGGTCAGATTATGTGGATAATTTATAATTATGTGTGATTAAATGCTTAAATGCTTTGATTTCTCAAAAGAAGGAGCATCACACTTGTACGGTACGTTTGAAACCTATCTCTCCCCAACTCTAAGAGAGGGTCCCCTGCCTCTACTAAGGAACAAAGGAATTGGTCAGAATGTCCAAGTAAATCAAAAGAGTCGACCGTCGTGTCAACATGCCTACTTCTGTCCCTCACACTTGCAATGAATATAAAAAGATGTAGTGGATCTTCCAGGTCCAGAAGAAGGACTCCCTTCATTTGGACAATGAGTCACAGTTCCAGTCGTAGGTGCGAACTTCGCCTGAGAGAATGACTCCCTTCACAAGGTCTCTGTACCTTTCCCAGGAAACAAACAATGTTCCAGACTGTGATGCTCTAAAGCGCCCAGTTCCAATTCAACAGGCAAAGATCCAACTCTAACGTCATTCCTTATTGTCCATAGTTTGCTTCACTATTGGGTTCTTGGAGAAGGTTTCCCTTCTTCTGGTATTTTGCTCATAATGCCTCCACTGTGCCAGGGGATTGGCTCCCTTCCACGGCCCTTCTTCCGTTTGGCTACACAATGTACACCACCAGGCGGTAGGGTTTCTTCCCCTGCCCTTCCTTGGCTTCAGGGGGGCACAACTCCAGGAGTTATTGCTTCCTTCTCCTGATGCCGGTTTGCTTCACGGTTCCCGAAATGCTGGTGGGGGGGAATATTTCCATTTGCCCCCCTCCCTGCCCCCAAGCTCATCTCAGACTTAGTTTGTAGTTCACACTGCCAGCGTGAATGCCTCCCTTTTCCTGGCTTCATTGCCCCTTTTGCCTCCACAATTCACTGTTCGATATTGCCTGGGGGCATGCCTCCCTTCCCCTGGCTTGGTCTTCACTTCAAAAGGTCCACATACACTTCCAAGCTTATGGGTGCAGGTTCCAGACATGTGTGTTTCTCTTGTATTTTTGCAGTATCCCTGGTTCACTATCCTGCCATGTGACTATGAAGATGACTTGGGTTGTTCTTCACAAAAAGGCTGCACATTCCAGCTGCTCATCGTGCCTGGACGCCTGCTTCTCCACCGCTGTGGTCGGTCTCTCCACAGTAGGCAGGATTGGGACAACTCCACCTACAGTGCAGCGTCCTCAGCAACAACCAGCTCTGTTCTTGCTCCAGTCTGCTTCCTGTCTCGCACTTCCTCCAGGCAGGGCTTCCGTTTTGAATGGGTTCTGCCTAATCAGGCTTTGGAAAACACTACACTGTCTACACTACACTGTCAATTCAAGTTCCTTATGAGTGCTGTTTATGCTTCCTCACTACTTCATCCCAATACTGATCTTGAGGTCTTCCAGTGAGTCAATTGGCCTCTACCTCATCTCAGTACTTCAGGGAGGCATATCCTTCGCAGAGTCCACACTTCTCCTCATCCCAGTACTTCCTATACTGATTGTATGACGAACATATAAAGTGTTGGTGGGAGGGGGATAGGAAGGTATGTGAGGGTTAGGTGGGCTATCGGGATAGCATGCTCTCTCCAGGTCGTCGCTGGTCCTATAGGTTTTTTTTTTTTTTTAAAGGTGGTACAAAAATCAGTTTTCGTTAATCAAATATGTTTTTCAAATAGGTCATTGAACAATTCCTCTATATTTAAATTGAATAGATTCCATTAATCAACTAATTCAATTACACTGCTGTATTGACAACACTTCCATATGACGTTTCAGTTTTAATGAGTTCATTTTTTGATACAAGGAGTAGTTTATGAAAGGTCTCCTAATCACCGTTGATGTGTTAGTGGCACTCTCTAAACAGAACCGCTTGTAGGGACTTTTCATATGTGTGATGCCATTTGTGTAGTCATCTTTGATGTCCTGAGTGTTAGTCTTAGCAGTACACAGCGGTGGCGCGAGTTATGGCTTGCATAGTTTACCATAACTGGGGAATTTCTTGGGATTTTGATTTTACTTGTAACCATAACGTCCATTTAACAAAGTTTGTTCACTGAATTTCATTGGCATAGTTTTTGCCAGTGCACCCTATGCGAGTTCTTCGACCATCTGCATGGTGGGTGTGCACTCGCCTAGGCTTTTTTGATATTTTCTAAGAAACTGAATGATGGGAGATCAACTTTGGAAAATGTGTGGGGCTAATGTGACACCTAGGAGCACATGAAGGCATCTGAAAAGGAGGAGTGCAAAACCTTCCTCCTGCCATGGCCAGCCTAATTAAATATCAAAGGCTCCATGGATCTGCCCTGCCCATTGTCAGTACTGCTGGTGGCAGCACATAATGAGAGTTAATTGAAGCAAGCCTGCGAGAGGCCTGGTCGCAGAGCTGACAGAGGGGACAGGAAACCAAGCATCTTTTTGATATGCATCTGTGTCAACCGTTAAGTCAGCTCCCACCTCTTAGTATCAAAGGCAGTGAAATGTCATGTCTGCGACAACTGTTTACAGTAGGTAACCCCCGCAGGAGGCCCTCCTTTCAAAGGGTAGATGTACGTGATTTGATGGAGACAGTCTGTTCTCGCCACAACTTCAAGGCAGACATGCACTTTGATCAGGCACTAGAGAGCTCAATTAACCACAGAGACAATTTGATCCACAACAGACAGGAAGATGGGTATGACTTAGTAGTACAGGTTTACGCCCCTTTGCCTTTCCTGTTGCAAAGCACTGTGGTCATGACCTCACCTTACAGGCCAATATCTTAGAACCCTTCTCTGGTCCCTGGTCTTTCCCAATCGTTCTACTAACCAAGCCAGACCAATCCTGGAGGTTTTGTATTGACTTCCGCCAAGTAAATACCATCTCACGCATAACAGAAGATTGTTGGTAGTGACCCAGGATTGGTTCATTAAGGTAGGCTTAGCCTGCACCAATCACTGGGGCCCATTTGGCTTGAAAAGAGGGCGGAGCTACTCTCTTAAAGGATCATCTGAAGACTTTGCAAGAAGTAGCAAGAACTCCTCATTTGGACTCTGGCTGAAGGTAAAGTGCCTTACAATTTCCGCCAGTCAAGGAAGGCCAAAGAGAGATGCACGATCCCTCCCCTAAACATCTCCCAGGGAACAGAGGGAGATACTGAATCCAGCTGACCCTCCAAGCAGCTCCAGAACCGGAACCCAGTCAGCACACAGCGTGCCCCGCTAGGCTCTGCAACAAGCTGCCTAGGTGGGAAGTGCACAAGAGTCTGTGAACCAAACCAAGGACAAGGCAGTGCCTGCAACATTCTCCTCAGCTTTGGGCCGTCGGCCTTAAAGGACGACACAATTGCAGCAAAGAAGCTAGGAGGAGTGCACTGTGAGAAACCAGAAAGTGCCTCACCCACTAGTCCCTTGGTATCTCATCGCTTTTGGATCCAGTTCCTGGGGGTGGGCCAGTCCGGGAGGTTCACCGGGTGATGGGTCTTCGGGGAGTAGGAGTGGGACACTGGATGGTGAGACGCGGTATCCTCTTCCCTATAACACCTTTACCCCATCCTACCAAGAGATTTAAACACTCCGCCCCCCCCCCCTCTCCCTTTACAACACAAACACTTTCTCATGGACGGCCCGCTATGAGAGAAAACAGACTAACACCTGAGCAGTCTACCGGACGTGTCCCAATACAATGGTCAGGCAAGGTCTGGCAATTACTGATCACACACACACACACCAGACTTCCATTACACTTCCCCACACGGATAAAAGGTAGAGCACAAGAGCACACTTTGAGCGAGGCAAAGCACACGAGGAAACAGCAGTTCCAAGATGGCAGTTTAAAGACACCGAAATGGAAGGTGGTCGTAAGGAGGGAAGTTCCCTTGACCTTTTCGACAAGGAACCGTTACTTTCACAAAACCCAGAGAACAGAAAGTGTAAGACCAGGAAACCAGGCAGAAGAATCCTACATTGTGTGTCAGAGGGGCCCACCAACGTCAGTAATCAAGGTGGGGAGAATCTTCAGCCACTGTGGTACTGTCCTTGGCTCCAAGAACGAAGCCGCTTCAGTGAAAGCAACGCAGCCGGTAAGTTGGGGAGACCGATACAAGACCGGTCTGTGCAAGCAGCAACATGGGCGAGAGCTGGAACAAATAATTTGTTAAAACGCGTGTGATAAGAGATGCAAATGAAATTAAACTTTTGATGAGTGATTGAACTTTAAAGCAAGTTACAATACCCTTGACGGAGTGGTCCGGCATAACGTGGGTGCTCAATCGAAGGTCTCTGTAAGGTAGCCAGATGGGAAGTAATAACAGTAGATAAAATTGGTCCGAGCATGGCTGAGGGAGATCAAATGAAAAAGTTGTGAAGATTTGTGAATCAAAGTGGTCCTGCAACGGGTCAAGTCAAATCCTGCACACAGTCGAACGTCTTCGATTTCAATGAAGTACAGAAAGGTTGGAAAAGTACATGGATATGGTCAGAGCCTGACAGAGGGAGATCAATTGAAAGCTTTGTGTTAAAGTGGGTCTAAGCCCGGCGGAGGGGGGCCCGGGGTGAATCAAAAATCACCCAAGATGTTGTACATGAGAATCCTGAGGAGAAAGGAACTTTTGAATCTTTGTCGCATCAGGCCCTCTGAAGTAAGAAACTTTCAATGGCAAAGAGACTTTGACCTAGAAGGCCCGCGATACTGAGATTTGAACTGCATCCTCATGCTAGAGAAGCCAGAGACTGTGCTAAGCTTGAGTGTGCTGCCTTGTCCCGTGCTGAAAACGTAGGGAAGGGAGGCCAATGGCTTGAATATCTTGAAATATTTTTTCTTGAACACTTTTCTTTTGTAATGTTTACAATGTTTCCCACACTATTTCGTATTTAGAAGTAAGGATTAGCAATAGGTTTATTAGTAAAGGTCCTTTTATTTTGACAGACTCGACTAGGACTGCGTTATTATTTGATGGTTGTAGCTTGCTCCCATCTTTAAATATAAGGTTAGATAGACCTTTTTCAAACCCAATTGAAGTTCAGTACACACCCTTGAACTGTGGTCACTAGCGTCTGTCTTACTGTTTGATGCCATGCCTTACTTATTATGATGAAAAGTATTTTTGAAATCTCTGGTTAGAGACTATGTTCAGTCAAGTGACAAAACTGAATGAAATGATTTTGATAATGCCATTAATTGTGCCACCATATACATATAAGAGGTTACTTTGAACACATGGACAAAATTAGAACACCATCTGGAAATATGGACTAGCCCACCCAGAAAGCAGTGATCCTTTATTCTGCAATTTTTTTGCCTCTTGTGTTCAGAGAAAATGAGGTGTGTATAGGTAATAGATATACCGCATCAACCTCAAGCAAACTGGCAAACCGTGTTATACCGGACAACCTTTACAACCTATTCCAACTCAATGTAATATCTTAAACACACCTAATAGGTCTACTACCCCACCTCTTCAAGCCACAGAGGTCACTAAAACCCCAACTATTGTGGGAGCACTCCTCAACGTGAGATCGCTTGTTGCCCATGCCCTAGACATTGCCGACATAATAATAGAAGGCAACCTTGATTTTCTCGCTGTCACTGAGACCTGGCTACATAATGCAGCAGGACCAGCGCTCATGCTAGCCATCCCTGATGGCTATACGATAGTTAGACACGACCGAGTAGGAGCTAGAGGTGGCGGCATTGCGATAATCTCTAAAATAAGCCTCTCTCTTAGACTAGTACCCACCCAATCGATTCACTCTTGTGAGACGCTATCGGCTAAACTCCAACTAAATAATAACCAAACCCTTATCATCCACCTCCTATATAGACCTCCTGGTCCATTAGGCACTTTCGAAGATGACCTCCACATCTTACTTACAAATAACCTTAAACCTTGCTCTCAATCGATCCTTCTTGGGGACTTTAACTTAGGCCTCCATGATACTACAGATACTAATGCTACACTGGTAGCCAATTCTATTCACTCACTCGGCTTAACTCAAAGAGTTGATAAGCCTACGCATCTGAAGGGAAGAACCTTGGACTGGATAGCTGACTGTAACTGTACAACGTCTATCTCATCTATAATGCCCCTACCCTGGACAGACCATTCCCTGGTGTCCTTTAATTTAGTTACCGCCAGACCCAACCCCACGGCCCCCCCACCAGCACCTCCTTGCTTAACAAGAAATAAAAAATGCATCACCCTAGAGAAAGTAATCCCAGCTATATTACCAACCCTTAATGCGCTATCAGAGAACCTAAGCCCCAGTATCCTAGTGCAAGAATTTAACACCATCATGCTCACTACCTTAGACAAAGTGGCCCCTCTCAAGCTTAGACCGAGTAAGCCGAAAGCTCATCTAAACAAATGGTTTACTCCACAGTTAAAAGATCTACGTATCTTAAAAAGAAAGAGTGAAACCGCTTGGAGGCTTTGCCCATCAGCGGACAACAAAGCCAAACGTTCCACTCTCTCCTCACTGTATAAAAAAGAAGTCTGCCAGGCAAAACGTAATTCATATGATGACCGCATAGCGAAATCCAACTCCAGTATGAAAGAGCTCTTCTCGATTCTAAAGGAACTTGAGTCCCCCATTGCCATTCAGGACACCTGCACCAAGGACAAACCTTGGTGTACGGCTATCCAGCAAGCCCTTACCAATAAAATCATCACACTCCAAAATAAAATCAAGCAAAAAAAAAATGCACTCAAAATTCAGGATCCGCCTCATACCAAGAACTCATTGGGGCATAGTAACACCTTCCACTTCTCCAAAATGACCACCCTGGAAGTAGAAAAAGTTATCCTGTCGCTTAAACCTTCAAACTGTAAAGGTGACATCTGCCCAGCACAGCTGATAAAAGACGCTGCCAGAGAATTATCCCCCTTTATTGCTAAACTGATCAACGCTTCCTTCGCTTCAGGTACGATCCCGGCCAACCTTAAACAGTCCTGGGTTCTCCCTCTCCTAAAGAAGCAGACATTAGACCCTCTCATCCCTACTAACTACCGCCCTATCACGACGGTACCGTTTCTCCTTAAGATTCTGGATAAAGCTGCCTATATCCAAATTCAAAGGCACCTGGAACTACACAACCTATTAGGAGAAAGACAATCGGGCTTCCGACCCCTACACGGAACAGAAACTGCCCTTATAGACTTGAAGTCCCAAATCGATGAGCTAAGAGACAAAGGGAGAACAGTACTCCTAATACTCCTGGACCTCTCAGCGGCCTTTGATTTGGTGGATCACAGAGTCCTCTGTAGCCACCTGGACTCCGCCGCTCATTTCTCGGCAGAAGCTATTGGATGGATCAAGTCTTTCCTGAGCGAGAGAACGATGCGAGTCTGCTCTCCCTCCGCGGAGGCAGATCCCACCCCGATCTCGTGTGGTGTCCCTCAGGGCTCCTGCGTATCCCCAACTCTATACAACATTTTCACCAAGCCTTTGTTCGACGATCTGGATCATCTTGGTATCACCTATACTAACTACGCAGATGATACACAGATCCTCCTCCCGCTTTCTGGGGATCATGCTAAGGACACGGAATTGGTGAACAAGGTATACCTTATCATCCAGGCATGGATGGCTACTCACGGCCTTTGTCTAAACGATGATAAGACAGAGTTGATCATCTTAGGTACCCGAGCCAATATCAAAAAACTAGGACAGGAATTTGCCTCCTTCAACATAGACGGGAACATCATCCAAGTATCCAAGGATGTTAAAACCCTGGGATTCTATCTTGATTCTACCCTATCTTTTGACAAACAGCTAAAATCCCTTGCCTCCTCCACGGCCTACACGTGCAAACTGATTAGAGCCAGTAAACCTTTCCTCTCCAACAAGAGTTGTCTAATCCTGGCCAGAGCCTTAATTCTTTCCAGAGTAGATTATTGTAATGCCCTATACTCTGGAGCTAATAATAAAATAACCCAGAGACTACAAACATTACAAAATAATGCCTTGAGAGCGGCACTAGGCATTAACAAACAGTCCCATATCTCGTCCACCAGACGACATCACAACTGGCTGTCTACAGAGAACAAAATAAAACTCAAGATGCTATCCTTGACCCACAAAGCCCTCAATAACTCTGCCCCTAGTTACTTGTCTGACAAACTCCATAGGAGAACATCTTCCAGACCCACCAGAGCTGGTAACTTCAACTGTTTGACAATACCGAACTTTAGACTGAACACTATCGGAGGAAACAGTTTCCCAGTAAAGGCAGCTAAAACTTGGAATTCTCTACCACAAGACCTGAGAGCAGACATGCCCTATCGTTGCTTCAGGAAAAAAGTTATTCAACTCCTCACCTCGACTGACCTTTGCTGACCGGGGGCTCCTACTTCCTACGAGCATCTTGACCCCCTAGAACTTGTATACTTGCTGTAATTACTGTATGCCTGATCTGTCTAACCCAATGTAATTTTAATGTACATTTTGCCATGATGTAACCTGTAAGTTTCGTATTTCCTTGCCACTGCGCCCTGTTACCCCTGGGTCTGGCGTGCATAAAAAGTGAATAAAACAAACAAACAAACCCATAGACTGTAACCTACCCATAGACTGTAACCTGTGGGGACATATATGTTGGTTTATGCCTTACTTACAGCACAGACAAGCATCAACCAGCGTCCACTTTTAAGGACATTTGAGGCAGTCGAGCCCCTCGAGCTGCAATCGACCACACTGCCGACTGTTGTCACGCCGCAGTCATACACGCCGTCTGAGATGCCTCGACCGGTGCTTTAGACCTGCCAATCAGCACCGAGACGATTCCTGACCCCGAGCTGCCGTGTAGGCCTGCCTACAGCCGTCCAACCAGCCTTGCTCGCCAAACTGCCTGTCGCCCGATGCCTGCAACTGTCTTTCTTCCATCTTGAACTTTGTTGCAGGAGCTGCAGAGCGCACTTCTACAAGCATAGGTACATTGTGGTTCTATCCCCCCGGGTCCTTCCCTGAGGGCCCCTTGTGACATTTTACGACCCATTGCTCCCTTTGTGCTTAAACCAAGTATCCTTGAACTATTTATTACTTTACCAACTACACTCCTGTCAGTATTTTTTCTATTTATACTTAATTTTAATTGTATCATGACAATTTTTACAAGAATCATTATCATCGGGTTCCAATTGAGGTGCCGGATTTCGCTTCTATACTTTGTCCCATTAATTAAGGTCCAATGATATGGTTTCTGAAGAAGTTGTGAGCTTCTTCTTAGTTGGTTCTGGTATGGAATTTGTCTCTTTTTTCTTGTTCCAAGCCGATACTCTAAAGGATCCGTGCTGTGGCTATGACCAGAAGTGTATTGTCGCGGTTTATCATTCTGGACCACCAGAATTCCTCCTCATGGATATACGCTCCCTGTAAGTGATGTCTCAGATAGGTGTCTCTTGACTTAGCTGTGCCAGGGCACGACAGTAAGAGATGTCTTATTATTTCTATCTGGGTCTTGTTTTTGCAGTGACAGCAAGTATTGGAAGTCGATAGCCCCCAAATTGCCAAAATCTCGTTAGTTTTCAAAACATTCAGACAAGCTTTTAGGAATGTAGATCGCAGTATTCTGTCTGGGAATTTTGTTAAATACTTTATCACTTGGTTTACTTTGTGGGTATTCGGTGGTAAATGAACAGTTAATGTGTTCCTTGCCGCAATTTCAAGGGATTGTGTCCAGTCCCATTGTTTTAGTCTTTGCTTGACTTTGTCTGGGTTATGCTCTAGTTCTTCCTCTGAGCTTTCGATTGTTGCCAGCAAGGTTTTCTTCTCGTTCGCCCAGTTGGTTAGCATCATGTTTTTAACCACCCTCAATTTCATTCTTGATAATTTCAAGCATTTTTGGGTGTGGGTCACGCTGGATCTTCCCCAAAAACAGCAGGCTGTTCCTGTCAATGGCCGCTTTTAGTGAGACCAAGCTTAGTTCTCTTCTGATTGGCATTGAAGATGGTAGTTTCAGGACTTTGCGCAAAAAAAGGCCTTCTAGTTTGAACTAGAGACTTCCAGACCTTTAAGATGAGTAGCGGTACCCTGGAGATAGATGGGGATGCAGATTTTATTCAAACATCAATAATCAAGATGACACATAGTTAGGCAAAGTTTGTCTGTTTTAATGTCAAATCTTAAAACAGGGAGTAGAACGAACATCAGAAATCGCCCAATACATTGACTCTTAACTACTTCATTAAAAACGTGGGCTTTTATACCCAAAAACTGTCATCACTGACGTGCTGACCTGCGTCATTACCAACGTCATCCTACGTGGCAAACTACTAAAACTTATCGGGAGGTGGGATTGGTTCTAAGTGAATAACAAAACAAAGGTTCTATATCTGTATAGAGTAACAGAAAGAGGTAATTAGATAGTTATCAGGTGGGGCAACTAAGCCCTCCTTCAAAAATGGCCACTATGAATGTCACTAAATGTACGACGTCCTATTGGCTACACACACTATATGACCCTCACCCCTTCCCATCCCCCCCCCCCCCCAACTACGTGGTCCCCTACAATTGGTTGGCTTCTAACACCCGTCAGTACTTTTCCTACCTACATTAGCAGCACGCAGACTGAACAAGCAGGTGCGGATAAGCTCGTCTTTGCACCAGCTTCCCACCAATTTAAATATCATCCATCACCACATAAAAGGTCCAGTGTCAATTAGTACTTCGAAGTTGGCCTTGAGTTTGTACTGTTCTCTGAGAATCTTTAAAGGAGTATAGGCATTAGCCGGCTTCCGTGCGTAGGTGTGATCATCTCGCTCGTCCAACTTCCCTCTATCACATGACTGGACACCATGAATTCAGCCATTTTGTGCATTTGATTTTATTTTCAATAGTCTTGAAGTCTTTTGTTTTTGCTTGACCTCTCAGAACAGGAGCTTCTGTTCTTTCACGTTAATTGTATCCAGTGTCAGTCAACTCCAGTTTGATAAGACCTTGGCTTTCTTGGCTCAGTGAAGTCCTTAGCTGAGCTCTTATTCTGTTTAATTCAATTGCTTTTCTCAACTGAATGAGGCCTTCTTGCTTGTTCAGTACTGCTTTATACGTAGTGGAAACATTTATTCTTTATTTGTCCATATGTATCTATTGAGGTATATTTGTAGAGGTAGAGATGTATATGTTGGCGCTTGCTGCGGTCTAATCTATTTAAAAGCATGTGGCTAGCTTCATGATCGCTTTGCTGCTTGCGTTTCATTGCATCTGTACACGTTTAAACAATCTAAGTATCTTCATCATGTCTGCGGCATAAGTCTTGTCAACTTGATCCCAAGATGTCACTTATCCTTGGTACTTCTTTGTTCTTTATAAATCGTCTGCCTCTCTGGTCTGGTTATCCTTTATATGGGTGTCGATTCAACTTTATATGATGTCACCATTCATTTTTGTCATTTAGTATCTTTGCTTCTTCAGGAATCTCGTTCAAATGGCCATCATATTGTCTTAGATGCAAGTATGGTTTCCTCAATGGGTACTTTACCTCCCATAGCCCTTAGGTATAGGTATTTTTATGAGTACTGCAAAGAGCCCACGCTCTTCTCTTTGCTGGTTTAACTGTTCAGTATACGTCACATACTTCAGTTCATACGTTTCAGGTAATGTATGCGGGGCAGTTGGAGTGGGGGTACTTGGCTCCTCCTCTACACTCCACCCACTGGGCGATTTATCGACCACTCTCACATCATCTTCCATATCCAGACATCCTGGTCTGAAGAAAAGCTTCTTCTTAGGGATCCATATCTTTATGACTCCCTTCAAGCACCCAGCACTGTCTACTTGGACTGCAAAAGATCCATCTTCCCACATACTTCTTATGGTCCTTTTTGTCAAGGACTCCCCCCCCCCCCCACCCTCGCACCTGGGTCCGTTCTTTGATGGAGTCCTTGTCGCTGCCTTCTTGGGGATCGTCCTGGTTTTAACTAAGGCTGCTCGAGTCTCTTTCGACTCCAGGGCGCGTTCAGTTCCGGGAACGCGGAATCCAGGAATCCAAGAATCTAGGATGAGTGCAACTAGCACACGAGTCCAGGAAACAGGAAGGGGCAAGGAGTGGGTAGGTGCACAAGGAAAGAGAAAGAATACCGCGAGCTACGGATCACACGTCTGATGGCTACTCGCAATAGCATTGAGATGTGCGGAGCCGCGGAAGGCGTGGTCTATAAATAGAGTATGTTACGTCCAGCGTATGAAGCGAGAAAGGGTCTTAGCACTGGGCGACCATGTTGGGAGTATTAGAGAATGCAAGCCCCGTTGAGACAAGGACCAGGAGGTCCAAAAGGGGCGTGTTCTGAAGTTCATGACAGCATGCCTCCTCCGAAGACCTTTTCCTCCAGGTTTGCCCGGGTGTATGAGGTGAAATCTTCTGAGCAAGCGAGGGGCCTTGATGTTAGAGATAGGTTCCCAGGTCCTTTCACTAGGAGGGTATCCTTTCCATTCAACCAGGTATTGAAGCTGGCCCTGTTTATACCTGGGATCGCAAATTCGGGACACCTCATATTCCAGTTGATTGTCGACCAGCAGAGGAGGAGGTCTACTGGATTTCCGGGGAGACGGAATGTAGGGTTTCAGTAAGGATGTATAAAAAACTGGATGAATTCTTTTCCAGGAGTCGGGTAGCTGGATCCGGTATGAGACAGGGTTAATCATTTCCTTGATGGGAAATGGCCCATAGTACCGTGGGGCCAATTTGTTTGGTCGTAGGTGTCGGGGTAGTAGTTTTGATGACAACCACACCCGGTCACCGAATGCATAAGAAGGGCCTGGTCTTTTGGAATCCGCATATCTCTTGGTCTGTGATCTGGCCTTTTCTAAGTATTTCTTGGCCTCCTGGTGTATGTTGATGAGGGTTTTGATGCAGGAGTCAACAGTAGGTACTGGTGTAGGATGAGGAAGGACAGAGGGTAAAACCGATGAATGGAACCCTGGACTACAATAAAAAGGGCCGGTCTGGAGCGCTGAATGGTCGGAATTGTTGTAAGCGAATTCTGCAACGGGTATCAGGAGCGACCAGTCATCCTGGACCTTGGTGGCAAAGCATCGAAGATACTGTTCCAAGGTCTGATTCGCACGTTCTGTGGCTCAGTTGGTTTGAGGGTGATATCTCGAAGAGAGGGCACGTTGAATTCCTAGAATCCGGCAGAGAGGTTTCCAAAATTGAGAAATGTATTGCGGTCCTCGATCAGATATGATCTTGGAAGGAAGTCCATGCAGGCGGAATATGTGTCCCAGAAATATTCCAGCCAGTTCGGAAGAGGATGATAGTTTACAGAGCGGCGTAAAATGAGCCATGTGAGTGAACAGATCTATGGTGACCATGATGGTAGTATATCCTCGGGACGGTGGTAATTCTACTATGAAGTCTGTGGCGATGATTTCCCATGGCTTAGTCGGCAGTGTAGGCTGCAGAAGAAGACCCACCGTTTTCTTATTATCATGCTTATTTTGAGCACAGACTACACAAGTTTGGACGTAGTGCTGTACGTCAGATTTCATTCTAGGTCACCAGAACTGTCTCTGTATGAGACGGAGGGTATTGGTGATGCCACGATGCCCGGAGTGAGGTATGTCATGACAGAGGTTCATTATTCTCTGTTGTAACTTCTGTGTAGGAATGAGCAGTGCATTGTCCTTGAATAAATATCCTTGCTTGGCCTTTAAATTCCACTGGTTTTTCCTTGAGATGTCCTTCCACAACCCAGAGGATTGGGTTTGCGCTTGGATTTCCTCCAGGAGGTGGACTGCTTGAGCTACGAAGATCGTGGGGGAAAACATCTTGGGATATGCCTTATCTTCAGTGGTTACATAGTCAGGACATCGAGACAAAGCATCAGCAATTAGGTTATGTGATCCAGGGACATGAGTGATGTGGAACTGGTACTGGGCAAAAAAGTAGGCCCAACGCGCCTGACGACTATTCCTAACACTCCAATGACTGTAGAATCTGAAGGTTCCGATGGTCCGTACGGGCTTGGACAGGATGTCTAGCTCCGAAGAGTAGGTGTCGCCATTCAGCGAATGCTTGGCGGATGGCTAACAGTTCTTTTTCCAGGACGGAATAGTGTGTTTCACTTGGAGTTAGGGTTCGTGAAAGATAAGCAATGGGGTGTTCCAGCTTGTCCTCTAATTTCTGTTTTAATACTGCTCCTATAGCGTAATTAGAGGCATCCGTTTCCACTAGAAATGGCCGGCTTGTGTCGGGTTGGGCCAAAATAGGAGCTTGTGTAAACTCGGCCTTCAAACGCTGGAACACAGTGTCTTGCGGTGTTGACCAGATAAAAAGGGTGTCCTTCTTTAAGAGAGCCACGATCGGTTGTACAATCTCGGAAAATGTGGGTATGAATTTCCGATAGAAATTGGCTAGTCCTAGGAAGGATTGGACTTGTTTCACGGACATGGGAGCTGGCCACGCCAAAATGGCTTTTACCTTTGATGGATCCATTCCAATTCCCTCTGGACTAAGGATGAATCCTAGGTAGTGAACAGAAGTAACGTGAAACAAGCATTTTTCAGGTTTGGCTAAGAGTTGGTGTTCACAGAGTCTTTGTAGTACTGCCTTTACATGTTCTTCATGCTTTAAAGGGTCCTTGGAAAATATCAGTATGTCGTCCAGATAAACAATGACGAAGAGAAACAACATGTCAGAGAACACCCTATCCATAAAACGTTGGAACACTGCCGGGGCATTAGCTAGTCCAAATGGCATGACCAGGTATTCGTAACGGCCAAAGGGTGTTCTAAAGGCGGTTTTCCACTCATCTCCTTCCCGGATACGGATCAAATGATAGGCACCCCAGAGATCCAACTTGGTGAATATTACTGCGCCTCTCACGGCTTCCAAGATATCCGATATCAAGGGTATTGGGTACCGGTCTTTGAGGGTGCATTGATTTAGGCCGCGATAATCGAGGCAGGGTCGGAGTTCCTGAGTATCCTTCTTGGGGACAAAGAATAACGAAGCACCTGCTGGAGATTTAGAAGGTCTTATGGTGCCGTTTTCAAGGTTGGTGTCCAGGTATTCTTTGAGGGCCTTTTTCTCAGGTTCAGAAAGGATAAACATCCTGCCGAAGGGAATCACTGCTGAGGGATCTGTTTCAATTGCACAGTCTTCAGGTCTGTGTGGGGGTAAGGCCTGGACTATGGCAGTCGAAAATACATCGGCGTATCCTTGGTAGGCCTCAGGAACTTGTATGATATTGGAAACCATAAGTGGTGTTTTTTGATCTTTAGATGGTTCCTTAGGGGGTGTTGATGAAGGTTCCAGGAATAGACAGGGAGTCATACAAAACTCTGATCCTAGGAATAGTGATCCTGCTGTCCAATTGATATACGGATTGTGTTTCTGTAACCAGGGCATACCCAATACCATGGTGTAGTGGGCTGACTTAATGATATCAAATCTAATCAGCTCTTGATGATTATTTATTGAGAGCCGGATCTCCTTGGTCTGCAGGCTTATGGGCCCTGAACTGAGGGGTCTTCCATCGATGGCCTCCACCGGCTGCATGGTACTTCGTGCCTCGTAAGGTATTTGGTGACTGGCAACCCACTCTTGATCTATGAAGATCCCCATAGCTCTGCAGTCTACCAAGGCCAAAATAGAATAGGTCTTGTTCTTGGAGGGTGATAGAAATGCCTGGAGAATGACCAGTTTGTTTTGTCCAGGAGAGTTCAAGGATGGAATTGATGTGGAGCAAACATCTCTCTCCCGAAGCTCTGCTCCATCTAGGATCGGGAGCTGGCGTTTCCTGAACGCCGAGGAGGTGCTAGAGGACATTCCCTAACCAAATGTTTGTCCGAAGCACAATACATACACAAGCCCGTATGGATCCCTCTCAACCTTTCTTGCGGTGATATGGGTCCACGGAAGGCTCCAATCTGCAAGGGTTCCGGTTCTGTGACTGAGCTTGGGTTTGTGTCCATTCTGACTGTGCTTTCACAGGACATCTTGGATGAATTTCCCCTGGACTACTTCTTTTCAGCCTTCCTTTCCTGGATGCGGAAGTCTATTTGCATGGCTAGGTCAATTAGTGCCTGGAATGAGTTTGGTCGAGCCACTCTGGCCAGCTCATCCTTTATCTCATCGTTTAGTCCTCTCCTGAACAGGGTGAAACTCGCCTCAGAGGACCAATCAACTTCCTTGGCCAATTGTTTAAATCGGGTCACATAAGTGAGCTTATCCTGGGAGCCCTGTTGAAAGTCTAACAAACGTTCCTGGGCACTATAGACCTGCTCAGGACGGTCGAACATGTTTTTAAGGGCCTGTATGAACCCCTCATAATCATCCAGGAGGGCATCGCCGGAGTTAACGAGGGGTGTAGCCCAAGTCAAAGCATTGCCGGAAAGGTGGGATATAATGAAACCCACCTTAGCCCTGGGAGTCAAAAAGTAATAGGGCTTGAACGTAAAGTGGACCAGGCATGAATCCAGGAATCCCGTGAAGGGTTTTTGCCGAACCATCATATTTGTCAACAATGCCGCCCAACAGGACCCCTTATTTAGTGGCAGTATCCCGGGATAGGACCGATTGACTGCGGCATTTTCCGCCTTTAGGTTTTGAACCTCGGTTGAAAGTTCCTGCATCCCTCGCATCAGGTCCTGAACGGCGGCCTCCATGCTGTTATCAAGTTCGGTCGGGTGGCGTCTCAAACTGTCAAGGAGTTCCCCCCTTCTCACCTGGGTCCGTTCTTTGATGGAGTCCTGGGTGGCTGCCTTCTTGCGGACGGTCCTGGTTTTAACTAAGGCTGCTCGAGTCTCTTCCGACTCCAGGGCGCGTTCAGTTCCGGGAACCCGGAATCCAGGAATCCAAGAATCTAGGATGAGTGCAACTAGCACACGAGTCCAGGAAAAAGGAAGGGGCAAGAAACGGGTAGGTGCACAAGGACAGAGAAAGAATACCGCGAGCTACAGATCACACGTCTGATGGCTACTCGCAATATCATTAAGACGCGCGGAGCCGCGGAAGGCGTGGTTAATAAATAGAGTATGTTACATCCAGCGCATGGAGCAAGAAAGGGTCTTAGCGCTGGGCGACCATGTTGGGAGTATTAGAGAATGCAAGCCCTGTTGAGACAAGGACCAGGAGGTCCAAAAGGGGCGTGTTCTGAAGTTCATGACACACTTGATACAGGAACTTTGTTCCCTCACGTGCATGGATGCTAGCCTTCACGAAGTCTCTGATTTCTTCATCAGTCAGATCTTTAGGCTTCCATCCTGATTCAACATAAATCATAATCTTCATCCCTATACCTTTCTTTGCTGTCTTCTTGCATTGTGAGATCATTATCTTGATCACACAGAACCCAATCATCACTAATAGTAACAAAGCTCCAAGAAATTTTAATATATCTGCCATCCATTGTGGAACCCACGAGAAGAGTGATCCAAACCAGCTGTCATCAGCAATGTCAACTTCTTCTATCATCTGGCCATGGAGGTTCGTCAGTATGTGTGTGGCCTCGGTCAATGTTGCATTCTCGTCATCATGAGAAGGTATACATGTGCAACATGATTCTCCAATTTTGGCACAAACTCCTCCATCCATAGATATGTCTATGACATATCTGTTCTGGAGGGTCATCAACCTAACAGCTTTCAATTCTTCTCCGATTGCATTGAATCCCTTGATGGTATTAATCGTCTGCAGCAATTCTCATCTGGTGATCTGTAGCCACTTGGTATTTGCTCCAACCTGGATCCTTAGCATGGAGATCAACGTGAACACTGAAGAAGTCTGGCTGAACAGTCTATGTTCATATGGGAGAGTCAAAAGCTTCTATTGATTTGGCTGAAAAGTAGTTCTCTCTTTATTCGCTTTATCAGCTCCACAGATCTCTTTTTCCTCAGATGTGCATCTGCTTTCGGGAAACTATCAATGTTCCGGTCCTTTTTAGGAATCGCCAATGCAGGAACATGGACATTCACCAATGTGCAGATTCCTCCCCAATCTTTAGGTAGTCTGATGTAGGCCTTGGATTCACAAGCCCAAAATTGAACCATAATTACTGCTGTTCCGATATTAATTCCTGGTGCATCGAAGATTCGTTCACAGTTCCGATTCTCCCCCATTTTTCTTGTACCATTGTTTCTGAAGCATAATTTAGAACTTCCCATTGGTACAATCTGCAGGGGTCCTCCTCGGTCTTCGACGCATGTCAGTAGTTTAGCAAGTTTTTTTGGCCATAATGGTTTACACAACATTTGTGCATTCTCGATTGTTGGTTGCTAGTGACCCATTATTACCCAGTCTCTGCAGATTACTACTCCATCTTCCCAGCCATCTGGTGATAGGACAGTTCCCCAAATCTGCACCTGTCCTCCGTTTATCCATCACAATGGTCTTGGTCTTATCATGCTTTCTTGTCTTTGTCTTGAACATAGTCATCTTCATTTGGATCTGTTCCTTCAGTTGCCCATTTGAGAGATGCTGTTCGACCCATGAACTGGCCTCTGGGGCTACTGAAAGCTAGGTGCACTATACAGTGTGCAGTTAGAACATCTATTTCAATAGCTATCAGGATCTTTGACTTCCCCATGCTGCATGGAAGGAGTGCACATACAAAGCATTCTTCATCTGCGTCCTTCTTCCAACTTCTTCCAAGTGTTGGTACCATATATTATTTCCCAAGTGTGCTGTGCAGTGCAGATAATAATTCAATTCATAAATTATCTTAGGTGCTTCTTTTGGTTCTCAAACTTTTCATGTATTTGTCTATAACTACATTTCTAAATGCATCAACATAGCTTCTTCTGGCTGAAGTGTTTGCAGGAACAGCCATCCGGGTTCCCTGCGTAGATTAAAGTTCAGCAAGTCTTTCTTTATTCATCAGTCTTTTTTCTAGCAACAGCTAAAAATGGCCATCTAGATTATGCTATCATCTCTGCATGTGATTTCTTTGTGGGACTTGTGCTTTGGCTTCTTGTCACTGGACCAGGTGTGTCTGCATGCATTATCTGTGTAGGCTCAACCTTTGTCAACCCCTTACCTTATCTGATTCGCCAGGCCTGATTCTGGCATTTAAAAGCAGTTTCTGAACCAAGTGCTATGTGTGATTGGTTATTAACAACATCCATATCAACCTCTGGGATCTTGACATTTTTTCTTGGGACAGGAATAACTATGTAGGGTCTAGGCTACCTTGTAGTTGCCACGCTAATGTTTTCCTTGTGCTCAGAAACATATACAGGAGTTTTTGCATCATGTGCTCCTATATAAAATGCAGTCCTCACTGTCAGTGAAAGCAATAGGAGTATGAATATAATACATGTGTAGATGATGCAGTGGTAAGTAAGCCTGCAGCATCTACTTCTTGGACAATGTTTACGTCTATTCTCATGGGGCAACACAATGTTAGTATTAAGGTTCCGCAACTCGATCATTTGATGCCAAGGAAGGAAAAACAAACTTGAATGGTTCTGCATTTTTTAGATTGCTTTTTGAAAGGCGTTACTTTATCGTGAAGAAAAATGTCCCTGCAAGCCTCTATGAAATCTGCTTCATTTATCAGTTCCCAATCGATACCTCAAATCTGCTTCAGGCCAGATGGCATGTTGCTTCCCTGTCAGCATGAACAAAAGTTTTGTCTTTATTTTCTTCCTCGATCTGTCCCTCGGAGAAACGTTTCTACACCGCTCTGATTTCTTTCAGAATAGATTGCCACCTGGATTAAAATTCCTTCCAGGACTACATTCAAATTTGCAGTATTTCTTGGATCTCCCAGAAAGGTTACCACATCCGTGCGTCTTCTAACGAGATGCGGGTATTCATCAAATTAGACTAAAGAACACCACACTGACCAGTTTATGTGCTGTGTCGGTTGATAAGGGCATGTGTTTTCCTCACTGTACTCAGGCAACTTCAAAATCTCTTCAGGGATGATTATGAGCATTTCCCACCAACATAGTATACGAGCATAACACCAACTCAAAATAGGTAAGTATGAGCCTCGAAAGGTCATAACTGGGTAACACCATAAGTAGAACCAAACAAGAACTCCGTGTAGAAGGAATTGGGGTACTGTACCATGTTCCAATTGCTGTGTTCATGATCAGAATCTGGCATATTCCTATTCCATCAAGGCTTAAACATGCCTCAGTTCAAAGTAAATGAGCTACTGTGGCTTTTAAGCATTCAGATCTTCCTTTACTCTGCAACCAGGATGCACAGAGTGTTCAAATGTGTCCTTTTACCCTTTTCTTTATAGCTAAAAAGGGAGTGTCCAAAATCAAGCCACAGTCCAATTAAAGGGTTCTTTTCTTTCCACTTGTCAGGTTATGCGTCCTTCTTCCTCGTCATAGATCTTGTCTGCACATGTGGCTGCCTCCAAACTCGTAATGAGGCCCGAAGTCTTCTAGTGAAATGTTTTCTAAATGATTGTGTAATAAATTAATAAGTGTTTTACCAAGAAACCTTCAGTATAAGTGTCTACTTGAAACACTGCGATTGAACTTCCTCTGTGTAACTACTTTTACTGCTCACATTCACTCTTGAGAGAAGCCTGGCTGCTCAGCTTGCTACCAAAAACTGTGTAGTATAGACTTATACCAAAGGTTGGTTTACTTACACCTGTAGTCCTAATTATGTGTAGTGGTCCCAGAGGGTACTGCATGCAATTCTGCCTAAAAGGATTAGTTCTAAATTAATTACTAAGCATAGGTTCTATATCTGTATAGAGTAACAGAAAGAGGTAATTGGATAGTTATCAGGTGGGGCAAATAAGCACTCCTTCAAAAATAGCCACTATGAACGTCACTAAATGTACGACGTTCCATTGGCTACACACACTATAGGACCCCCCAACTACGTGGTCCCCTAAAATTGGTTGGCTTCTAACTCCCGTCAGTAATTTTCCTACCTACGTTAGCAGCATGCAGACTGAACAACTAGGTGCGGATGAGCTCGTCTTTGCACCAGCTTCCCAACAATTAAAATATCATCCATCATCACCTCAATGGTCCAGTGTCAATTAGTACTTTTAAGTTGGCCTTGAGTTTGTACTGTTCTGAGAATTTTTAAGGCGTATAGGCACTAGGCGGCTTCCGTGCGTAGGTGTGATCATCTCGCTCGTCTAACTTCCCTCTATCACATGACTGGACACCACGAAATGTAGCCTTTTCCTGTATTTGATTTTATTTTCAATAGTCCCTGACGTCTTTTGTTTTTGCTTGACCTCTCTGAACAGGAGTTTCTGTTCTTTCCCTTTAATTCTATCCAATGTCAGCCAACTCCCGTTTGCTAAGACCTTGGCTTTCTTGGTTCTGTCAAATCCTTAGCTGAGCTCTTATTCGGTTTAATTCAATTGCTTTTCTCAACTGCGACACTGAATGAGGCCTTCTTGCTTGTTCAGTACTGATTTATACGGAGTGGAAACATTTATTCTTTATTTGTCCATATGTATCTATTGATATTTTATTTCGATCGCATTCGTACACAAGTGTTTCAGAGCGCGAGGTATATATGTATCTGTTGGCGCTTGCCGTGGTCTAATCTATTTAAAAGCATGTGGCTACCTTCAGGATTGCTTTGCTGCTTGCGTTTCATTACATCTGTACACGTTTAAACTATCAAAGTATCTTCCTAAGGTCTGCAGCATAAGTCTTGTCATCTTGATCCCAAGATGTCACTTATCCTTGGTACTTCTTTGTTCTTTATGAATCGTCTGCCTCTCTGGTCTGGTTATCCTTTATATGGGTGTTGATTCAACTTTATATGATATCACCATTCATTCTTGTCATTTAGTATCTTTGCTTCTTCAGGAATCTTGTTCAAATGACCATCACATTGTCTTGGATGCAAGTATGGTTCAATGGGCACTTTACCTCCCATATCCTCTTAGGTATAGGTATTCTTATGGGTACTGCACAGAGCCCACGCTCTTCTCTTTGCTGGTTTAACTGTTCAGTATACGTAACATAAGTTGGTTCATACGTTTCAAGTAATGTAGGCGGGGCAGTTGGAGTGGGGGTACTTGGCTCCTCCTCTACAAGTTTGTTCCAAATTATCTCTTGGATTTGTGGCATCGCTTCGGCTCCTTAGGAAATGGTCGGGACCACTTTTGCTTTGTAGAAGTTAATTACTGGGATGAGGGAGAAGCGCCCACATTTTCTATCGCCTTGGTTTGTGAAGCTAGTATGGTCATTTGGCAAAGAGGGTTGTCTGCATAGGGGTTTCCACTGGGCTTTTATGTAGTGTGATGCCCAGGTATTTGAAATTTGGTACTGGCTCCAATTGCTTGTCCTCTAAGTACCAATGCGGTTTTACAGTTCTTTTTGATGTTTTCTCTAGGATCATGATTTTTGTTTTGTCAGTGTTGATTTCCAGGTCGTTCTTTTTTGTGTACAATAAGATTTTTCAACTGGCGTTGAAGGCCTATGACTGTTTGATCCAATAGGAGGATATCATCCACGTATAAGAGCAGAGCGATCTTTTCCTCTCGAATAGTTGTCCCGCGCCGTTGAACCTCACTCTTATTGAGGTACCAGTGTGCAAGGCTTTGATGGGATCATGAGTGAATTTGGACATTTTCAGCATTTCACCCTTGACCATAATTTCTCTCTGTTTACCCGGTCGAACCCCTGGACTAGATCAATGAAGGCAACAAAGAGTCTCGGATGACCCTCCAGTATCTTGGCCTTTAGTGTGCTCATTAGCATTTTGTTGGCTGCTGTTCCTAGATTTTTAACAAATCCCAATTGATATGGGTCTGCACAGCCAGCTGCTTTTACCCAGGCCAAGAATTTGTCCAAGAGTAGTGAGCCAAACAGTTTGCAGACAACATCTGGCAGCGCTATGGGGCGATAGTTCTTGGGGTTGATCTTCTCTACCCTTTTGAAAATTGGAACAATACTGGCAGTTTTCCAAGAGTCAGTCAGGTATGGCTTTTGAATCAATGCATCTTTTTATGATTTCATAAATGAGGTCAGTCCATTCTTCTAGTTGTGTTTTTAGTTCTACATTTGGGATCCCGTCCGGTCTTGGGGCTCTCGATCTTTTCAGCTCATTTTCCTGAGAATCAGGTCTTTGTCATTGTCGATGTCCCATACACTCTGCCCGGGTTTTTGTTCAATGTTTACTGCAGCCGATGTTTGTTGAAAGATCTGCAAAGTGGGTTATCCATACATGCTCACTCATGCAGTTTTGCAGAGTCATTCGTAGTTGAGGACAGATTTTATTAATGTCCAGAAGTCCTTTGGTTGCCTGATGCATATTGCGCGGAGCATGATTTCGGTGTCCTTTTGGCAAAGTGCTCTTCGAAAGCCTGCTAGCCATGTTTTGTAGAGACTGGTGGCTTTTAGGGCAGATGTCTGATTTAGAGCCGACAGATGTTTTTTGGCATGACTCATGAATTTACGACTTTCACTTGGCTCCTGGTTGTAAATATGAAGATCCTGCATTGAGGGTTTTGTCCAGGTTATCCTTTGTTGTAAGTACGGAATGAGGAGTGGGCGGTAATCCGGTCCAAGTGGATTTGAGAGTCTTGTCTCAAGTTCATTCTGCTCTGTATACTGCTCCGTTATGGCCCATATAGCTTCTTTGGTCAGTTTTAAATGCGTGCCCTTGGTACATGTCTCAATTGGAGTCTTCATGAATTCCGAAGCAGCTTCTGAGTTTGGCCATGAGGCCATCAGTATGTTATGGTCACTACTTCAAGTTTATACCACCTTGAATGAGCCCATGATGGAAAGTAGTTCTTTTGAGAGGTATATATGGTCGATTGGGAAAGAGACGGCTTGGGGTGTACAAACAGGTACTCAAAGTTGGTTTGTGTTTATCATTGGATGGAGGTTATGGAGGTTGTGTGATTCCATTAGGTCAGACCATAGGGTACCTCGTTTATTTCATTCAAGGTTGTTCCAGTTTTTGCCCCTACTTTGGACAGATTGCATCTTTTTTGTTTCTTCTCCTGTGTCTGGGCAGATGGCGTTGAGATCCCCACATAGGATTATATGACTAATGTCATATGTTGCATTTGCCTCCTCAATGACTAAGTCCGTAGCATTTAAGAAGGTCTTAGTTGATTGTGCCTTTGGGTTCCAGTAAATATTCATCAACAGGATTAATTCATGCTGTCTAGTTGATGTAGGTAATGTTGGGCGATTCCAAGAGATCCGGACCGCTTGTATGGATGTAGTAGAGAGCAGTCCTTTTTCCAAACATAAGGAACTGCCGGAGCGTACAGCCACCAGGAGGCCTGAGTGGGGTGTCCTTTTATGCCCTTAACAGCAGGTGAGAGACAGATTTCGTATCCGTCCAAGCTTGGAGTTGACATTAACCAGGTCTCCTGTAAGCATAATAATAGGCAGAAATTGCTCAGTTAGGGCTGCCGGAATCCAAGCCCATCTCTTTTGTTCTTCGTCCATTAGGCTCTTCAAGTGGACCTTAACAGAGGGTTTGTAGCCATCACTTGGTTTGTCATGGCTAATTGTGACTTTTAATTTTGGTAGAGGGCCATGTGGTTATTCGCTCCCTGTCCTGGGAAGCCTCCAAGTTTTTAATATTTCTTGGAGTTTTTGGGGAGTCCTCGTCATCGGGGTGGCCTTTTTTGTTTCGTGCCCCAAGAGATGGATTTCTGCTCTCTCGTTGTTTTGCTGTCACAATGTTGTGGAGGTTTGTCATGCGTTTGGGGTCTTCGCTCGTGAGCTCTTTCAATCAATATGTCAAAAGATCTGTGATTTGCAGGTAGTCGGACTTTAGTTGGCGATCAGTCCATGGTCTGTTTAACTGGGTCTTAGGCATCAGTTCCCCTTTCTGCTGCAGTACTTTCTCGCAGATCGTATCTCAGCCTCTGTAGGTTTTCTATAGCATTGAGTAGCATACACTGGACCGTTGCAGATGTAGTGTGGAGGTATATGCTGTCAGTACGGCCCCTATGGCCGAATTCGATGATTTTAATGTCATAAGTTCGGAGCGCCCTTAGGTTCGGTATATGCTGAAGTAAGTTCATTGTTTTTCTGTTGAGAATTAACATGTCCCCTTTGTCCAAGATCCGTTCCTCTTCTCCTGCCCTGTTGTCGTGTATTGAAATTTGGATTTTGGGGGTAAGGGTCCCTCTCACTGCTACTAAAATTTAGCTTAGCCTTGTAATTTCGGTCAAAAGAACTTTGACTAGATTTTAGCTTGTCATTTGCACTATGATCTGGCCTTGCGGTAGGCAATCTCGCTTGGTTTCCTGCTTTTCCAATTTGGGAGTTCCTTGCTGAAATTTTAGACTTGGAATGTCGGTGTCGTAAGGCACTTTCTGTCCTCTCCAGTTCCTTTGTAAGTGGTTTCATTTTCTTCCATGGTTGAAAAGATTGGAGAGACTGGCTCAGTTAAGGCCATTTTTTTTCTTGGTTCTGGAGATAATGGAGTCTGGTTGGTAGAACATGCTTTTCTTTTCCGATAAGTTGGGTCAGAGAGTTCAGAGTCTTCGATAGTATATAATCTCTATTGAAGTGTATGCTTCGTCTGGCGAGGCTGATGTATTTGGACGTTCCCTTTAGATGATTTGCCATTAGTTGACAGCAGAGTTCGTGAGCCTCGTACTATTCTCCTTTGTTTGAATATTGGTGCTATACGATTCTCTTCTCTTACACCAAGGTTCACTTTCTCATTTTGCATTGTTTGATGAGAGATTTTCCTTGGCGCCGTTTTTTTCTCCTCTTGTGGCCGTAGTGTCTTCTTGTGCTTTGCGGGGGAACATTTTTAACTCTGAGGTTTTGGGTGGTTTTGGTGAGTGAGTAGAGTTAGAACGCTTCGTGTCTGTCGTCACTATTGGTTCATTGGTCGTTTAAGGTAGGTTGACTTTCAATTCCATCGCGGGGGTCGTTATGCTGCAGCTGATTTGATAGTGGTAGTTCGGCTGATGTCATTTGTTTGAGTTTTATTCGGCTCGCCCTCCCTCTTTTTTGGGATTTTTGGATTTTGTTTGTTTGGGTTCCAACTGCCAATGAGCTCGTCTTAGCTCCACGTGGCTCTTCATGATTGGTTTCAGTTGCTCGATCATGTCTCTAAAGATTCACTGTCATGGTTCCTTGGTCTTTTGTGTTGGCCTTCCAGGCCTCAGTTGACATAACGTAACCCTCCAGATATGTCAGTTTTGTGTGCATTAAAGCAGTCAATGTTGGGTGATCTTTTAGAGTCTCGTTGATCGCCTCATACAGTTTGCTGAAAGGTGCTAGGGCGATCATGACAGCCGACATAATCGCGAAGATGTCCGGTTTCTTGTGCAGTGTATCTTTTCCACCCATTTGTGAAATCTCGCCGAGTCTTTGATTTCGTGGTGGAGTACTCAGCAGAGGTTGATGTAGAGACGATGGGGCAGAGTTTGTCATCTTCACAGCCGGCTTTGATGAAATGCTCGGCTCTTTGTTTAAAGTAGAGTGTGATTAAGTTTCCGCCAATTTCTCTGAATTTATTGGAGTCACTTTCTCGGTGATGTCTGCCATTGGTCGTGAGTCGTCCTTGTTCTGTATTAGAGGAACTGTTAATTGCTTTCCTGTTTGGGGGGTGTTTATGCCAGTTTTCGGGTCATGGGGCTCCAAACCGAGTTCTGTCCCTTGCCAAGAGGTGGTTGCGTCGGCTGGGTTATAGTACTCGAGACAGAGGTTCTGTAAAAAATTCTAATTACTGGAGTCGCTTTGTGCATACTCGGTTTTCCAAAGTGCCATCTAACTGGAGTCGAAGTACGATCCTACAGCCCTTTGCTGTGTCCATTTACTGCTCCCAGTATCTGCAGCGGATTTTGGTTTCATGTATTCTCGCCGAACGTTTGGTCTTCCACCCCTTCCAAAATGTCAGCGTCTGATAGCTCGCAACTTTGCGCAGGTGGCAATTTCCTTAGTTTACAAAAGAACCTTTCTAGCGCATTCGTTTTGAGAGCTCTCGTGGGAGCGAGTTGCCTAAGTTTAGAGATTTGCTCCATTGTGTCAGCACTTTTTTTGTTTGGCTTCTTCTGGGTGTTTATATTTCGCAAATTTTTGGGAGGTAAGAAAAGGGTTCTTCATGTTTTTCCTTAGCATGATTAGACCTTGACATTTCCCGGTTTGTTTCTTTTAAAAAGGTAATCACGTGACAGAATGGGCTTTCCAGTTTTTGTGGGGGAACTAGCCGTTTCTGGGGCAAAGTCGACCAGTACCTGATTGTTTGATGAGGTCCCTGGCCTGTTCTCCTGGGATTCGCTCAGCACTTGAGATATATCTGAATCTGATGCCGTCTCCGATGTTGATTCAGTTATGTAGGTATAATTGGGGTCGTCGAATTCATATGGAGGACTGGCCAGGTTTTCCCTGGCTGTACCAGGTGGACTTCAATTTGAATTTTGATTCAAAGATTGGGTCATGGCGAACGAGGTGCCACTATGGGATGTGTTGGGGATCCGTCTGTCACTGTCCCTTCCTGGGACTTTGATGGGGTGGCCTCTTTCATTCCCCACAATCGCGTGTTGGAGGAAAAGACTAGATAGCGGAACTATCGCTGTTTCAAGTGGCACAGGGTCTGCCCTGAGAGGGGTGGAGGTCTGCCGGTGCTAGCTCTTTAAACACTGTGCTCTGCGATGGACCAACACCCACCGGGTTCCTCAATGATCTCGACCCCCGAGGGCTCCCATACTCCTGTCTATTCGCTTCAATAATTTGCTCAGGCTGATGCTGCTCCGGGTGCCGCACCGATGTCACTGGCTCCACCTCTCGAACAATCGACAGTCGCGTGGGAGTCAGGCAAACGGATGGGCTCACAAGGGGAAACAGTGGTTTGTTCACTTTGTAAGTGATGTAGGGTGATCGTAACAGAGGACTGCACACCTCTGCAACAGCTCCGGAGCTGCTCCGCGGCCGGGGATAGTTTTTAAGTGGGTCCACCCACTTCCACTAGTAGAGACTGCAAAAAGACTCGGTCAGCAGTGAAAACGTCAGAAGCGGCTGTGCAATCGTTTCTGGGTAGCGCAGTGCGGCTTGACGTACTTTCTAGGTCCTTTCCTCTAGTGTGTGTGAAGGAGGAAGTGGAGTGCGCAAGACGTCTCTGTCTACGCTGGCATTTTCTTCAGTGTCTATATGAACAGGCAGCTTATCCCATTGTCCCCAGCCATGAGCAGCGTGACTTTTTGACACTAACTCGATCCAGACCTGCTCCGCTCCTGTGACGTCTATGAAGCGCTCATGGGAGAGCAGAGCGGGCGAGTGTCCTCAGCGGCTCCTCTGCGGCGTAATGCTCTCCAACGCAGTGGCACTCTAACAAGCACATTGGCATATGGTGAGCAGCTTGTAAGAGCGGCTAGAGGCACAGCCAAGTGATACTTAAATTCATTTTAGGCCCGGTGCAGACAAGGGCCGTGGAGGAGTTTGCTGTTTTGTGCTGCGGAACGCGTGGTAGGAGGAAAGTTCCCTACGGCATTGATGTACTGTGCCCTATTACTCTTCATTACTAGCTCTTTCCTATTGCAGTTCTGGTAACAATTCGTGTGGCTCTATTTGGCCTTTCTTTGGGACTGCGGGGGAGCACTTTGTGGAAATTCCCTTTGACCCAAGATCTGATCTATTTACATATCTTGATCTACTTTTTGAACCCTCTTTTATTGGAGGTTGACTTCGGGGTGGCACAGTGCCTGCGGGCTCTTGCCTTTGAGCCGTGCTATCTGCCTGAAGCATTTTGCAGTGACTGCCGATACTGTTCTTTGAACCGCTCTTTGTATTCTAAAAATAAAACAAAACATCTTGAGCTGTGCACCATGGTTAATTTGAGGAGTGGCTTTGGGGCCAGTAACGAATTTGGAACCTGAACAAGCTCATAATTTGGGGGCTATACCACTCTCCAATGTGACGTCCAATATTGACTTAACACAGAGGTCCTTGCCTGTACACTTATCTGTGGTGACGAATAGCGTATTCTGCCCTGATGTTGCAATGAAGGGACCAGCTGGTGAGACTGCAACCCTAATAACTGCATTAATCAATCCAGTGCAGAATGACTTGGCTTTGGGTACACTCCTTTAAACCTCTCATCTTTACATGAAGGGTCTCTGGATGCTTTGGGAAGTGTTCCATTGGATGTTGGCTTGTTGGAATTAACAGATGCAGAGTGTCTTCAAGAAGCGGAAGTGATGGCAGTTCCTCTGGCTATGAGGAAAATTGTTAGATTTAATACTTCTACTCCACAACCCTTTGGGACCATTAGGAAAACCTGTGATCTACTGAGAAAACTGAAAATAGATGGTGGGCTGGGGGGCTCATTTTCGGACTGGGGTGCATCTAAAATGACCTCTTATAATGCATCTAATGTCTTTATCTTTGGAAAATGTAATGAGGGTGAGCCCTCTAGAAACGTTTATCATCCTTTGTCTGGTAAGTTACGGTGCACATTTGAAACAATAGGGCACTCTATAGGGGCCCCATGCTATAGCGCATCAAGACCTAGTACAGGAGAGTTGTCTGGAGGTCTCGTTCCACAGAGTGGCTAATGCAACTAGGGATTTGCTACGGGACAATATTGACCTGGACCTATATCCTGCAATGCCTCCTCATGGGAATGATCTGCCTAGATTGCCTATAACTATGAATTCCCCAATTGCTCCCTGTACTTCTAAATCTGGCCTATCCTCGGATACTCAGCCAAGCAAGGGCATACCTAAAGGCATGTCCGAGATGTGGATATGTGAACTAATTTCACCCCTTGTGTCTAATTTGCACATTAGTCTAAACCTGGTATTAAAGGCCTTATGTGATCTGCAGGAAAATCTGGGGGGAATTTTGGCATCTCAGCAGAGGGCATTTAATGACCTTACTCTGCGTATATATGACTCCTTTGAACAGACCAGTTGCTATGGGAATTAATGCACAGGATGAGTACAATTTTAGATTGTCGATGTTGGATGAGAAAGTATCTGCTATTTTAAAGCACTGTTAGCTACATGCCTGGCCGACGCAGTAGATTGTGGGGCCAATGGTAGGGACCCTGATCAATCTGAAAGAACTGCTCATGTTCCGTCAATGAACAATCGGGTGGAGGAGGGCATGGAAAGTCCTTCAGCTCTGTTAGAAGCTATGGGCCTTTTGCATGACAGTACTTCTGAACAGGAGGTATTTGTGGTGGTTGACTCTAATCTTAAAAGGAGTAAAAGTATGGCCTCTGAAGATAAGGAGGAGAAATTCCAATCTCAAGCGATCCGCGCCCAGCAATGCTTCAAAGAAAGTGTTGTTGGAAAGGGGAGAGTCTCCCCTTGCCAACGACACCTCCCTTGATCTCAACGGCACAATAATGCCAGAGATCGCGGGAGAGGAAGGTGAAAACCTACGTTCTCTTTCAACGCGGCAGCCGAAAATGGCTGCCGTGGTGAATTTTACTTTCAGTTTCACGTTAGCCTGCATTACACACGCTGACGTGAAACTGAAGGAAATCCAACCCCCGGGCCGTGAGGAGGAACCTCCTCCTCACATAGCCTGGGGGTTGGATTTCACTTTTGTGCGATCGCAGGCCCAACATCTTCCTCTGTTCACCTGTACCTACTTATCAGCGGTTCGTGCCCATTCCCCTCCCCACGCACCTTACCTCCTTGCCTCTCCCTCCAGGAAAAACAAGAAAATGTAATATTTTTTTCTTTCATTGGGAGCCACCTTTCACAGTTACAAAAAAAGAAAAAGAGTACTCTTATAGACTCCATCTACTTTACATGTTTCGAACAAGTAGTTAGATTCCATAATAACATTTTATTTAGCATTGTGTTCTAGGAAATAATGTATCTTTGTATACTAGAGATAAAGAACAATGACAGAAATAATGTTCTGTCCCAAATACTTTTCTCTAGCATACAGAAAACCCAAAGTGCAACATGCATGGTAAGTGTTTCAGCCATACTCCAGACTTTTACACTTCCATACACATTACACCACCAAACACAATAACCTTCTAAAGGCCTTGTCTGACTCCATTTAGTCCACAGACAGATTAGTTTGAGAACTTCTAGAGAATTACAAGGGTGAAACTCAATTTACTTTTTTATCGGTCCACAATGGTGGCTCTTAAAAGAAACTTTTTTGGGGGGGTTTACACAGTATACTAACAAATGCTGTACTGTTCGTATTGGTTTTTTCATAATTCTTTACAAAAACTGCTTCCAATCTTTTTTGTGTTTTTGTTTTTTATGTAATATAGCTACTAACAATTCCTTTACTACATTTTATTTTACATGTTAGGTTTTCATTTTCTTCACAAAATCTATTTCAAGGCATTCTGAACATTGAAAAAAAAATCCCATTTCCAACATCAGTTAAATGTACTCAATCTCTTCAAAAACTGTTCACTCCATTAAACTTTATATTCTCATTGTGGAAAGATGCCATCCCTACATCTCATAAAAAAGCCATTTGCCTTTTAGTAATCTGTGAAAAAATAAATCTGAAGCTGGAAACAGTTCCATTAGTCTTTTAAACATGTCCTTTATGGTAAACTGCAACGATACTCCAGTCACATACCCCAAAACTGGTGCCTCCACAAATAATTATAATAATTATAGGATGTTTAAACCGAACCATATCCTCGCACAATGGTAACAATGTGGCCTAAAGTCCATGCTAGGAAACTTCCGAGTCTTCCAATCCAAGATTAGCAGAAATGCCACGGTGCTCAGTGTAAACCTTTAACTAGTGTACCCATGAATCTTCCCAGCATCCACACACTCGGATTCTTCATAGCCATAGTTATCTCTCCACTACTTCACACAAGAAACAAAAAACTTGCTACCCTTTGCACTTCAACTCCTCCTCAACAACCATGAAACCAGATTGGGTAACCCCCGATATCCGCAATCTTTGCAGTCCTATTTCCATGCCACGCATCATTAAAAAGACCTGTATGGCACGTGCGTGTCCGTAGACCATCGAGGGCGTCATCACACAGGGCATCCCTCCTCCCCCATTCATACGTTTATGTTTCTAGCACTCCCTCAGTCGTTACTTCCAAACAGTCACACATCCATCCACCATTCACATCCAGAAACTCTACGTGTAACTCGGTCACCTCAGTTCAAAATACGTGAGAGGTGCATTTCAACTCAGAGTACATGCCTCTGTCATTCACAGCCCCCTACATTAAAAACAATTGTGAAACGATCCAAGATTTCTATTTGCAGATTCAACAATAACTACATCCAGCAAGACATACTACAGGTATGCTTAACGTCATTTTTTTCAACACTTTTATAAACATATATACAGGGTTGCTGCAACTTACTCTAACAAACATCGCAAAAGGCATATTCTCTTTTTCAACCACTGCTACCAAAAGCCATGCATTGCAGCATTCATCACGTGCTCACATTAAGTAGCAGTTACTTATATGTACTGCCAACATACTGGACTTCCACTTCCCAGTGTTCTATACATCTTTTGCAACTGCAGTTCCCTTTCTTGGAAAGTTACAAACTGGGCAGCTCTAAATGCACATATGCATTTTTTTTATTTTGAACAATATGCTCCTAAAAAGAAACTTTAAAAAAAAAAAAAGTTTTTCAAAACTTGATTTATTCGAATACAAACACAGATTACATGGCATTGACGGCAATAAGTATCACATTCTCAGGTCTGCGTAACCGTACTGGTAAAGTTCCACCTAGGATCAGCGATTGTGCATTTATATAATTCAGCACAACTTTACTTATGATTTCCAAACCTTTCATGCCCCCCCTCCCCCTCCTCCTTCTCACTCCTTCCCCAACCGGTATGGTTCCAGTTTCTGTATTACTTGATAAGTTCGGTGTGTCCGCTATTTAGGCCTAACTCGCAATTCTGATTCTCCTCTGTTCCCATTTCGGTGTCCCTCAGTACTGTATCGCTCTCATCATTGCTGGTCTATAATACTGACCTTCCCTTTCCTTAACGAACTCAAGGAATGGACCCACACTGACAGAAATTTCTGTTTGCCCTATATCAGGGCTCCCCCTTTTTCCATGGCCATTACGTTCCAGATTTTGACCCACCAGCATGCTATTATGGGACCATCCACATTTTTCCACCTCTGGGCCAGGGTCATCCTTGCCGCCATTAACAGGTGGGTGATGAGGGTGGCCTTGTCAGCGGTTGCTGGGTATACTCCTTCTACCTCTGTCCCCAGCAGGACTACCTTTGGTGTGGGTGGCAGTTGTTTCCCTGTAATCTCTCATGTGTCCTAGGACCTCCTACAGTTGGCTTGGTGCATGACCACCACATATGGTATAGATCTCCTTGGCCACTGTATTGTCTCCAACATGGGATGGGGGGGTAACAAGGGTTCATTTTATGCCGCCTATTGGGGTGGTCAGGTGCCACATGTAGCATATTTTGTAAGCCGTTTCCTTAATAGCAATGCATTTGGACGTCTTTTGTGCCCTCCTCCAGATTTTTCCCCATTCCTCCTCCGTGATGGGTGTGCCCAGGTCCCTATCCCAATTGTCCTTGCCTGAGAGTTTATCCTCCCCCTTGTGCTTTATCTTACAGCCTATATAACCTTGATATTGCCCTCGTCACCGTACCCTCCTGCAGCGGCAGCTCCATCCCTATCGGGGTCCTCGTGGCCGCCTCCCTAACCACCTTCTGTGTTTTCCAGTGCCTAATCTGTGTATCTTTCCTTTTACCCCAATGCCATATTTCTGCTTGCATCCCTCAAATAGAAGAGGGGTTTCTCCCTGAAAAATTCCTTTAAATGGATTGTTTGTGCCCGTCCCAATTATCCCAGAGTCTGTTTTGCTTGCCCGGGGGAAAAGTCCTGGTTATGTGCCATTGGGGTGAAGGGTCCTAGACATAGGGTGATGCAGCGCCTTCCGAGTGCTCTATCCCATACCCTCAGCGACACTCTGGTGGCTTCTAGCAGTTGGCCCTTCGGCCCTTACTCCCAGCGCACGTAGCGTTCCGAGAGGGATAGCCATCACCCCTTGCTCAATTCCCATCCAACTATTTAGTGTGTCCCTTCCCATCCATTTCAGCATTGGTGCTATTTGCGTGGCCAGAATGTACCTCTTGGTGTCGGGGACCCCAAGTCCTCCTAAAATTGATGGCCTTGTCAAGACATTCTTTTGTATTCTGGGTTTCTTCCTGTGCCACACGAAAGTGGTTAGCTCTTTCTGTAGCGCCTTACTTATCTTAGGTGGGATATCCACCGGAAGAGAGCCCACCCCATATAGCAATCTGGGTAACAATGTAATTTTAAGCACTGCAATGCATGCAAACCTGTATAATTCCTGGGTGTCCCATTTGTGTAGGTCTTCCTTCAATTGTTTCAAAAGGGGTGTTATATTGGCCCCATACAGGCCTTTGCAATCCTTTGTTAAATGTATCCTCAAGTAGTCTATTGCCTCGCTCTCTCAGGTTAGGGGATATAATGCCCTCAGTTAATCGATCTTCCCCACTTCCGTTATGTTCAGAGCCTTAGATTTAGTGAAATTTATGGTGAACCCTGAAATCCTGGCGAATTCTCTGAACCTTTCCAGTGCTTTCTGTAGTGTGTTTGTAGAGTCTTGAAGGAAGAGCAGGATGTCATCGGCATATAGTGCTATCTTGTACATTACCCCTTCACAGGTCACCTCCCCCCACATCTTGGTCCTGTCTTATTATTTCTGCTATAGGCTCCGTTGCCATGGTGAATATTAGGGGCGTGTGCCTCTGCGTATTTTCATTTGGGCCATGGTTTTCCCGTTGACCATGAAGGTCGTGGTTGGGAGTCAAAAGTTTGCTAGGGCCATCCTAATGAAATTGGGGCCACAACCAAATTTCTTCAAAACCAGTTTCAAGTATGTACAAAGGCCTGTTGTGCTTCTAGTGCAGCTATGGAGAATTTTTGCCCCGTCCCGGTTCCTAGGTCTATGACATCTTCCGCCCGCCTTATATTGTCTTGCATGTGCCTCCGTTTTAAAACCTGCTTGGTCCTCATGGATTATTTTGGGCAATATGTTCATCAGTCTTGCTGCGAGGACTTTAGCGTATAGTTTGGCATCACTATTAAGCAGTGATATCGGCCGGTTGCTAGTGCAGTCTGTAGGGTCTTTGTCTGGTTTAAGTATTAGGACTTTGATCGATCTTCCCATGTCGGCGTGACCGTACCACTTTCCCTTATATGATTAAAGAGTTTAGTTAGTGGGCCTAGTAGTTGATTTCGGAACGTCTCGTAATATCCATTCCCTAGCTCCTACGGTCCCGGGGTCTTGTTAGGGGGTAAGTTTGTTATGGCGTCAGTGATTTCTTGTGCCGTTATGGGGGTCTGTAAAGCGTCATTGCCCTCAGTAATTTGGGGTAAAAATCCACTCTTCCACTGTGGGCTTCTTCCTGGTCTTCCAAACCTTTAATATCTGCTTAGTCGCCTCCAACAAAGTTTTGCTAATCCAGCAAGATGGTATCCAACCAATATTATGACCACTTCTTGATAGCTGCAGGATGATTGCTAAGGGATTACACGGATAAGTAATGTTCCAGATGAGGTCAATCCTATAAACATCTTTCCAAAAACTCAGCACCCTTTCACAACTCCACAACATATGCAACAGACTACCCCTCTCCTTCCCACAACCCCAACACCTGTCATTATCCATCACCGCCAAAGCACACATACGTGCGGGGGTCCAATATATTTTACCCAATATTCTTTGATGAATATAACGTAGTTGTAGATCTGCCTTAGCATTTATTGGGACTTTCGACACCCTTTCCCACTCTTCTATTGTAAGATCTCTCCCTAACTCTTCCGACCACAACAGCCGCAACTTTTCCCATGAATCCAACCATTTTGCATCATATTGCATAACCTTCAAGATATTTGACACTTTCTGAGATCCACAGGTCAGTACCTGGAAAACATCCAGTTTCTGTAAAAGTGGTGCATCCATCTTCTCCCTCCTTCCAGTGATTAAATCAACCAATTCACCATATCTTCTTAACTCTCTACGTTTCAACCCAAATCTCTTTACTAGACTCTCAAAAGCTATCACCCCTTCATAACTCCAGACATCATCAATTGTCAAAATGCCTCTCATTATCCAACTCCTCCAATATATTACCTTATTGTTACTCTGTAGACTGGGATTATGCCAAAGAGGCCTCTTTGTAAATTAATAATCCTGCTCAGTTTCCTACAATCATTGAAGTCAATGCATTTTTCGTTGCCAATACTGTTTTAAACCCTGCACCTTCTCAAGTTTTTTCTTAATAAGCACTCTTTCCCGCATGTATGCTGTGGTCTGAGAAATGAATTACCCCCTGGACTACCGCTTTCCCCGCATCGCAGTTTATTCCCCAGTCTGTTTCCCTGTTATCATCTTGGAAGTAGTTATTCAGTACCTTCTCCATATGGGCCCTAAGTGCGATGTCTCTCAATATAATTTCGTTCAGCCCCCAGTTCTTACGGGTGTTGGTCGGGTCTTTTACCATCACAATTTGCACTAGGACTGGAGCATGATCTGAGAGATACTTAACTCCCATTTGTACTTTTCCCACCTCGGGAATCAGCGTGGCCGAGACCAATAGCATATCGATTCTTGAGTACCCTCTGAATAGTGGGTGAATTCCTTTTCTTGCTCGTGGAAGAATCTGCACGTTTCCACTACCCCCAAATCCCTAAAGAGTTTCCCTAGCGCTTGCCTATTTCTGCCGTCTGCAGCAGTGGGTGGCAGTGCTTTGTCCAGGGCGGGGTCAATCACACAATTCAAGTCTGTGCCAATCACTATCTGGCCTTCACACCACCCTCCCAGTTTCTGCAGTATGTCACCTAGATAAAGATGCTGTTTCTCATTTGGGGCATATATGGCGATCAGTGTATATATCTGTTCGTGCAGCAAGCCTTGGCGTAGCAGGTATCTCCCTCCCCATCTCTGTACAGAGCTCGTTTTTTATATGTCACATTGGATACCAAAAGTATAGCCACACCTTTGGTCTTTTTCCCGCCAGAGGCATAATACTGTGTAGGGAATGCTTTATGGGTCATCCTTTTTTCATCTGCAGGGAGTAGGTGTGTCTCTTATAGAAAGACTATTGATGCTTAGAGGTTTCTTAGTCTCGCTAAAATAGAGAGTTGCATCAACGGCGAGTTTAGGCCCTGTACGTTTAGGGCTATGGTATTCAAGTCAACCATACCTCCTACACCTGGGTTTTTCCAAATATTCGCTATGTCTCCTCCAGCTGCCTACACTTCACATCTTCCAATCTAGCGGATCATACCTTGGAACTTTCCCCATGTGTCTGAACTTCAACTTTAAACTTTCCCTCCCTGTCCCCCCCCCCTTTGTTGATCCCCCTAACCCCATTCCCTGCCCATTGGACCAAAATTCCCTAGAACCTCCCCTGGGTCCATCCCGGGGCGTTGGGTCTCGTATCTACCCCAACTTTCCCTCTGCCAGGACATTTCCATATCCTGAGTTAGGTTCCAAGATGCCTCCCTACCCTCTCCCCGCCCGGGCCTGCTTCTCTTGTCTCCCAATCATTTCCCCTTCTTAACATCCTCCCTCCCCCCCCTAGCCCCAACCTTGGGCCTCACTAATTGATTATTGTCTTACGTGCATTTCTGCTTCTGGGTCCCATTTGAGACGGGGGCCTGTTAGTGTGGCCTCTTTGCCTCACCTCTTTCTGGTGCCGGATTACCATTCCCATTGTCTGGGTCCTTCCCCTGTCCGAGTTTGACTTGGCCCTATGTTCGTACGGGATTCTTCATCCTCTAACTGTAGCAGGGTCAGTCCTTCCTCACATGTGGTGATCCGCTGCAGTCTGCCCTCCCAGGTGAACAGCAAACCAAAGGGATATGCCCATTTGTAGGTCATTCCTTTGGCTATTAACGCCCTTGTGACCGGCTGCCTCAGTCTTCTTTTGTGTAGTGTAGATACGGCTAGGTCCTGGTATAAATGGACTTGCATGCCGTTGATAGAGACCGTTTGTTGCTTTCTCGCAGCATCTCCTCCTTCGTGGTGTAGGAAGTCATTGGCAGTAGGACGTCTCTGGGCCTAGCTCCTGGGTCTCCTTTCTTAGGTCATACTCTATCTATTAATATGTCCTCCGGTTGTGTGCCGGTTAGTAGGCTTCTAAAGCACTGCTGCATGGTTTCTTTCAGGTCTTTATCCTCGCTTGTTTCAACAAGGCCTTTAACTCTAATGGTGGATCTACGGAATCTGTTCTGAAGGTCTTTTGCCTGGAGTTCTAGGTTATGTGTCGCCCTGGCAACCTGCTTTGAGAAGTACAGTGAATCTTCTGCGATCTCCTATAGTCCTGCTTCTGTACGGTCACCAAGTTCTGTAATGTCCTTCCTGACCTCCTGTAGGGAGGACTGCAGTTCATCACTTATTTTTCCCATAATAAGACATGACGCGATTGCCAGGGTTCTCCCTTCCTCACGTTTTGCGCACAGGATAAGGCAGATCTCCTGAGCACAGCACACACTCGAGCTTTCCCAGCATGAGCCGACAGTTCAGCACCAGCTGCCAGGTTCATCGACGGTTACGTCTCTTAACAAAAGTCTTTGCTTTCGGGGGCCTTATGCTTCCAAAAAACACAAAAGGTCTGTTCCACAAATACATTGGGTGATGGCTTCACCACTGGGTCAGAAAAGCTAGTGGCACCTCAGAAAACCCCGAGGTGGTAACCTGGTCACTCCAAACGAGGACTAAAATCCTCTTCAATACAATATCATAACATGTAGGAGATACTTAACAAAAATATCCCTTTATAATTGTAAAGTACAATATTTTTCTAATAATATGATTAGATTTTTCATAAGAGTCTCCTGTTTTACTTAATTGAACACTACCCAGAGTAAAACAGAGTATAGAATACAAAACGAACATTTTGTTATGAAGTAATTAGTTTGAAAATAATATACATACGTCAATTTATTTTCATGATTGATTGAAAAAAAGCATTCAAGGAAATATATGTAACACAGTAAAGTAACAATCGTATGTTGATCTGACAATATTTCCTTCATATTGTCCATCAGCAAGTCGATCAACACATCATACAATGCTTTTCGGGGTCCTTTGCCCCCTTCTTCAGGTATGGATGTTACTTTAAAATTCCCCTGACTGACAGAAAAAGATAAAGGATTTCAATCAGTAATTTCTCGTGTTAATACCCAGTCCAAGACCATGTGCGCATATAGAGAAAATGCCTTCACTAAACTTGTTAATTTGGGGTTAACTCAAAACCCCTCCTCCTTGAATCTGAATGGGACCTTGATTGAATTTCACCAAAATCTGTGGATAATAGTCCATAAAGATGTGTAATATTTTTGTCGTTTATTAACACTCACCATGTGCCACAATGATACATCAAATATAAAAGCAAAGAAAAAAAGTTACAAAAAAGTTTAAAAAAAATGCTACCTACTTGGTGAATGTCCAAAGTTTCATACTTCAAGTGACACGTCGCTTCAAACTCTCCCAGAGTTAATCAAAGGATCCTAAATTGTGACGGCTGTATCCTTCTATAATTTTAATGTTGGTACAGCATATGCCGTCTCAGCCATCATGCCCGAAAGCTAATCTGGTGTGTTCTCAATCTCCTCGATTTCTAGGCATTTGTTACTGATGTCACGTGGTCGCACTTCTGATCACGGGACTTATGACACCAAACTCTCCTCACGTGTAACACATAAATGTAATCGGATTGCTAGATCCTTTCCATATTATATCCCACTCATAGCATATGTCTATGCAGGGCCATCATACCCTCATACCTCCATACTCAATGATAATTCACTTTTAAATTAAGTCAGGTGATCGCGAACCCGATCACGTGACTTAACGATGTCGAGAGATAAAGTTCACAACTATCAACAAAAAGCATTCTCCTTAAAAGGATCACAACTAACTGAAAGTGAGTAATCAAAGTAAACCAGACCAAAAGAAAATATTCACAACTAGACTAATATTGCAATACGGAACTCACGATCACGTGACTGCTATTACGTCAATATCTGAAACATGTCAAATCGCATTTTATTAATTCCTATGTAAAAACTATCTGTAAGTGCTTGGGAAGTGTTTTGCGGCAGATCCCTAATTTGGGCCTGATTGAATCAGCTGATATTTATCTTGCAGACTACACACATAGGCTGCGCCTAGACTATGTACCTCTAGTGATACCGTCACCTCTAGTTAGAAACCTCATGATGAAAGAGGTGGAGCAATTCCATTGTAGAGGCTATGACATTTTTGAATATGTGCATGCTCAACCAAAATTATTACCTCCCCCAAGTAATACTTATAATGTATCTAAAGAAGAACAACCAAACTGGGCAGCTTGGACGGAGAAGGAAGCTCCGGGTATGGGGGAGAAACAGGACTGGAGAAGGCTTGCCCCGACGTTGCAAGAGTCCATTGATACTCTCAAGAAACTAGAGAAGCCCCTCTAGCGACTAGTAATCGGATTTTCAAACTTTTCAGCTGGAATTCTAGGGAGTCTTTTAATTTGTTACATAATCTGACCTTAATGAAGGAACTTGCCCAACATGATATACTGTTTATTCAAGAAACCTGGTCAAGGGTTCCCTTATGTTGGGAGGGCTTCACGGTTCCCTCATTGTGTACTCAAAGGGGTTACAGGGGGCGCCCGAAAGGGGGCCTTATAATTGCTGTTAAAAATGACTGGAACCCTATTATCACGGGTGAATGGGCTTTTTCTTTTCATTTCTTAGTGGTGGGCTTAACAATCCTGTTTAATGCCAGGGAAACTCCCTTTTTGTTGGTAAATATATACTGGAACTCGGCCGAACATTCAGATAGTCAACTCTGGTTGGAATTGTGTAGTTTGGGATTCCTATTGGAGAATTGGCTGGCCGAGAATAAAAGCGGTCATATTGTGATTGCTGGGGATCTGAATGCTGACATCTATGTAGACACTTTATTTGGGGATACCCTGATTAGTACCTTGGATGAGTACGATCAAACAGGTGTTATCTTGAAACGCAGGGGAAGAATATGGACACATTTTTCTGAGGTGTGGGGCTTGGAAATTTTGGTCAATCACTTGCCCACTTGGAAGGCTAGAGGACATAACTCCATAATTGACTACATTATATGTTCAGTAGGGAGTGTTCAATTGCACAGGCAAGTTTGATATTATTGAAACTAATCTCAGTGACCATTGTATGCTTGTCCTAGAATTAGGTATCATGGTACCAAATGAAGTAATAACAAATTACAAATATAGCCTGAATGTCAACTGTGCGGGGAATAGAATGAAATGGTCTGGTAAAAAAACAAGTCGTTTCACTGCTACTATGATTGAAGACCATGATATTTTTTCATAAAATCAGAGGCTGGAGACATATTCGGCCCTTAAATTTACAGATTATATAGGCAGGTCCTTGGTTAAACTAGGAGACCTGCAAGTCACTTTGAAGCCAGGTGCCAAGTGGAAATCTCAAAATGTTTACTTGGAAGTAAGGGATAAAAAACGTCTAATGCGAAAAGAGATTAGACAAGTAAGGAAAGCAGGGTACACCCTTATAGAGACACTGGTTAAGCTTAGAAAAATCAAGCAAAGATATAAAAACTGGTCCATACAACATCTAATTATTAGAAGTCAGAAAGATGGTGAAAGCATGCTTAATGCGTTACGGGGAGTCAACTCAACGAATTTCTTGAATTTGATAAACAACTGGGATAAACCCCAAAAAGTGTCTCTCTTGAATCCTATAAACGAATCAAAGTGGCTGGGCCACTTTTCAAATTTGTATCACACCAAAAATGTAGATACATATGTTATAGGAAAACAGGAACGGAAATGGCTGTTGAATTTTAACAAGTGGAACATTAAAATGTAATAATCAAATCCAAAAACTCTGGGGCACCGGGACCTAATAATTTATCCAACAAAATCTTTAAGTGTGACCCTGAAATATGGTCTAAAATACTCACCTTGCTGTTTACTAATATATTAGCAACAAAAATTATCACATTATCCTGGAGGGTATCAATTATAATCCCTATCTTTAAAAAGGGATCTCGCCTATGTCCTACGAACTACAGGCCAATAGCCATTGCGGACCCAGAATCTAAATTGTTCTCATCACTGGTTCTAAGAGACATATAAAAATGGATGGCAGAAAAACAAATCTTGGATATGCAGCAATTTGGCTTTAGAAAAAAACATGGGTACTGAATGTGGGGGGCTGATTCTGAACTGTTTGAGAGCAGAAGCATTGAAGAAGGGTGCAGCATCAGTTTTTGTCGCATCAATGGACTTAAGCTCTGCTTTCGACCTGGTAGATCGGACCATTTTGTGGCAGAGATTGAGTGCATTGAACATGCCTGCAATTTTGCTGGACATACTTAGGGCAATCTACTCACAGACAGGTGTGAAGGTGAGACTAGATTCGGAGGGTTGCTCTCAAAAGAACTTACTATATATATATATATATATATATATATATATATATATATATATATATATATATATATATATATATATATATATATATTGGTCTTCGCCAAGGGTGTAGATTGGCACCTACTATTTTCAACCTGTATGTGAGCGGTGCGAGTCAGGCGTTGCTGAATAAGGGCCTTGTATCTTCTAGACTTTTGAATATGCGACTAGCATGGTTAACCTATGCTGACAATTTTCTTCTCATGGATAGTACAAAAGTGGGCTTACAAAGAATGCTTAAGGCCTTTGAGGGTTTCATTTCCTCTATTGCATTAAGGATTAACCCAGCCAAAACGGTGATTCTCCGTTTAGGTAGAAAAAACAAGAAGTAGAATTTATTATCCTGGTCATGTGGTACAACCAGACATAAAGCGCAATCAGGGTTGAAATATTTGGGCTTTGTAATATCGAGCACCAACTCGAGACCCTTGCTCAGGACTCAACTGAAACTCAAGGCAGACATTGCCATTTCCCAGATGCAGGCTTTAGACGCCAAATTTGGACAATTTACAATGTCTCCATTGAGAGAATTCTATACAAAAAAAGTTATTCCCCGCTTAATATATGGAGCCGAATTAGAATCTGTAAGATGTGAGGGGAAACTGGTCCTTTATAGAGAGTTATATCTGGAGATCTGTATTGTTTTGGCTGCCCAAATGCATTCCGTTCAATATAATCAAATATGAACTTGGGCTGAATTCTCTTCAGTCTCTGGTGACCTGGGAAAGAATGACGCGGAGGAAATGTAAATTTGAAGAGGACAACTCATTATATTACAATGCTGGAAGGGACATGAAAAACCCTTTCATAGAGGCTTTAAATGAAGAAACTTAAAAAAATCTTAAACATCTGGGTATGTCAGTCACCTCCTTGAAGAACAAACCATTGAGGGTGAAAGAAAGTGTATTGGGTTTTGACTGGATGAGTACTAAAAATGGTATATTAAATACAAAATTGTATATCAAGTGTGTGCTCTCAACAAATGGTTCCCGGCAATGGAAAGTTATCCGAACAAAAGAACCAGAAATGATTTTATGCGTTTTAGGTTTAATGTATTACCTACTAATCAAATTAACTCTATCAGACAGAATGTACAGGGCTCTTGGCCATGGTGTAGATATTGTCGTATAGAAGGTACGGCTGAGTCTCTAAAGCACATTCTATTGGTTTGTCCTGCCCTCAGGGAGAAAAGACTTCTATATTTTGGTCAATATGTACATAACACGGCGGATGTCGATAAAGAATTTATTTGGTACAAAATGTTGCATAATAGTAAAGGTAATTTAAACATTAGGGTTGCAACCTTCTTGAGAAACATTTGTGCCCTTTTTTTAAGGTTTAGTAATCGAACATAATATTTTGATTAGTGCTATAAGTGTTTTCTTTTTCTTTTAATTCTTGTTCAGCTGTGATTTAGTAATTGAAAACCTGAAAATGAAATGTTTTTAACCATGTTAAATGTAATTTAGCCATTGATGATCTGAAAATGAAATATGTATTTTTGTATTTACTTTGGTAAAGATTTTATAAACCAAAACAAATAAAGAATAACAAAAATATATATATCCTATGATGCAATTTTAAGCTGAATTCTCACAGGAAATAAAAAATCATCCAAATCAATTAACTCAATATTCTCAACTGCCACCTACAAGAGATATGATACAACTAATTCAATAACACTGATATTAGTTCTTGATGTTCTCATTCATGACTCTTGTTCGTGTCTCACAACCAACAAAAGAACATTTCTTTTCATATTTTATAAAAATGTCTAGTACTCTAAAGCGCGCTGACGGTACTTGGTACTGGGAGAGTAGCACGATCCATTATTTACATTGTTACTCATTTCAAAAACACAATAATTCAATTCAGTAGCTATACATCATTATACTTTTTGTTTAGATTACCACTAAAAAAAGAAGAGAGAGAGGGTGTCCTCAAAATCAGAGAAACATTCAATGTTTAACTCCGTTATAATCAACAACAAAAGAAAAATGTAGCTAAATATAACATGTCAAGTCGAACTCGTTATTCATACCTCTAGGCTCCAATGAATCAAGCCTATCAATCCATTCAATTTCTTTCTGTCTCAACAGTAACTTAATATCACCTCCTCGTTTTGGGATTTTCACATGTTCAAGAACAATTAATTTCATCTGTGCTATGGTATGGTTATGGGAATTAAAATGTTGTGATATTAGTGAGTGGATAGATTTATTTCTTATGTTTGATTTGTGTTCAGTCCACCTTGTTTTTACTTTCCTCGATGTCAATCCTACGTAGAAGATGCCACATGGGCATCTAATCCCATAGATGACATTCATTGTGTTACAGGTACTTGTATGATTCAATGTGATTTGTTTGCCTGCGTATGGGTGATTAATGGTTGATCCTCCAATCACATTATGGCAATGTTGACAGTTGTAACAGGGCAACTTTCCTTTGTATGGATTCAAGCCTTTTCACTGGTGATTCATATTCTGCTTTAACCAAAAAATCTTTCATACATTTGCTCTTTCTATAAGCAAATGTTGGAAAATCTTCAAACAATTGTGCCAGGACCGGGTCCATTTTCAACATCTCGCAGTTCTTCATAAGAATTATTTTGACCTTGTGACTTTGCTTTGAATACGTGGTCACATAGACCAATGATTCTTGTTCAGGTTTTTCTGACGGTACTAGACGTTGTTCCCTTGACTGTGTTGAAGCCTTGATTCGTGGATTGATCAATAAATCTTTTGAATAACCCTCTTTCAATACATTTTTCATGAAGTTTAGCCGCTTGTTTCTCATATTCTTCTGGTTCTGAAATTATCCTTTTGTACCGTAAAAATGTACTGTAAGGTATGCGGTCTATGGTAGTTTTGGGATGAAAGCTAAATGCCATTAGTAAACTGTTCCTGTCAGTAGGTTTATTGTAGATAGTGGTATGTAATTGGTTGCTCTTGCTATAAATTTCCACATCAAGAAACTGAAAGCGATTCTTACTCATTAAAGTTGTAAATTTGAATCTTGGAGCTAGTTGATTCATGTAACCAAAAAATTCCAAAAGAATCTCCTGCGGTCCTCTCCAGATTCCAAAGATGTCGTCAATGTAACAAAAGTAACATCTCAACTTATCTTTGTATTGTAGTTTTTTTCAATACCGCTGTTTGTTCAAGGTATGCCATATATGTATTGGTATATCCTGGGGCCATTGCAGCGCCCATGGAAGTGCCTGATATCTGTACAAAAAAAATCTCTTCAAATCGGAATAAATTGTTATTAAGTACCATTTTCAATAGAGGTAGAATGCATAATTTGTTATCACTGCAATTTTGAGCTGACAGTAATAACCATTCCATGTCCTCCAAGCCTGCTTCGTGGGTGATATTAGTGTACAGACTGCAGACATCCATGGTAAACATGGTGCCTGTAGATTCATGGAAATCTAAATCTTTGATTTTCAACAACAAAATCAGTAGCATCTTTGAGATAGGATTTTGGATTGCCTGATCTATATATTGCGCTAATGGTTCTAGGAGACTCTCAGTAGCCGCTTTAGATAATATGTAAAGCACCGTCATGATTGGATGTTTTTTAGTCAGGAATGATTATGTTTTTTCCGAGATCCAACCTTCTAATTCTGCTTCATCCAAAAAGGATTTAATCAATTCTCGAACTCGTTCCGTCGGGTCAATTGGTACTTCTAGATAAGTATCTCGATCCTGCAGTTGTCTTTCAACTTTTTGTTTATAGAGTGATCGATTCATGATGACCAATTCACCACCCTTATCCGCTGGTTTCAAGATTATGTTTTCATTGCTCCATAGTTTTGTTAATACTTCTTATTCATCTTTGGTAAAGGTTCCTCTAGAGTTTGCTTTTAAATGGTATCTTTTGAAAATCTTTTAATGTTTGTTTTTGAAATACTTCCAGTACATGATTTTGTACATGCGGAGGAAATGTACTCTTAGGGGAAATCTCCAAATATTCAGAAGTATAGAGTGATGGTGCCATTTCTGTGGTTGCAAAAAACAGTTTCAGCTTCATTTTCCTAGTTAGTCTGAAAAAAAAAATCAATTTTTTCTTTCAAAAAACTGCTTGTGTATCTGGGAACAAAAGACAACCCTTTCTGTAATGTTTTCAGTTCAAACGGGGTCAATCCATGTGAGGAAATATTAATCATTAAGTTTTCCTGGATGGTAAATTGACCTGTCTGAGGATTTCTTTTCTTTTTGGCTCTTCTGGTTTTCTTTTTCTTAAAAAAAATCCCCGAGCTAGGACCCGATACGCTGCCTGAAGGTGTTTGTATTTCTTCTCTAGACTCTTGGTTTCTCGGTGCCCCTTCCTCGTCTATTTCTACTCTGGATGCTTCTGAAGATGATGTTTGTGATGTTGAGCCTCTTCTGAGTCTAGTTGGAATTGGTTGCGGATTTCTTTTATTATAATATTCTTTCCACGAGTATACAATGTCCAATTTGTAGTCTATCGTATCACATCTGAATTTGCAGATCTTTTTGGTTTCAATTTCTGACTTAAATTGATCCAACTTGAGATTCACTTCTTCCAATGTGTTCACCAATTGTTCTTTTGTCAGTACGGGTGTTAAGGCTGCTTTAATAGTTTCAACCTCCTCATTAATTTGTGTCAATGACTTAGATAACTCCTCTATGGTTAAAAGTAATAAATCCAACGAGCACTTATAAAGAATTTGTCTCCACTTCTTAATGAATCCAGGGCTTTCTCTGCACAGAGTTGGTTCTAAATCTACTCGTAGACCTCTGGGAATCCTCTGGGACTTGTAATAGTGAGCCAATGTACTTGCATGTAATTTCTGATTAATTTCTCTTTTGATGATTCTCTCAAGTTGTCTAATTAAATCATCTGGATTATTGGTTTTAGTAGTTTCCCTCTCTGTTGTGGTAATCAAATTGAGTATCCGTGTAACTTCGTCCTCCGAGAAACCTAAGGTTTCTGATCTATTGTTAGTTAAGGATTCAATTTTAGAAAATGACATAATTTATTGAAATGTAAATGTCACATGTGGACAATGTGTGTATACATTATTTCTTTTTTAACAAGATCTAGTGTGCAACCAAGTCGTTTTAGTAGCTTCCAATGCGACTATAGTGCACTACTGAATTTACTTCATATATACTAACACTACTGAATTTACTTCATATATATTAACACCCTAATTCCTCAAATCAATCTTGTTCTGGTGCTCCAGGTTCAACAATACTCTCGCTACTAAACAAAGTAACAAAACAGAAAAGCTAATGGCACCTCAGAAAACCCAGAGATGGTAACCTGGTCACTCCAAACGAGGACTAAAATCCTCTTCAATACAATATCATAACATGTAGGAGATACTTAACAAAAATATCCCTTTATAATTGTTAAGTACAATATTTTTCAAATAATATGATTAGATTTTTCATAAGAGTCTCCTGTTTTACTTAATTGAACACTTCCCAGAGTAAAACAGGGTATAGAATACAACACGAACATTTTTATGGCGTAATTAGTTTGAAAATAATATACATACGTTAATTTATTTTCATGATTGATTCAAAATCCTCTTCTGGACGCCGACCCCTCACAAGTCGTATTCAACAGTATCTATTAAACAGTTCCTTTCTCAATGAACTTTGGGTGATGACTTTTCACCCTTGGGTCTCCCTTGGCCGGGCTCGGATCCCAATTGACAAGGGGCACAATTCACTTCTCCTTGTCTTGCAATACTTCTTGCTTTCACAAATCTTAATGTCTTTTTAAACAGTTCCTCAGGGTACACCACGGTTTGACGGCCCTCCTCTTCCGGTTTTACTTTGGCTGTCTTTACGAAACAGTTCACTATGAGAATTTAGACTTCACCCCTTCTCGTTAGCATTTCTCCGCCGGGATCACTCTTGCTAACCTTTACAACACACTCATCATGCGCTACCTTCACCAAGCTCGATTCATTTCCTTTATCTTACCAATCATCTGTCGGTCAGAGATTTTCGATGGTACAGAGGATTGTACAAGACCCCTACCCCTGTATGAACACTTTAACCTCTTCTCGCCTTTTCCCAATGCCTTCTGGTTATGGTAGTCATCGGGTAATCGCCCAGAGTTTCCTACGTAAGCACCCACATGGAACCGGTATCCTATGTTGCTGGTTCCCCCCTCGCCCTCTTCCTCAATAACTTCTTGATGCTTTTTAAAGTTAAAATAAACAGTTGGCTACTTTCTGTTAAATATAGTTCGGCTTCTTATCGACACTCCCCTGGACTTGCCAGCTGTGATGTACCACTCGGCTTTCTTTTTCCTTGGAGTCAACGTTGGTACCACTGAGACAAGCGTCTCTCCCCGGATTGATAATCAGCAGCGGAGGGTCTCGTGTACCATTGACATCTAGTGCAATACACACTGGCTATTGATCGCTGACTTAGGATTCCTTCTCCGGAGGCTTCATTGGCCTTAGTCTGAGAGGGCAAGGTCACTTCTCTCCTTGTCACCCTCTTGGTCTGCGCCGTCTTTCTCCTCCTCTTGAACTGCCGTCCTGAGTTAGCTCTCACCTCATGCGGCCTGTGCTCAACCTTTTATCCCTGTGGGGAAGGGAAAGGGCCGTCGGGTGTGTGTGGTTCTAGTCATTTGCCTGACCCATGTATTGGTCACTGGTAAATGGCTCTGTTGTTAGTCTGTTGTCTTTCATGAGGGAAAGAGGGGAGGCTGTGTTTTAGAATATCCTACATGGTAGGATGGGGAAAAGGTGTTGGAAGAAGGGGGATACTGTGTCTCACTCATCAGTGTCGCACTCCCACTCCTCAAGTACCCCCCCCATCCATGTGATCCTCCCTCACTGATCCACCCTCAGGAACTGGATCCAATAGCAAAAGCAGTGTCCTGGCCACCTGGATGACAGATCCCTAGGGACTAGCCAGGGAGACACATTCAGGTTTCTCACAGGTCCCAATCCTTATATCTAAACCTCTTGGAAACCATGCGTGAAGGTTGAGAATCTTGACCTCTGGATTGAGAGCCTGACCCTCCTCTCATGAGAGAAAGCCCTTTCTTTGTGGCAAACGTATTGTAGGGCAGATTTACACCACAAACGTGTCCCCTACAGCTCCTCTTTGGGGAAATTCCCTGGAGCAGTACCGTTCACACTTCCGGTTCACACTGGTAGCGAACAAATCCACTTGAGGGGTTCCCCACAGGGTGAAGATCTCTTGAAGGACTTCCTGAGCTAGTTCCCACTCGGAGACTGCGCACTGCCTGAGCAGACCATCCGCCGCTGTGTTCTCCCCTAGGTGAGCTGCCGATAAAGAGATTACTTCTTGAATTGCCCAGAACCAGAGCTGCATTGCATTTCCGCACAGTGGTAGTGACCCTACACCTCCTCTTTTGTTGAGGTAGTCACATGGCCACTGTGTTCTCCATCATTATCAGGACGTTGTTAACCCGTACAGAAAGCAGGAAGGTCAGCGCCAGTCTGATTGCCCTCAGCTCCAAAAGATTGATGTGTAGTTTGGACTCGGATGGAGACCAACGAGTGCTGATTGTCAGATCGTTGGCGCGAGCTCCACACCCAGTGAGTGAGGCGTCCGTCACAATTATCTCCGGCCATGGTTGATAAAAAGGTTCTCGCTTCAGAATGTTTCCCGGGTAGGTCCATCACAGAAGGTCTGGTGCTACTCTGCTTGGAACCTGAAGAAGGTCTGACATCCTGCCTGATAATTGGGACCATTGAGTCCTGAGAGCCCATTGGAGAGATCTCATTCAAATGCGAGCCTTTGGCACCAGCAAAATGCAGGATGCCATTAGGCCGAGCAACCTAAAAAAAAAAAAAGAATAATAATTTTTTTTTAAAAAAAAAATACAAAAAAAACAAAACAAACAAACAAAGGCTGGAAGTTGCTGGGCCCTCTGGAATTTGGTGATGTGAGGAACCAGGAGATGTCTCACCTTTTAGTCCCTGGGCGATATATATAAATAAAATTAATTAAGCATGGGGAATGGAAGAGCCCGATTGAGGGAGACCGAAGTAAATGTTTTCTGGGAAATTAGAAAGCAAGACTTTAACGTGGAAGGCCAGATGGGCCTCGATCCATGTCTTGAAATGTTTGAACAAACATGAATACATTTTGGTCTTGGTTAACAATTAATAAAAGAGTTTGCAGTTTAGTATAGATCTATAAGACTGCAAATAATGGAAGTCTTTCTACACTAATGAATTGTACAAGATATATGATATCCACCCCTATGTAGTTTGTTGTAGTTGTGGGTATTGTTTGTAAACACAAAAACTGCAAACTCTTTTAGTAATTGTTAACCAAGACCAAAATGTATTCATGTTGTCTAGTTTACAATTTTTTACATTTTTTATGTATTGAGAATAATGAATGAAATTGTGTTTCTTAAAAAGTGCTGTATGGTTTCGTAGTCAGAAATGTTGTTCCCTAATAAACTAAGGATGTTTCTTGATTCGCATAAATAGTGAGTCTTGTGTAAAGGCATAACCAGCCTATGTGACATTGGCAAAGAGAGGGGTAATCATTTTCTCTTACGGGTTTACAGCAGTTACAGCTCCTAAATGAGTGGTAGGCCAGGAGGCTTTGCAAGGAAGACTGGTCATAGAAGAGCCTGGCACCAAGTGTGACTCTAAGGGATACCAAGCAACCAGTAGGCACAGCAGACAAGTAAGTTAGCAGGGAAGCGAAAGAGATAAAGCAGAGGAGAAAAGGAGGGTCTCGAGCTGCTTCCGGAACTTCAGGTGGTCCGGCTAAAGTCCAAGAGGGGCAGGGAGGCCGTTCCAGAAGGAGGCACCTGCAGAGGAGAGAGGTCTACCCTCACTATATGCCTTGAGAAGCGTCTGACCCTCAGAGAGTTGGGGGTAGCTGAGCGACAGGCTCTAGGAGGAAGGTATTTTGGAAGAGAGAGTGGATGTAGTGCGGGCCCTGGCCCCAGAAAGCCTTGTGGACGATGCAGAGGGTCTTGAACTTGATCCTGGCAGCCACCGGGAGACAGTGGAGAGATTTCAGTGCTGCAGGGATATGGTCCCTGGGCTTGAGGCTAAGGATAAGTCTTGCAGTCCTGGTCTGGATTAGTTAAAGGGGCCTAAGAGTGGAGGTAGGGAGATTGAGAAAGAGGCTGATGCAGTAGTCCAGCCTGGAGAGAACTAGGGTTCTGGAGACAGTGAGCTTCTGGGGGAAATTAAGACGATTTAGAATTCCTCTGAGGAGGTGCAGCTGGAAGTGGGCCTTTTTAGCAAGGTCTGTGATGCGAGGACAGAAGGAGAGAGTGGAGTCAAAGATGACACCAAGGTTTTTTGCCTCACAGGAAGGTGAGGGTAGAGGGCCCAAGGAGGGCGGCCAGAGTGAAAGAGGGAAAGCCGAAGAAAGGGTCCCAATGAGAAGGATCTCTGTCTTACTTGCATTAAGGCAAAGATCGTTGGAGGCGCACCAATCCTGAATAGCGGATAGACAGTCAGGAATGAGCGAGGGAGGAGAGGAGGCTGAGGGAAGCCTGAAGGAGAGCCGAGGGCCATCTGCATAAGACTGAAAGTTAGAAGAGAAGGTGTATATCAAGTGGGCCGAAGGGGCCAGATAGACATTGAAGAGTCAGGGTGAGAAGATAGAGCCACGGGTGACGCCACATGTGGAGAGAGTTGGTGGAGAGAAAGGACCCAAGTTGGACGTGGAAAGGTTAGTCCAGGAGGAATGAAGTCAGCCACGCCAGGGCCTGATCCGCGATGCCCAGGTTCACACAGTCAGTTTATCAGGGTGGCGTGTTTGACTGTCAACTGCAGAGGAAAGGTCAAGGAGGATGAGGACAGAAGGAGTGCTGGAGTCAAGATTAGACAGCAATAAACTATCGTACTAGGCCCGGTGACATTTCAGATTGATTGGTGGTTGGTAATCAATGCACCTATGCTTAGGTTTTCAGGCACAATACAGCTAGGGAAGGGAGACAGAGCGAGGACAGGAGAGACATTCAAGGTTGTGCAGGTGCGCAGACAGGAAGTGCGAGGGGGATAAGTATGCCCAGTGCAGCAGGGGCCTGGGTTAAGTGCAGAGTGGTTGCCCCTTTCATGAAACATATTCCGAGTGCAGGAGTGCCAAGCAGAGTGCAGAGGCCTGGGGCTGAGTGCAAGACTGGCGGGGGAGCCTGGGCCCTGTGAGGCTCTGATACTAACGGACAGATTCAGTTTGGAGAATAAGCTGGGAGATGGCCAATTTTTCCAGGAGTTTGCCCAGGAAAGAAGTGATCGAAATCAGGCGATACTTTACCGGACAGGTTCGCGGGAAGGCTTTTTTAGGAGGGGGTGCACAAGGGAGTGCTTGAGGAAAGAAGGGAAGATCCAGTGACCAAAGAGTGATTGCAGAAATTGGCCAAGGCTGCAGCAAGGGTGGCAATGTCGTCCTTGATGGTTATGGAAGAGCAGGGGAGCACCTGTTTGGATGACACTTTAAATAGATTGCACTGGTCTAGAAACATCATCAGGTGTCAGAGAGAAGGCGGAAGAGGCGGCTAACGGGGGCCCGAGAGAGTGGGAGGGATTTGTACATGTCTTGTATAATGAATTTTAAACTATGAATATTCTATTGAATTGCTCCATATTATTGCTATGTTTTAAATTGTTTGCATTTATTGTAGTGTGTAAAGTTTATTTATTGTGCAATGGTTAAAAACAAAACCTTAAGCACATACCTCCATATTAAAAAACAATACACATATGTATACACTTATCTTACATTCATTAAAAAATATCACACATTATACAAAAATACATACATTTATATAGTTATCGTATTACATTCAATAAAATAACACTGAAATACTAAAATACCTAGTATATATTATTTCTAAACTATATCCCACCTACTATAATTTTAAAAGAAACAATAACTTCTATTGCTGGTTGAGAAATTCATACATTTCTATCCTAATTAATACAACAGAGAAGATGTCTCTTTACCCAGTGAAGTGAGGGCTTGCTGGATGTCCTTCATCACATTCCTGTACAGATCCTTCTGCCAGTGCTCTAAGAGCTTCCACTCTTCTTCAGAGAAACAGGCGGCAACATCCAAAAATGAGCGTGGAGCCTAAAAAAAACAAGATGTACATAATGAATGTACTGATGTCGTAAGAGCCAGTTTAGGACACATAGAGAAGTGTCAGGCTTCCAGTGCCTCCTGTTTAGGACACATAGAGAAGTGTCAGGCTTCCAGTGCCTCCTGTTTAGGATACATAGAGAAGTGTCAGGCTTCCAGTGCCTCCTGTTTAGGACACATAGAGAAGTGTCAGGCTTCCAGTGCCTCCTGTTTAGGATACATAGAGAAGTGTCAGACTTTCAATGCCTCCTGGAAGCAGCATGTTTAGGATACATAGAGAAGGGTCAGGCCTTCAGTGGCCTGCAGCACGAAGGGAGTTCCTCCTGAAAGAAGCATGTACTGATAGCACGAGATCCAGTGTGGCTCAGAGAAATAGTTTCTCTCATCTTGACTCAGATTCTTTGGGTCACATCAGATACCAGAGTTTTGACCATAAAGCCTATTGCTTCACAAGGTGATGTTGAGTGGAGTCAAATACAGCATAACGCAACACATCAAGACTGTCTAGTAGGACATACAAACTCAAATATATGAAATTTACACAAAGGCTCTCATTTTGATGGAGCCCAAAAATTGCACTGAGTGAGCTGCTGACGTATGCACTATCACAAGAGACTAGAGACCAAGACAACAGGTTTATTAAAAGGGAACTGTACACAGGATGGACCACCTCAAAGCAACCAGGCTTCTTCCCAAATTAAAAAGGGCAGGATGGTCAAATGTTAACAGACTTCCATAACCCACGGCTGTTAGCCATTCCCAGTCCTCACAGAGCCCCGTTGCGCTAGGTCGCATTGTGGACTTTAGGGTTCCCGAACCCTTCTCCGTTGACCAACATGTTTATAGGCTTAAAGGCTACTGAATTACAAACCCTAACCTGGCGGCAGTGTGCTTCCAGCAAGTGGGTTAGTTGTACCAGTTGTCTGTGATGAAGGCAGGGAGAAGTTGAGACGCACCTTCAGGACTCTCCCATTGGCTTCTTCCCCTATTCCATCTTTAATCATGCAGAAATCTCATTGGCCCCATCTCATTCCACCTCCAGCCTTCTTGTCCTGCCTACGATCCATCTAGCCCGATAGAACGTACCTACACTGGCTACCTGTTCTCATGCTGGCTGCTGTTCCTTTCTCCCCCCTGCATCCCCTCTTCCTCAATCTCAATACCCACCACCAACATCCGTTGTGATGCTTCTTCCTACTACCACCTCTTTCTGATTCCTCTTCATATGATCTCCTTTCTCCAATCTTTACTTCCGCCCCACTTTCTTCTTGATGCCTCCTGATTTCTGCAATCTTCCCCTACTTCCTTCTTGATGTTAGCTCATCCACCTCAGTCTCATTTCTGCCTCCTGGGGTCAACACCACCTTCTCAATACTACCCCGCCACCTGATGTTGCCCCCTCCATCTTAGATTCGGTCTGAGCTCCTATCTCTCCAGTTTCCCCAATACTACTCTGCCTCTCCGACCTCATTGAACCATTGCAGACGGAGGTGGATATGCATTTTCTGCATGAAAGGGTTGGGGGAAGCGAACGCAGACTTATGCACTGCCTCCCAGCTATATGCAGGAACTGCATGAAAATTGCATGCATCGAGTTGCAGAAAGACACGAATCACAAGTGTTATAAGGCAGAGATCTGGTACTTCAACAAGTCTCACTATAAGAGCCTAATCGCTGAAGTGCCCATTCACACCTACCAGAGGCATAGCTGGATGAGACAATATCAAGAAAACATTGCTGGTGCCTGGTATTTTACTTCTTTAAACATATAGCTTTGACATTTTACAAGTGTGGAATACGTATGCCCCGACAATTGAATATGCGAAGTACATTATTTTCTTTTATTTATTATTATTTTTTTTAACCCTCTCTTTATTAGTTTTCCAGTTACATAACAAATAACACATCAGGCAATGTCAATACAACCTTACAAACAGAAGAAAAAGAGAGACAAGCAACAAATTCCCACATTTCGATTTCAGTACCTCGCGGACAAACTCCCATCCCCCCACCCATCCCTTCAACTCCCACCAGGTCGTCAATGCATGCAACAGAACACATCCAAATGACAAGAGCTTCACCTAGGATACAGTGACCTAGACTATCTTCGTAAAGACAATGAGTCAGATAATAATAGGCCCGCAACTGGCGAAGATACTGAACAAATTATAAAGTCAATAATCTTCACCTCCGTTCTTGGGTGCCTTCCACATTGTCCTGCGACAAGAGGGCACTCAGAGTCCGACACACGAGCCATATAGCTCCTAAAAGAGTGCCAATAGTCCTTGGGTCTACTATTAAGGGGGAGCGTTTGGTTGTATTGCGACTCTCTACGCTCATACATCGACATGCAGTTCACCCATTGATGTATTGACGGGGCCCTAAAAGTCCCCCATGCACGTGCCACTAGAGACTTGGCAACCACCGAAGCCATCCCAAACAGTTTTTTATCGCTGCTTACAGGTAGATCTACCCATGACAGTACCCACGCTTCCGGAGTGAAAGGGATCGACATCTCCAACACCCGCCCCATCACCTCAGCGACAGCACCCCAGAAAGTCTGCACATGGGAACAGGACCAAGCTACATGGTAAAAATCAGCAGGGGACTGATGACATCTCTTGCACTCCGATGACCGAAGGGGAAACAGTTTATGCAAAGTCAGAGGAGAATAATACAGTTGATGCAAGAATTTAAAATGAATCAGGAGAAATCTGTTATTACTGGAAATCGATTTAGTGTGAGCAAGTATGCCTTCCCACTGATCGTCAGGTAATGAGCGAGCCATACTAACTTCCCATTTGGCCTTATAGGAAGAAGGAGAGCCCCCAAACCCCCGACCCAGACAATACAGGGAGGAGATCACTTTTCTAGAAGAGGGCGGGGCCACAATATACTCTAAGACCGGGGAGGTCCCTTGTGCATCAGGGAAGTCAGGCCATTTCGATTTCAGTACCTCGCGGAGGCAGAAATATGACAACTGGCTGATCAGCGTCCAGTCGCCTCTCGCCTTAAAGATGTGTTCAAATGTAAGAGGGATCCCACGGACCATATATATGGCCATCTTGGGTGAATACCACAAGCCCATCCCCACCAACTTCGCCAAGCTGTCCCAGGCCCTGAGCGTAATCTCCAACGGCTGAACCTCCGTCCTCAAATGGCGCTCCCGTACAGCCCAAAGGAAGCCTCTAAGGTCCTCCGTTTGAGCAATTGACCTCAAACTGCGAGTGCGGCAGATCGTTCGTTGGGGACCACCACCAAACCGAGTAATGGATCTGTGCCACTAGAAAATAGAGGAACAAGTTAGGAACCTCAAAACCCCCCTGGGCTTATGAACTGCACATTGAGCGTAGGGAAATGCGGGATCATTTCCCCACCCAGATCAATCTAATCAGCATAGACTCTATAGGTTTCCAGAATGATACCGGGGGCCATACCGGAACGTTGTTGAAAATGTACAATAGTTTCGGTAAGACAAACATTTTAGCTAGGGAGATGCGGGCCGCCTGGGAGATGGGACGCCAGACTCAAGAATCCACCCGGTGTTCCAAATGTTGCAAGGTAGAGACATAATTTTCCTGATACAAAAGTGCTGAGGAAGTGGATATCCTAATGCCCAAATACCAGATCCCCTGTGGACACCACGCGAAGTCCGCTCCCACATCCTGTGGGGTAACTCCCGGTGTAAGCGGAAGTACCTCTGACTTGGACCAGTTTATCTGTAGCCCAGACAGGGCACCAAACGCAACTATCTCCCCCATCACGGGTTGCAAGTTTATGCGAGGATGATTTATGTATAAAAGCATGTCATCCGCGTAAAGTGAGATGATAGATACATGGGACCGGAGTATCACACCGCGATGAGAGCGGAATTCTCTCAATACACAGGCCACCGGCTCAATAACCAGGGCGAATAGGAGAGGGGAAAAGGGACAGCCCTGCCTAGTGCCCCGGGAAGGATAGGTGGAGCGGATTGAACCCCATTCGTATAGACCCGTATCCAGGCAAGATACGTTCAGCCGATGCCCGAGCAGTGCAAGACCTCGAACAGGAAAGGCCATTCCACAGAATGAAACGCCTTTTCCGCGTCCAAGGCTAACACCGCAATCGGGACCTCCGGATTCACATTATGCATCATAGTAAATAATCTGCGCAGACTGTTTTGAGTGGATCGCCCCGGAATAAAACCTGCCTGGTCGGGAAGGATTAGTGCTGGCATGTGAGGGAGGAGCCGATCTGCAAGTAATTTGGCGATGATTTTATTAGTGGTGTTTATCAAAGAAAGTGGGCGATAGGAGGAGCATTGTTTAGGATCCTTATTGGGCTTAAGTAATACCGTAACCAGGGCAGTACGCGTACATTCCGGGAGTACCCCGGAGGATGCGGAGTCCTCAAACATTTTACATAAGTGAGGGATACGCAAATCAGGGTATGCTTTGTATAATTCAGCTGATATCCCGTCCGTTCCCGGAGCTTTCCCATTCGGAAGAGACATAATCACCCTATGGAATTCCTCCGCCGAGGGGGGGTTCATTAAGAAGCCCACCAACCTCAGAATCCAGCCAACCCAAGGCGACCCTATCAAGAAAGTCAGTGATATCGTCGTGCCCAGCCGAACCAGTAGCAGTGTACAACTGCTCATAATATTGGCGAAATACCTTGTTTATCTCAAGCACATCCCTGACAAGCGAACCACCCTGAGATTCCACCTCTAGAATAGGCTCCAAATGATTCTCCTGTCTGACGACCCAGGCCAGGATCCTGCTCGGACGATCCCCTTCCCCATATCTCGCTGCGGCCATAGGGTCGCCAAGAATCTCTCCTCGTCATCCATCAGGGCCTGAACCTCCTGCCTCCTTGCTGCAAGAGTATTTTGCAGATCTGGTGAATCTGCGCTTCCCTGAAGGTGTTCCAGATCTCTAATTTCCCTTTCCTTACATGCTATCGCACCGCGAATACTCTTCAGCACCCCCCCCCTTCCTGCGACATGCACCAGCCTTGTAGAAACACCTTAAAAGTTTCCCAAACCATCCCCGGACTTGGAACTGACGCTGCGATAAATTGAAAAAACTCTGATGGCCTGGCGAAGCTCCTCCCGGAACACCAAGTCTTCCAACACTCGGGCGCGAAACCTCCAGCGAAGCTGCCTAGGATAAGATGGGGGTCCCTTGAATTTTACCAGCACTGGGGAATGGTCCGAAAGGGTACGTGGGAGAATATCCGCCCTGACCACCCCACGGGCCAAGCCCGGAGACATAAACACGTAATCAATTCTGGACGAACTCCCGTGTACACTAGAGTGAAACGTGAATGTCCGAGCGTCAGGATGACACCGTCGCCAAACATCAAACAAGGGGTAATCAAATATAATGGATTGCCATTTTTGCACAGCGTGGGGAATCGACCGTTGAGTCGATGCCGACCTGTCCCGCGTGGAAGAAAGGGCTATATTAAAGTCCCCCGTCCACACTATCTCCTAACCCGGGAACAGTCGTAGATGCTCCAAGCATGTTTGAAAGAAATCGGGAGAATCATAATTAGGGCCGTAGATGTTAATATATATAATAGAATGGTTCGCGATCTCCCCAACCGCCAACAAAAATTGTCCCTCCTCGTCCGCCACCTGCTTGTGAAGTTTAAATCCTAAGGAGCGATGAATGTAAGTTGCAATTCCCCGGGAATGTGTGGAGCAAGAAGAACCATACCTATGCATTCCCCAGCCGGAAAGGGCAGGGAGCTTGTAACCCCTTCCCAGGTGCGTCTCTTGTAAACATAACACGTTAATCTGATGATTCCTGGCATAATTAGATATGAGACGTACCTTTTTCGCATTTGGGAGGCCCCGAATATTCCATCTAAGCAAAGTTATGTCAACCTGGCCCCGAGGGAGAACTCATGTCAACAGCCTATCGGTATATGTCGAAGGAGCTGCAGTCGCCAAAATATCAACCGGGGCACAGCCATGGGAAAACCCAGTCTGTCCGGGCGCATCCAGAGCGCCGCCTTCGCCAACAAGAGAGCTCACCCCTCCCATTCCTTGTGTACGAATATATCAGGGTGACCACACCCGAGACCATGAGAGAACCAGGTTGTGAAGTCAGGTCAAAGTCAATTACTAAACAGATAATACCACCAAATATAATCCTGCTGAATTCTCCGTCTGTGCATACAATAACCTGGGAACCCCCCACCCCCCAATGACACCCACGCAATACCAACAAAATAACAAACCAGACCCCAGACCCCTCCCTCCACCCACGCCAGAAACCCCAATCTATTGGCCCCCTCATCCCACCCACCACCCTAAACAATATGCAAGTCCAAGCTAAGTGGCCGCTGGGCTCGGGGGGAAGCTGGCGGCATCTGGGGCTCATAAAGCTTGGAGGCTCAATACCATGGTTACACGTCACAGTTCGATCACCCACCAGAAGACAAGGTTAGTTGGTACAGTCACAACTCAAAGTGATGTTTACATATCCATCACACAGGACCCGCCGTGCATCCTTGAGCATCCCCATGGCCACGCCAGATCACTCACAATCAAGGGAACATCGGAGCAGGAGGCATGGGGTCCCGAATGCTCGAGGCGAACCTCTCGCCCATTTCAGGGTTAATGAAGAAGGACACATTACTATCATGCACCACAGGATACATCATAGCATAGCAGACCCCCTTCTTCCACAACATGGCCTTAACGCTTAGAAACGTTTTCCTCTGATCCTGCACCTGCTGGCTAAAGTCAGGAAGTAAACTTATTGTTGATGAGCCCCATTGCAGGATCTTCTTTTCCCTGGCCACGCGCAACAGGGTGTCACGATCTCTGTAGCTGAACATTCGGGCTATAATGGCCCTGTCTGGGGCACACGGGGGGGGGGGGGGCCTGACCGCAAATGAACGATGGGCCCTTTCGACCATAAACATATTCGAAACTGGCAGATTGTCCAAAACCTCCTTCAGAAGCTGTTCAACAAAGAGTTCCATGTTTTCAATATGAGTGGACTCAGCCACTCCAGTAATCCTTATATTGTTCCTCCTTGATCTCCCTTCCAAGTCGTCATACAGTCGGATACAGGGAACCACAAACGGCGGCCGCGCTCAAGCCACACCAGCTCCAGACACAGGGAGGAGAAATTCTTTAAATCCAGATTTTGCCAGACTTAAGGGCCGTATAAACACAAGATGAGGGCAAAGGTCCCAGCTCCTCCCGCAGCCACAAGGACAATCACGAGCTGTGCCCCACTCCACCGTTATTTAGCCCAGATAGGTGGGGGGGGGAGGGTGCCAACAACCAGCCCGCGGACCATCCCATCAGGAGTCTAATTCAGAGGTGCCCCAAGGAGTATAGAGGCAAAAATACAGCAAGGAGGAAAAGAAAGGAAAAAAAAAAATAATAAAAAAGGGGGGGGGGGGACATCCACAGAGAGGGGGGCACCTCACTACACTCCAAAGAGGGAGGCCGGGGGGGTACCCCACCCCACCATGTCTTCGACAGAGTTGATGCTTCACTAGAGAGTGCCACTTGCCACAGGTCTCAAATGCCCCCAGTCTGCACCACAGTTCTCAGGAAGCCACAACCAGCTGCATATAGGTGCCCAAGGTCACACGCTGCCGTGAGGGAGGCCCCAAAGCACAGGCGTGTAGAATCACAAAGGGGCCGCTCCACTCACCTCCATGGGGGCCACGACCCCCCGCCCCCACCAATATCCTAGGAGGCCAGCGACGATCCACCGAAAGCAAGGCCAGCGGTGCAGAGCCGGGGCGCCAGCGCCACGATTTCAGAGCCAGCACCCAGCCTTAGGGAGGGCAAGAACAGGCACCGCGGGACTTGCCCACCGGCACCAAGCGCCGTCCACCTCCAAGCTGCGGTCACAGCCCCCCCCCAGCAACGGCCGGGGCCGCCCGGCACACAGATCTCCACGAGGCAGGGGGAGGAAGGTACACACCAGGTCCACGCGGGCGAAGCCGCTCAGGGCCCCGCGATCCGCCGCTCGCAGCCCGCGAGCTGCGGTCCAAGTATTCCCTAAGTGCTCCGCCACGACTTGGAGCAAAATCCGAGCCTCAGCCACGCATAAATCGGCTCCGGTGGACAAAGGATTCACAGCCTCCAGCAGAGCGCTCTCAGGCTGCGGCCATCTACGATGCCGCGCAAAAGCGCCCACCCGAAGTACATTATTTTCTAATGCCCTATTCATGGCTGTAAAAATGGCTAACCAAATAAAGAAGGTTTATTTAAAAAAAAAGTCTTGCTATTCAGCTCAGTTCTTTTAAGAAGGACTGGACCCTCAGTATAGAATGTCAAGATTCTATGACTGCCCCAGAGTATACGTCCTCAAAGCACAACCCACTTTCAAGGAGGAACTAGTGGGTCCAGGATCTAAGAAAGACTACAAGAAGTAATTCAAATGCTTGGGGCCGGGACTATAGCTCAGGGGCAAAGCACTTGTACTGCTGTCAATCACACAACACCTTCCAGCCTCTTTTCTGGACAGTTTTATCCATTTACGTTTACGGGATAGCAAGATTCTTAATCTAACAACAGATTGGGAAAGACACCGAACCAGTATCTCCATTTCTCATAAACGTCCTTACTGGCACAAACTGGAGCCTCCCCGTCAGGTGCCACTTTGTCTTTAACATTGTAGTATAGACTCAACCATTTTAGCTGCTTGAATTTAAGCTGAGAAATACACATGTATTATGAAAAAGTAGAACAGATGTGCACATTTGCACCGAACAAGCTCTGGGTGCTGAATACATGTGATGTTGCTTGTGAACAGTGCTAGGCCTCGTTTGCTAGCAATCAGATAAGGCAGGGAGGCTTCTGTGCATCAATAATCGGTGCTTTCACTGGATAATTTGAACGCAAATTGACTTATCTCAACTTTGAAGCTGTTTCCAGGCATGCAAATAAAGAAAGAAAGAACACTATGATGAAATAGCTATGTACTCTTGCTGGTTATTGACCATTTTTGTTTGCGATTTTGAGCTTATTAAAGCAGATGGGACAATAATCATTTGCGCATAATCCTGAAACAAGACGGTATGTGTGGAGTTTGTTTATTAAGCTGTGCCCGTCTCCAAAAGGCCCTTCCAGAAGCGAGTGTCTGAGATATGCAGTATGCCATCTTACGGTTTGGCGCCTTGTGATCTCGGATATCCAAAGATGGTGCGACTAGTTGGCGAGGGGCAGGGAGATGTGCTCCGACACCAAGTGCTGTGCATTTTGCTCCTTCCCCTGTTGCCATTGTACATGCTATATTTACACCCTGCCACCCTAACTAAAACACAAGGTAGGTACTCTCCCTTCTGAACAGGATGCCTGGGTTTTGAAAGGAGAGGTTTTACATTAGTTAATCACTTTCTTGAGTTTTATAGCTTTGTCGTCTTCTCTGGAGCGTTGACACCACTCCTCCTCTGTTGCCCCTCGTCGGTTTTCTTTGGGGCGACTGTCGCCAGCTTCTTCCCGTAAAGAAAGAATGGGTAATACCCAGTCACACATAGGCTATGTCAGAATGTGTCAAGTGGCATGACAATACCGCTGCCAGACAGGGGATTCAAGAATTCAGACAATCACGTTCGTTTCATCAGAGGGAATTGCATTCTGTGCGGGTCCTACTGGACTCCAAGGGATATAAAGCTCACCTAAAGCAATGCTCAGTCTTTGCACTCTAAAGAAGCATCACATAATGCCGAGGCACTCTTGTAAAAACGCAGGGAAGACAAGCTCAAATCAGAGAAAAAAGTTGCATGATAAAAAGAATGATAAAATGAGCATGCTCTTCATCCGGTCCTCACACCCATTAGTGCACCCCCTACCAAAGAGGAGGACCCTGCCCCTATCTATTATGCCCCCGCCGTCCGATTAAACCAGGCACTGACCTCAGCCCAATCACTACCCTAGTCTACCCCTATGCAATCTACTCGCACAACACCACTACCTCCCATCATTTTGCAGCGGGTGGTACATGCGATTTCCCCCTCGGTACCCATACTGCAAGGAGCCAACCCATGGGGTGCAGAGACATGCAGAAACGGGAAGCAGTCATGGCTGTAAAAATGGACAAGAGGCATTCTGACGAAAGCAGAATGGAGGGACAAGCTGAAGAGGGACCTTACCCCCTTTGAAACGCTCTTGGTCGGAAGACCAGCTTCAGTCGCAGGAAGAGCCACTGCTTAAAAGGAGCTCCCTGAAAGTAACGGGAAGTACGAGTGGGCCGGTGGGGACATAGGGAGTTGTTAGGAAAGATTTCCATTTATGGGTAATTTTCACTCCAGTTGTGAACCCCGCACCCCCAACTTTTGCTTTTGTCTGACCATCCTAACCTGACTTTTACCAGTGGAGCCCAGCCTTCTGCTGCACTCCGCTGGGCTTTGGCTCATCTAGATATGGGGAAACTGACATGCCCTTCAGACTGTCAGTGCTGGGAGACTTTGTGCCTCATTAAGGGTCTGGCGATAACCGTGCTGGTGTTACTGTCGGATTGCCACCGGACTGGTAAATATTTACCGGTGTGACTTCCCGGTGCCACCAGGAGATTACAACCCCAGCGGCCCGGAAAGTCAGGCACAGTAACTTGTAAGTCCCCATTCCCATAGGACTCATTGGAGTGGGGACAACGGAAGCACTGGCACCATTGCCAACGGTACCAGTGCTTCCCCGGCCGCTGTGCTTGGCAGGGTCAGACTGGTCGGACACGGCGGCTCCGGCAGGCAGACCTGTAATATGCCGGTTCAGAAACAGTGCCGGTAAACTTACCAGCACCCTTGTTTCCGGACCGCAGGGTCAGAACGAGGCCCTTTGTTTCCCTTAGTTGCCATTTCTTGGTAACATTTTATCAGTGCACTATGTACCTTCCACTACAGTACGCTGGGGTCGATTTTTTTTATTCGATTTTATTGAGTTTTGTTCAATGCCAGTCATAGTAAAAACAAAATTACACATTAAAAAATACAGACCAAAATTGGAGCCTTTCAGAAGTATTGTCTAATCATACATCATTTAGGTACATCCGGCTTCGAGCTGTGAGTCTTCAACATGACTTTACCCTTCTCCCGCCCTCCACCCCCCACCCCCATGGGCTGAGTAAGCATCTTTATTGACAGGTCTGTGTGTGTCTATGAGTGGTCACAACTTGTAGGCGAGGGGACTTCCTCATTGGGAAGAGTCTTTTTATGCCTTCAAGCATATCTTTTTAGATCACATGAGTTACTTTTCAACCCAGTGCATCAGTCAGTTTCGACCCACCCAGAGAAGGAGGGACCTCCACCTTCCACTCCCCTGTTCATCACTGTGGTACTCCTGACAGGTGTTTACTCGTAAAGTCCATCGCATTGTGAGGCTCTCCTATGAAGAAATGCTGTTATCTTTTCCATTATACATATATTTGAGGCCACGTTATTCCATTCACTCTCACTCGGGATCATTCTAGACTTCCATTTCATCACGAGTATGGCACGGGCAGCTAGCAATAAATGAGGGACCAAACCTTTAATCCTTCTCCATTCGTCTTCGCTTTTTTCAAGGCCAAACAATATAACATGGGGTCTGCAGTTCTGTGGATGCCTTCTATATCTCTAATCCAACTCAGGACTTCGTCACAGTATACCCTTATTCGGGGACAAGCCCATCACATATGCCAATAGTCGGCGACCTCACCACATTCACGCCAACATTCTGGGCTGACCGTTTGGAACATCCTAGAGAGCCTGAGAGGGTCGTATTGCCATCTGTGTAATAATTTGATTGCATGTAATTTGTATTGACTCGATATGGATGTTTGCGAGGCCGCTTTTCACATTCTTCCCCACATGTCTGGGCTTACGTGTTCACCTATGTCCCTCTCCCATCTGCCTCTCAATGGTTCCGTGGTTCCGTAGTCCCGTTCCCTGCCTCTACCAGTTCTTTATATATGGCAGATATCAAGCCCTTCATCTCTGTTCTGGTGTCCAATAGCGTTTCAAAGGGGGTAAGGTCCCTCTTCAGCTAGTCCCTCCATTCTGCTTTCGTCAGAATGCCTTTTATCTGCAGATATTGGAAGATGGACAATGTGCCTATCCCCAGGGCCTGTCAGTTCCAGGAGTGTGACAAGAGTCTCCTTTTTCAGCAGTTGTCCCACCCTTTCTAGACCGGCCTCATACCACATTTGGAACCTCTCTACATTGGGAATGTGTTTGTTAATTCCCGGGGACCATAAGTGCTCAGTGGGGATGGCCATGTGGAGACCTTTTGCATCCTTGTACCATTTCTCCAGATCCCCCATATAGTGCACAGTATTGGGTGGTTTTTGATTCTATTGTACAGCTTTTTCCTGGGGGCCCATAGCCACTCCGAGACTGTGGCCAGTGATAAGTAATGATTGTCCATGGTGATCCATTGGTGTTCTTTGTGGTTGCGTAGGTGGGGGATTAGGACTCATAATTGGGCCGCTTCATAATATTTTCTTATGTCTGGGAGACCTAGCCCGCCATCGTCCTTGGTAAGTGTTAGGGTGTCGTATGAGATTCTAGCCTTTTTCCCCTGCTAGAGGAATCCCACAATGGCTCTCTTCACCTCCATGAAGAGGTTCCTTGGCATCTCGATGGGGAGCATTTGGAAACGGTACAAGAACCGGGGGAGACAAACCATTTAAAGGCGTGGAGTCACCCTAACCATGAGATCGTTAGCTTGCTCCATTTACTAAAATCTGAGTGGAACCTTTGGAGAAGGGGAGGGAAGTTGGCTTCGTATAGGCCTCCTAGGTCTCTAGTGATTTGTATGCCGAAGTATTTCAGTTTAGAGTGTTCGATCTTGGGACCTAATAAGTAGAATTTGTTTTCGTTTATCTCCATTGAACCCTGTAGGGGGAAGAAAGTAGATTTGGCTTTGTTCACTTTAAACCCAGAGAGTCAACCATAGTCTTCTAGTAGGTGAAGATCCAGGGGAATGGATGCTATGGGGTTAGTCATATGTAAAAGTATATCATAGGCGTAAAGGGCCATCTTGTATTCAAACCCCTCCCAGTTGCATTCCCTCTACCCGGGGGTCAGCCCTCATATTTTGTGCCAAGGGTTCCAGGGAGAGAGCAAAGAGGATTGTGGAGCGAGGGCATCCCTGCCGAGTGCCTCGTTCTAGCTCAAACCATCTGGAGTATTCTCCATTCACAAATTTAGATGCTTTAGGAGATGTGTAAACCGCTCGTATTCCCTTTCTGAACCTTGGGCCTATCCCCACCTTACATAGGACTGCCTTAAAAAATTCCCACTGTACCCTGTCAAAGGCCTTTTCTGCGTCTATTGAGAGGAGGACGGGTTCATTGGGCATATTCTGGGATGCATGAATAAGATGGAGTCTTTTGCACATTGTATCAGCTCCCCGCCTCCCCAGTATAAAGCCCACCTGATCGGAATGGATGAGTTGGGGGCATTAGTGTCTCTAATCTAGCGGCCAGAACCCTTGTATAAATTTTCACGTCTAAGTTAAGCAGGGAGATGGGGCTATATGATCCGCATTTTTTGGGGTCTCTTTCCTCCTTGGGAATTACCGTAATCAGTGCACATATGAAGGAGTCTGGGGCTTTTCCTGACTCTAGTATTTCATTGAAAAGCTCTACCATGAATGACAGGAGTTGTGCACTAAAGGGTTTATAGAATCCGGCTGCGTAACCTCGAGATTTGCCCAAGCTTAACATCTTTATTGCATTTTGGACTTCTTGTTCGGTTATAGGGGATTCTACCAGCTCTGAGTCTGGACCTGATATCTTGGGCATAGTGATAGAGGACAGATAGGTTTCGGTATCTGGTTGGTCAGGGTTTGCTTCCGAGGTGCATAGGGTCTCGTAGAAAGTGGCAAAGGATTCCGGGATAGTGGGAGTGGTGTCGGCTGGAGCAGGTTTATCTTCAATTATTTCTAGCACTTTTCGCTCAGCTCTTTGTTCCATAAATCTGGTGGCCAACAATGAGTCAGCTTTGTCTCCTTTCTCATAAAATGTATGTTTCAGGAGTCAGTTTGCACACTATCTGCTCATGTTCTAACAGTCTCAGTTCCTCCCTTTTCTTTTTTGCTTCATTGATTTTGTTGGGGTCATTCTCATCTTCCCTCCTAATTTCCCCTTCTAGGTGACAGATCTCGGTTCTGAGTCTGTTTTCGATAATCTGTCCCTCTCTCTTCTTGCGGGACCCCTCTTTTATTAGTATACGTCTCCAGGTAACTTTCCCCGCTTCCCAGACTACCTGTTTGGATACCTCGCCGGTATTGTTCAGTTTAAAATATTCACTAATCTCTGTCTCCATTTCAATCTTAAAGACAGGGTCCAAAGACTCATTACATCTCCATTTCGCTCCCGCGACTGGCAGGCTATCCCACCGGGTGTCAGCTACCACCATGTCATGATCAGACCATGTGACTGGGACTATCTCTGACCGTGTTGTGATGTCTGAAAGATCTTTGGATAAATATATGTAGTCAATCCGGGTAAGTGTGTTGTGAGGTGTGGAGTAAAAAGTGTAACCCTGTTCGATTGGGTGCATCTCTCACCACTCTTCTCTCATTCCATACATATCCATCACCTCAGCAAACTCTGTGCGGTTACCCCTATTCTGGCCCCTCGCCTCGGGGTTACCACGCTTCCAATCCATAGGTAGGTCTGTCCATTGGTGGAAGTCCCCTCCTAGAATGATATGGCCTGAGGCCTCTAGCATTATTCTTGGGATCGTTTTAGTCAGGAATCGGGCCTGTCCTGAATTGGGGGGAGTAGATTGTGGCGATCGTAACCTTCACTTTTCCAATGGACCCTGTCACCAATAGGGCTCGCCCTTCTACATCGGACCAGGTCTTGGCTAACTCAAACTCTATTCCTTTTCTAATGAGGACCCCCACTCCTCCCTTCCTTAGTGGGCCAGATCCCCAGACTCTGTACCCATACGCCTCCCAAAGATTTGCTTCTCCTCCCCCTTGGCCCATTTCGTCTCCTGTAGTAGGAGAACATCTATCTTGGCCCTACGGAATTCTCTGGATACCAGTGACATCTTAGTTGGCGAGTTGAGACCTTTTACATTGAGTGTCCCTACCCTTAGGGGGTCCCTTCCTCTTGCATCAGATGGCGGTGCCATTGAATACTCTTGTGGGGAATTGGCTTACATTCCGTGACCAGTAATCTGTCTGCCCCTCAAACATCACACTATATCCCAATTTTTGAACTAGTGGAGATGCTGCTTCGGCCCCGTCCCCTGGTCTACCTCCCTTCCCTACCCTCTTCCCTCCCTCCCTCCCTCCCTCCCTCCTTCCTTCCTTCCCATTTTCCGGTTTGTGGCGTCCGATCGAGCCAGGTTGATAGTACCGGCCCTGCATCGAACCACCAGTGGGGGCCGTTACTTCACAGCCCATGACCTGATAAGAAACCTCAATGTTAATTGAGCCCCTGTTGTGTACCCCCCCCCCCAATCCACATGTCGTAGCCATACTGTAGTCCTTAAGTCGGCCGCTTAAGCAGGTCACATTCTCTGCAGTAGTGTTTCTTACCAAGTTCAACAATACTTAGTTTCCCCTTCAGGGAAGGCATTGCCTCTCTGATATTTTATCAAGGCTTTCACCAGCTTTCTCCTGGGACCCTGGGATTTGCCATCCTCGCTCCTCCCGTCTCGGCTCTTCTCGATCATCTCCTCCTTCCCGAGGTCCAATTAGCTCAGAGATGCATGCCTTGATTTCTTTTTCTGATCGTATTCGGATCTTTGTTCGCTCATGTTCAAAGGAAAGGGAGAAGGGGTAGCCCCACCTGTATCGAATGTTCTGTTCCTTCAACCATTTTGTGAGGGGTCCGCACATCCACCTGAGGGCCAGTGTCAGGGAGGATAGGTCCTAGATATTTGAGCGCCTCCTAGAGTAATCGTGACGCCACTTCTTGCCTTCTAAAGCACTCTGGCCTTGTCTTGGTAGCGATGGAATCGGGCGTGGACTGATCTTGGTCCTCCCAGGGGGACCTCCGGCTCTATGGATTCATTGTGTTTTGGGTTCGTCTATCGCATCATCCGCAATGAGTAGCTTGATGATGTCGTGGAGCATTTTCCTGCGATCACTTTCAGTTTCACCTTCTCGTTCCAGAATCCCAAAAATGCGCAATTATTTCATCTTTCCTGGTTTTCTAAATTGTCCATTTTGAGCTTAAAGTCCTCTTCTTATTGCTCCAAGTCTGTTATCCTATGCTCGAGCTGTGCTTCAAGAGTGTCTATTCACCCAACAGGTCTGCAATGTCTCCTTTCGTAGTTGGCGATTCATTTCCTGTGGCATCCATTACTGCCATGGTGGAGTTGCTAAACCAAGGTGGAGCCGGGATGTAGGCAAAGGGGGCTAATTTTTGTCTCACACTCATGTAGAGTTATGTAAGCGTTTTGGCGCTGGATAATGACTGTGTTGAAAGCAAGTCGGTCCAAATGCTTGATGGAGGTTTTGAGCGAATATTAAGCAGTCTCACAGGGTGCTGAGGAGTTGGGCGCTTGGTTATGCCCCTTTCGAAATCTCGCCAGTGTTGTTATTGATGGGGTTTCTGTTGTGTGCGTCGATACACTGGGCGGTGGTGGTTCACTAATGTTCTCTTGGCGTGCCCATTTTTTTCTGCACCGCTCTTTCCTCTTTGATTGTTTATACGGTGTGTTGGGTTGGTCCCCGTACCACTTTCTTCGAGAGATGTCAAACTGTGTACACGTGGTACTTCTGACATATATGAGGATGCCTTCAGATTCCAGGAGAGGGCAGCAGTGTTAGGGCTTTTGGCGATTCTACCCCAGATGTGTCTATCCCAAGATGTGATTGTCTTCTACTTGTTGCTCACTTTGAGGAAGAAGGGGGTGGTAGTACTTTTTGCCCCCCTTTCGCTTGGCTCTCTATTCACCCTTCAGGATTGTATCGGTTGGGGGTTGCTGTGCGCTTCCTCCTTTTGTCCGATTGTGAAAGGGTATTTGCTGCATTTAGGTACAGTTGTTGGGTGGGCTGGGGTCTGATGAAGCCCAGGAATGAAGAGTTGTTGGGGTTCGCAAGTTCACCTTCTTCTAGTGCTGCGAGATTGGGAGCTGCAATTGTTTATTTCAGTGTCACTTGCTTCTGCGCATATGTTGTGTTGTTCGGTTTTCGTTTTCAACCGGTTTCGTGTGGTTAGGCAGTTGACCCTTTGTTGCGCTCCCTGTTCCGTTCCTTGCCCGCTTAGTTGGCGCTGTGCAGTGGGTCAGGGCTTAATACTATCATATGAGGTTGTTGCAAATAGGGGATCCCATCTATGTTTACAACGCTCCAGTAGTTGGTATGGGAGCACACGGGGTTGTTGCGCTCTGCACGCCACAGGGCAATCGGGGGCGCAGGGGTGAGCAAGTTCTAATAATTATGACTCACTGCCCGAATGTCCGATGCACCTACAGGATCCTTCTCGCCTGTTGTCTCAGAAGTCCACGTGTCCACAAGGTTTCTGTAGCGCTTCAGGGCAATGAACTCAGGGTCTGCGGAGCCGCAGCGCGAGCAGGAAAATGCTTGGGAGCGCTGGGCATGTCTCGTGTGCCTCCACTTCTGGTCCTCTTCGGGTGGGGGGCACCGGCCGCTCCTGTCGTGCAGCCCAATCTCGTGGTTTGTGGCGAGGGGCCCGGGACACAAGGCAAAAGCAGCGCACCGCTGGGAACGATTTCATTGTGCTCTGTCGATGTGGGTATAGGGAGGAGCGGGTCGTGGGTTCCGGAAGGTCGCTCGCCTAGTAGTTGAGTACTCCTGTTCTGTTCGCTTGACCGCAAGTCTATGTTCTTCAATCCGCGTACCGCTTAGTCCTGGAGTGGGGTGTCACACGTTGGCGAGCCGTCCACGGCGCTGCAGAGCGACCTTCCAGCAGTGCAGAGTCAGTCAGTTCACATTCGCCTGCCCACTTTCATTTTCACCGGTCCGGGTCCCGCAGGCCGTACCTTTTAACTGGTGATTTCGAGGGGAATTTCCCGCCAATTTTTCCCAGGATTTCTTCTGCTGGGAGGGGGAAGGGTCAGATTTTCACACTGTGGCTGGTCGTTATTTATCCACAGAGGGGGTCCAAAAGTGGGGGCCCAATCCACCTTTTGGGCTGTAGTAGCAGAACTCACACAGAGAGCATAATTGCCCAAACGCCCCCTCGATGCCATTCGTCTCTTTAATTTTTAAGGCCCTAGACACCCTTGAAGGATTTTTGGTGACTATACAAGTGTGTCCAGGACAGAGATGGTGGCAGCAGTTACTTTTAAAGCATTTATGACTCTTTTCTATGGTCCAAACCGAGTTTACCACGTTTGGCCCAGGACAGTGGCCAACGCCTAAAATGGCCATGTCGCAATATACTTTGTTCTGTCCTTTGGCCATTTTGTCCCTTTGCCTTCCCCAGGTCGAGCAGACCCAGGCAATTCCTCATTTGGTCATGCAAACACCTGCGTAAACTGAAGCTTTCGCAGGCTTCTGCATCTCTTGTGTGTGTGCCCAGGATTTGGGCTGGAGCGGTCTAGTTCCAATACACATCCTGGGTGCCAGGATGTCTGGTGTGCTGGGATGACTGGGACCACCGTGGTCTGTGATTAGTCCACGTCTGGGATGGTTGAATGTGAGCAGATCTCCTTTGGTTTCTCTTCGTTTTGGCCCGAAGGAGATTCTGGATAAGGGAAGGCACTCTAAACCTATTCCGAGTCGATCTTCTGAGTTCACACCGAACTTAGTAAAGGAGCCAAATATCCTGAACCAAAGAAATCCGTGGAACTAATGGTGACCCGCTGGAAGGTTTGGCACCCCGAACCCACTGTTGTCCCGTCGGAGCCCCCCATTTCTAATCGATCACATTAGGCCTGCAAGGGCGCTTCGACCCATTAGAGTAGTGGGACCAACTACTCTCGGCACCTCCTGCTTAACCCGCAAACACGCCTTTTTGGAAGTGTGAGACTTGGGAACGATATGCTCTTGGTAGAAGCCACTCACTCTCCCACCGGTTTTCATACACCTAGCATTCCTAGGTCTGGAATTAGGAGAGTCCGCCTGAACCCGAGCTTACGCAGTACCTGTGTCGCCCCGCTGTGGTGACGAGCTTTGTGGTGCCTTGCTGCTGCACCCCCCCCTCCCTCCCCCCCCTGTGCCCTAAGACGAGCTGCAGTGGCACTCGCGCGATCTCTTCACCAGAGGCGGCTAAATCACCACTGTCCCACTGCGGACTGAGATCCTGCAACGCAGCCCCTGAAAGCTGGAGAGAGGAGCAACTGCTGGACTTGAACCTGCAAGCGAACTGGACTTGACTGGCGAAGTATGGTCCGGAGTGCTTACTGGTGGCCCCTGGTGCATCCATAGACTTTTACGCACAAGTGTCCCCCAAGGGCCACTCTCCTTTGTTAGGGTAGCCTGTACTACCATCATATTCCTAATTCCTGGAAATAGCTCTGCACCCTTGTGGAGACACTCCTTGAATAGTGGAACTCTACATCACCTTACCCCCCCCCCCTTGAGACCCTTTGCGTAATTTAACGCACAATCGAGTGCTGCCGCGCTGAACGCACTGTTGAGCACAAGGATCCACACTTCGTAGTATTTGTACTGACTATTAGATAGGGTGCCTAAATTATATTTGCACTGTCTGTCCCACTTCTGTTACAGGTTGTGGCTCTATCTGACCTAGTTTAATATTCACTTAGGCCAATAGTAACTGTGTATGTTTCCTATATAGTGTTGTGTTAGTATTGTTAATATTGCTGTGGTTTCACCTTGTGTTTTATTTAAAAGGCCTTTAATAAATGTATATGTATTTTTGATATATACACCCGGCAGCAATTTTTGGTGTTGTTTACTGTGTGTGCTCATTGTGGACTTTCGATCACCCTCACCCCTCCTGAAACCTAGTCTTGACCACTGCCAATTCTACCTTAATGGTCTGGCTTGGCCAGAAAGTTACCCTGTTCCAAGTAACTAGGCTGGCCTTCTGAACCTGTGCCCACCTGGTCAGCGTTCAGAAATCCATTTTAACAAATTGGTGTACAGAGGTGGGATAGGATCGAAGGTACCCAGTGTTGTGCACTGGTAAAGGTACCCAGATTACACTTACTCAGGACACATAGTGACCTTAGTAGAAACTTAATTGTAAAGGCTAACGACCCATCTTAAAACATGGAAGCAATAACTAACAACTTTGAATGCTTCCAAATCAGACAATGAGAAAGTTGTGTACTGAGAGAGGCTTATCCGCTCAAGATACCAAAGGTGAAATGATCCACAGGATCATGGATTGGCAAGAGGTGCAACTCAATGCCATTACCTCGGGTGAGAGTGCAGAAGGTGGTGGGGCTGCTGTTGCCCTTCTCCATGGGGTCCATGAAGATAGGGATGATGAGTCCCAGGTTTTGTCTGTTGGCTCTGATGCTGAAGCCATGCTTGAATTCAAGAAGCAAGAGCTGCAGTTTAAGCAGAAGGAGCACAAGTTCAACATGGCAAAGCTGAGAGTTGAGCAAGCAGAAAAACAAAAAGGACACGGATCACCAGTTGGAGCTGGCCAAGATTCAGGCAACAACTGGCTCCTCCAAGGGATCTGGAAATGGGTCGGGGTCCTCCTCTCATCCACGGGTTCCTAAAGATTTGCTCAGTAAGTATAGTGAAAAGAATGACATTGACTGCTTAACTGCATTTGAGAATGCATGTGAAGTACTAGAAATTGTGGATGTAGACAAGATTGCATGGTTGCTCAGTCGACTACCTCATTCTGGCTGCAGTGCCATTATGGAAAGGTCAAAGGCTGACTGAAAAGAATTTGTAAGATTGAAGCAAACTCTCATCTTAAAGTTTGGGAAGACACCTGCTCAATACTTGGAGATTTAGAGAGTACAAAAGGAAAGAATGTAACACTTGGCTGTCCTATGTTACTGATTCCTTGAAGAACTTGACTGGCTGGGTTGAAGACTATAAAGGTCACCACCTTTGAGGGTATGATATGTCTTGTCATGCTTGAACATATGTTTGCATCTTGTTCCCCTGAGTTTAAGCAGCACTTGGCTGATTCGAATGAGATGGATCCTAAGAAGCTGGCCAGTGCAGATTTGTGGGTATCCCACAGAGTGTCCCATAAGGAAAAGACTACTCCTGCTAAGCAGGAGGAGGGGGAAAAGAACAAGTTAAGGAGGGTGGGGGATCTGAAAACGTCCTCCCAAAAGAGCCACAAAATGAAAAACAAGGGTAAGTCCCAAGAGAATGTTCAGGGTAGTGGGAGTTCTACTCCCAGACAAAACTCTGGTTACAGTAAGCCTCCCTATGATCTTGTGTGGCTTGTGGAGCAAGAGGCCATGTGAAGGGGGACCCCAGATGCAAGGTCAAAACCTTGGGGGAGGAAGAGATCACAGGGGCATCCTTCTCCTCAAACTCCTTCCCCAGTGGTATAGAATCTGAGGTAGCCCTAGTTTGCCTGGGTTCCTGGGAGCCTAAAGTCTCAGAGGCTTATGCTAGAATTCCTGATAACACCAAGCACTAATTCAAAGACAGTGTGCTGATCAATGGAGTTGATAGTCCTGCCCTTAGGGACAGTGGGGCCAGCAGAACAGTAGTGGATTCTACCTCGGTAGACACAGAGTAAGTTGCCAGAGCTCCTTTGTTGCCCACTAAGTTAGCCGATGGCCCCCCTCTCAAGTTCCCAGTTATGCCTGTAAATCTTACTATCAAATGGTACAATGGTCAGGATGCAAGTGAGCATACAGAGGCAAGTCCCATGTAAGGTCCTTCTGGGGAATGATCTCAGAGACTTGTGTGGGTGACACAGCAGAGAGACCATGCACAGGGTCACAAACAAGGGCTGCCTTGGCAAAGAAAGGCAAAGCCCAAGTCAAAGGGGAAACCCAAGGCTAAAAGGAGTCAAGACAGACTAGAGGGAAATAAAATATTCCCCATAACTCACCTACCACTGAGGTGGAGGTAGTTAGCCAAACCCTTGAACCTGACGAGGAAGATGCATTGCCTGAAATTCTCAATCCACATGACCAATCTGAACTCCAAAGTTTGTTGGTTGAAGGTGGTCCTGATAGGGCTGAGTTTAGTAAGGGCCAACGTGAGTGCCCATCTTTGGAAGGCCTTAGGAGACAGGTCTGCTCCCAGCTTGAGGGTGAACCTCCTGGGAAGCATAGATCTATTGAGAAAGTGGGTTCCTGTACAGTGAGCCCAGAGTCTACAGAAGGAGACCATAAGATGTTAGTAGTTCCCCTTCATGTAAAATCCTTCATCTTGCAGCTGACTCATGAGGACGCCCTTGCTGGTCACCTTGGCATCAAGAGAACCAAGCAAAGGTTAGCCATGCACTTCTACTGGCCCAAGATGGGGGTTCAGGTAGGCAGTTACTGCAGGAGTTGCGATACCTACCAGTTATCTGGAAAAAGTGGCACAACCAGGCTCCATTGGTACCACTCGCATTTGTGGGGGTACCATTTGAAAGGGTAGGGATTGACATTGTTGGTCCCCATGACCCTCAAGCAATAGGTTTACCCTGGTGCTGGTCGACCATGCCACAAGGTGTTCCGAGGCCATCCCTTTAAAAACAGTAACTGCCAAGTCAGTTGCTAAAGCTTTGTTTGGCATGTTCACTAGGGTTGGCTTCCCTAAAGACGTGTCTGATAGGGGCAGCAACTACTTCATGTCCAAGTACATGCAAACCATGTGGAAGGTGTGTGGGGTTACTTATATGTTTACCTCAGTATACCACCCACAAATTGCTTAATTGAGGGGTTCAATAGAACCCTCAAAAGCAGGAGAAAATGGGATATCCTTCTTCCATGCTTCCATTTTACCTACAGAGAGGTACCGCAAAAGGGGGTTGGCTTTAGCCCCTTTCAGCTTTTTGGACACCCTGTTAGGGGACCCCTGGCTATAGTCAAGGAGGGGTGGGAGATGCCTACTCCCCCTATCACTACCAATGTAGTGCACTATGTTCTAGGATTGAAGAAGAGCATGGTCCTCCTGATGGCTCAGGCCAGTGATAAGTTGAAGGCTGGGCAAGCTCTGGTGAAACACTGGTATGACCAGAAGGCTTCCCTTATTAACTTTACACCAGGCCAGCCAGCCTTGATCATGAACCCTATATGGCTTAGAGCTTTACAGGATAAATGGCCAGGCTCTCACCTCACCCAGTGGCTCCACTATTGAGTAAGCTATTCAGTGGACCTTGGAAGGGCTGGACATGCTCCAAATGTGTTCCTTGTGAATAGGCTGAAGGCTTTCATCCCTAGGGTTGAAATAGCTGCACTGGTCTTGGCTTCAGATATAGAAGAGGAGGAGGAATCAGTACCTCTTCCTGACCTGTTCGAAGGCAGTCCTTCAGACAGCTCCATTGAAGGTGCCAAAGGGGCCCCCCACCTGACTTCTGTTCAACAAGATGAGGAGAGACGTTTGCTGAGGCAATTCTCCCCCTTGTTTTCCCTAGCTCCAAATTTGACACCTTGGTGCAAACATGACATTGACACAGGAGATAGTGTAACTAATAAAGGTGCGATCGTACATCAAGACAGAGGTCAACAAGATGTTAGATCTTGGGGTGATTGAGCCCTCCAGTAGTCCTTGGTTCAGGTACCAAAGGCAGGTACCTCTGAGCTGAGGTTCTGTGTGGATTGCAGGGCTCTAAATGCTGTCACCAAGACAGATGCACACCCCTTGCCTAGAACAGATGAGCTGGTGAATACCTTGGGCGCCTCCAAGTATCTCAGCACATTTGCCCTCACTGCAGGGTATTGGCAAATAGCCCTAGCAGAACATGCCAAGGAGAAGACAGCATTCACAACTCCAGAAGGCCTTTACCAGTTCAGGGTAATGCCATTTGGATTGAAGAATGCACCTGCAACTTTTCCGAGGCTTGTGAATCATGTCCTCAAGTGGTTGAATGAATTCTGTCTTTTGCTATCTAGATGATATGCAAATTAAAAAGGGGGTGGGGGTCCTGGGAGTCCCTCTGCCAGACATTAGTCCTGGTTACGAGAGACGTACCCTGAGTCTTTAGCTCACTATCTTTCACAGAGGAGAAATATCCAAAACAAATTAGTCTTTGTCCTGTCCTAGGACAGTCCAGCACTGAAATGCTGGGCAGTTCTCCTCTGAACAAGAGTACCAACAGCAACCCCAGACACATGTTTCGGTCTGGTTGGACCTCATCAGTAGGGTGGAGATGGATGATATAGCAGTTTTCAGTGCCACCTGGGAGGATCAAGTGAAAGAACTCAGAATTGTGTAGCAGGCCCTTCAGAAGGCCCACTTGACCATAAAGGCCAGTAAGTGCCAGATTGGTCACGGTTCAGTGGTCTACCTTGGGCATGAAGTAGGTGGAGGAGTATTCAGCCTCTACCCAGTAGACTGGCCTACCCCCACCACTCAAACTCAAGTGAGAGCATTTTTAGGTCTCACTGGGTAGTAAAGGAACTTTATGGCAGACTAGGGCACCATAGATGCCCCTCTGACTGCTCTCACAACTCCAAAGAAACCCAAGAAGGTCTCTTGGTCCGAGGAGTGTGGAAAGGCCTTCAATGACTTAAAAGACACCTTGTGCCAGGCCCCTGTTCTCAGGGCCCCTGCCTACAAACTACTTGTGCACACAGATGCCTCTGACACTGGGATAGGTGCTGAACTATCACAGGTAGATGAGAAAGGCAAGGAACACCCTATTGGATTCATAAATCACCAGCTTAAAGCCAGAGAACTCAGGTGGTCCACAGTAAAGAAAACATGTTTCTCGGTTGTGTGGGCCCTAAAGAAGCTGAGGTCCTACCTCTATGGGACCCACTTCAATGGGCAAACTGACCATAAACACTTAAATGGCTCATGAACATCAAGGGAGAGAATCCAAAGTTGCTTAGGTGGTCCATAGATCTGCAAGGCTTTGACTTCACTATTGAGCATAGGCCAGGTGTCCAACATAGCAATGCTGATGGGTTGTCCAGAATGTTTAACCGACCTGAAAAAGAAACTCATCCAGGGGTGGATTAGTACCCCCTATCCTTGGTCTGGAAGGGACGAGTGTTAGGAAAGATTTCCATTTATGGGTCATTTTCCCTCCAGTTGCGAACCCCCCGCCCTGCCCCAACGTTTTGCTTTTGTCTGACAATCCTAGCCTGACTTTTACCAGTGGAGCCAAGCCTTCTGCTGTAATCCGCTGGGCCTTTGCTCATTTTGTTATGGGGAAACTAAAATGCCTTCAGACTGTCAGTATTTGGACACTTTGTTTCCCTTAGTCTTTTACTTTGTTGCCATTTGTATGTAACATTTTATCAGTGCAAAATATACCTTCCAGTACAGTGCGCTGGGGTCTCTCATTGTTAAGGCCCTAGACACCCTCAAAAGGATTTTTGGTGAATGTACAAGTGTGTCTAGGACAGAGCTAGTGGCAGCAGTTACTTTTAAAGCATTTATTACACTTTTCCATGGTCCAAACCACGTTTACCGCGTTTGACCCAGGACAGTGACCAGCGCCTAAAATGGCCATGCCACAGGGTCCTATGATCTGTCCTTTGGCCATCGTGTCCCTTTGCCTTCCCCGGGTTAAGCAGACCCAGGAAATTCCTCATTTGGTCATGCAGACCCTCGCGCAAACCGAAGCTTTCACAGGCTTCTGCATGCCTTGTGTGTGTGAGCCCAGGATGTGGGCTGATGTGGGCTGGAGCGGTCTAGTTCCAATACACATCCTGGGTGATAGGATGTCTGGTGTGCTTCTGGTGTGCTGGGATGACTGGGACCACCCTGATCTGCGATTGGTCCACGTCTGCAATGGTTGAATGTGAGCAGATCTCCTACTGGTTTCTCTTCGTTTTGGATAAGACAAGGCACCCTACACCTATTCCAGGTCGATCTTCTGAATTCAAGTGAAACACTGGAAGAATAGTCCAGGGGCAACACGTTTGTCTTGGATGCTAGACAACGCAGCGCCACACAGGTTTGAGACCAGATCCTGTGCTTAGAAAACACTACACTGGTATTAAATCACATTAAACAATTAAATAAATAAACAAATATAGTGGGAACCGTCAAGTGTCATTTTGTCTTTAACATTGTAGCACAGACTAAACCATTTTAGCTGCTTCCTTTTCAGCAGAGAAACACACTTATATTATGAAAAAGTATTCATGATGGGAACGGATGTACACATTACCACCTAACAAGCATTGTGGGTTGAAAATATGCAAGATCGCTTCTCAACTACTGCCAGACTGTTTGCTAGCATAGGGCAGGGCGGCTTCTCTGCATCAATAATCAGGGATTGTTGCGTCCTGGGAACCAAGGCCAGCCAAAGCTTTTACTAGATAACAAGTTGCACAAAATGACTGATTTGTCTCAACTTTGAAGCTGCTTTCAGGTATGCAGATGATTAAAGAAAAGAGAACATTGTGATGAAATAGCTATGTACTCTTGCTTGTTATTGCATATTTTTTGCGGTTTTGAGCTTATAAAAGCAGATGGGACAATAAATAGTTGCGCATTATCCTGAAACCAGACAGGGAGCGTGGAGTTTGTATATTCAGCTGCACCCTTATCCAAAAGGCTCATCCCAAGATGAATGGAAGGCGAGATGCCAGTTGATCGGGACCGGACCCTGGGACAACAACACTGTATGAACAGCAGCGAACAGAGGTCTGAGAGCTAGGGGTGCCGGGGTTGAAACCATGCACAATGATAACCGGCTGCAGAGAATTGGCCTGAACAGTCAGTTCAAACAGGGAACCAATATGAAAGAGGAGGAACCAGAAGGTCACAAGTATAAAAGGCCTGCATTCACAAGACAGAGTGAAATGTGTTTAGATGAGGTCAGAAGGTCTTGTGGTGGACCAAGAGACCAGGTGGAAGGAGGAAGGTGAAGCACAGCAGAGTGCTAAACAGGCTCTGAAGCTGTTGGATATGATCAGAGGTGTAAGGAATTGGATGCGACAGAGTGGTGCCAAGTGTGAAAGGCTGAAGTTGTGGTTGTGAGACTGTATAATAGATCAGGTGAAAGAAAGGAGGGATGTGACAGACAGGAGAGAGTAAGAGGACAGGCAAAGATTAGACAGTGAGTTTAAGAGGGCAAAAGTGAGAGTGAACGGGAGAGGAGACAGTTGCAGACGGGGGAAGAGTAGATTGGAGGTAGAAGTGATGGCATAGAGGGTGGGAGAGGGCCTAGGAAATGAGTGGTGGGAAAAGACAGACGAGTGAGCAGGAGAGAGAGTAGGAGGAGAAGGAAAAGAGTAAGGAGGGACGCGATCATGGAAAGAACGAGAGTGTGTGAGGGGACAGGCACCATCTCCAGGAGATCCCATAGTCCTTCTTAGAAGTCTCTAAAGCAGCAAGATCGACAACCAATTAGCCTCAAGTTCTACACCAACTTATTTGGATAGCTTAGATATGAGGGGTTACCAAGCACTAGTTTCATTACCCCACTGGGGAATATGGAAGCATGGGCTAGGGTACAAAGAGCTCCCGGTAGGTCAAGGGATGAGTCAAGGACATCACTTAGTCGGAGCCACCTGCAGTCTTCCCACTGTAGCAGAGATTTCAACAACCCAATAAAACCTCTTGAACTGTTTCCCACCCATCCACTCATGGTTTGTGAAATTATTAAAGCCATTTGTGACACCTTCCACCACCTGATAACACTCACAGACCAGGTAAGGGACACCCCCATGAAACCTCCTCACATCTATATATGCAATTGTCATCCCAGGTGTCCCAGACTAGGATTTTAGCCCACTCTGATTTGCTCCCATGTGTTCTATACTGTGAATGTGGCCCTAGTTCTCCCCTGCTGTGCCTTTTCGCCCAGTTTCATCTGCCCCCGAATTGGGTTTTTGTTCCTAGCTGTCCTCTACTAAAGATTTTACTTGAAGATGTGTCCTATTATGATTCTGCTTCTTGGGGTCCCTTGCCCTGGATTTGCTAACAGGCACTATTAGTAGTAAAATAGTTGAAATGCAAACATCATAAAATATTTATTGCAAGAAGCTAATTATGTATCAGAGTAAACCAACATGTTATGGCACTCCCACTGCAATTTTGTCACACTGATTTTTGATTCCAGGTGCCCCCCCCCTACTAATATTTTTCACCAAGGCATCCCCCACTGCATTCTGTCCCCAGGTGTCTGTCACTGGAATGTGTGCACCCAGGATTTTGCCCCACTGATTTTGTACCTAGGTGTCCCTCTCTGTGAATCAGCTCCACTGCTAGGATTTTTTTAGCTAGCTCCATAGCGACTCCATAGATGAGCCATGTATCCTCCCTCTTACCTCTCCTCACGACTCCATTTCCAACTCACTTTTTAAGCTAGGATGGCTTCCTTTCCATTCCCAACTTAAATTCCTTTGTCTGGTCTTTAAATCTCTTCAGGACCTTGCTCCACCTTACCTCGCCTCTCTTCTCTCATTTTACACCCCCTCTCGCTCCCTTCGTTCTGCCGATCTCTTCTTACTTTCAGTTCCCCCACCCCCTTGTGCTCTTCTCGTTTCCGATCCTTTCAGCTCCTTGCCCCATTACACTGGAACTCCCTACCTTTCTCTATCCGTTCCTCCCCTTCCTATTCTTCCTTCCGCTCCTCACTGAAATCTCTTCTTTCATTCCCCTCCCTGATCCCCTTCCTCCTCCCACTCTCACCCTTCTTTCCCTCTTCCTTGTACCCTTCTCAGTGTTCTCTTTATCTTCCCCTTCTCTTCTAAATCTTCCTTCTTCCTACTACTCACTATTCTTTCTCCCCCCCTCCTCTTCTTTCTCATATGTAAATTGTTCTACATGCTGATTTTCTGGTTTGACTCATGTTTACCATTATTGCGTCTACTGTTCCATGTTTATTTTATATTTTGTTGTTCATTGTAAAGCACCTTGCATTAAGGCGCTATATAAAACAAATACAAATAAACACTACCTCAGTTGGGAATTAAAAAAATAACTGTTTATTAACCAATGTAGTACATTTTGGAGTGTTTTAAGTGAAAAGGGATTTGGATGTATTAGGTCACTGTATCTGGAATGTGTGTAGCCTGTTTGAGGGTATAGCGAGAGAGCACAGCTTTTTCAAGGGAGATCATGGAATTCATAATTGCTCCTAGGTTTCCCCAACTGGAATTTTGCTCCCACGTATTCCCCCCCCCACTAAAATGTTATCTCCCAGGTGGCCCCCACTGTAATGTTGCTCCTACTTATTCCCCCACTGTAATTTTGCTCCAAGATGTCTGTAACTGATTTTTGGTCTCAAGTCTCCCCCAGTGGGGTCTGATGACTAGGCATACCCAAGTGTGAACCTGCTCCCACATGTCACTGGCTGTCAATCTGCTCCACTCTAATTTTGCTCCCACCTATCCCTACACTGTGATTTGTCGCCTAGGTTCCCCCCCAGTGGGATTTGTGCTCACAGATGTTCCCTTCTATTGGGGTTTTACCCTACTGATTTTGCTCCTAGGTGCCCATATAGCTTTGACTGATCCCAGCTGTGATTTTGCCACCAAGTGTCCCCCACTGTAATTTTGTTCCCCCACTGTGATCATGAAATGAGGAGCCAGTCATCGTGATTTGTGTTCCGAGATGTGCCCTACAATGATATTACCCCACTGAGTTTGCACCTAGGTGTCCTTCCCTGGGTGCAATTTCCCTTAGATGCTTGCCACTGGAGTTTTTGCTCCCAGGTGCCCACCCACTGATTTTTTTCCTATGTGTACCACACTGTGATGTTACTCCTAGGTCAGGGTTCTGCAACCTGCTACTCACCAGATATTTTGAGATACAACTCCCATGATCCATCCACATTGACTATGCTAACTAGGGCTGATGGTAGTTGCAGTCTAAAACATCTGGAGATCTAACAGTTGCAGACCCCTGTCCTAGGTTTATTCACAATGATTTGGTGCCTCAGCGCCGCCCCACCGTCCCCTGTGTGAATCTGCTCTAGGTGTCCTTTACTTTGAATTTGCAACACAGAAATGTTGCTCAGAATGATCCTCCCCACTGCGTTTTCCGGTGGAATTTTACCACACTGATTTGTCTCCTAGGTGCTGTAAGAAACTCATGGTGGCACCAGTAAAGACAGACACAAGTGCTCACAGTTCAAGGGTGTTTAATTGCTAATCCTTACCGCTATGCTACAAAATAGCATGGGATTGTGTTCACAGAAAAGAAAAGTGTTCACAAAAAAGTCAGGATGTTATGGCCGGGGGGGGTCTCCCTTCCTCACGTTTTATAGCAAGGGACAAAGGCGGGACTCTTAAGCACAGCAAACTCCTGGGCTTATCCTGTACGAGGTTACAGTTCCTTTCAACAATTCCCAGACCTTCTGTGTCCAAGACTCTTTTAAGCAAAGTCTCTTACTTCAGAGGGCTTGATGAATTGTAGTAAACGACTAAACAAAAGTTCCTTTTATTTCTCTTCACGTCGGGCGATTACTCTTCACCCGTGGATCCCCCTCAGCCAGGCTTCGATTTATCTCTCAACGTTAAGTGTACTTCAGCCGGGTGCAAGCACCAATTTCACAATTCTTTATACTTTAGCAACGTGTCGAGGACTTTCAATTGTACAATGGATTTGGCTGGACCCTTGTATGGCCACTTTAACACCTCCCGTTTAATCTTCTTTCTTGTTTGTTCGTTTATTTGTAATGCGCACAAGACCCAAGGGTATCGGGGCACAGCAGTTACAGGAATATGCTAAGCTTAGTTACAGAGAGTCATACAGTGCAATACATTACTTACAAAGGCAAGATATACAGATATTTACATTTACTCACTGCAGGAGGCTAGACAGATATTTACAAAAATAATAGTGGGTATAGTACATGTAAGTGAAGTTACCACAGTAGAGGTATTACTAGTTTCATTTTAGTTATACAGGTGAGGATCTTGTATCCTGTAGATTAATGATCTGTGGATTTTAGCCACAGGATAGTATTGGTTCTGAAGTTCTGGTAGGACTGGTCTGCTCTCAGTGTATGAGGCAGGGAGTTCCATAATTTGGCCGCTTTAACGGGGAAGCTATTGCCACCAATCGTGGATAGTTTGAATCCGAGGATGGTTAGGCAGTCCTGGTTTACTGTTCTGGATGGTGTTAGGAATGTCCTTGAGGTAGATGGGTGCAGTAATATTGAGAGATTTATGGGTAAGCAAGGCAGTTTTTAGTAAAGTTTTATTATTTGTTCGGAGCCAATTGTTCTGTTGTCTACTCTCCGAAATATGCTCTCTTCTGGAGATGCCCAAGGCCGCTCTAAGGGCATTGTTTTGTAGAGTTTGGATTCTTGTGATGATGGATTGGTTAGCGCCTATGTGTAGGGTGTTGCAATAATCCAGACGGGACAGAATAAGGGCTCTGGCTAGGATTGTGCCGTTATTGTTCGATAGAAATGGCTTACCTGTTCTAATAAGTTTGCATGTGTGCACCACTGCAACCGTAAACTTAACACAGTCTAGCTCCTATAAGGTTCTTCCGACTCACTGGCTGTGCTGAACTGGTTGGCATTTCTTTTTCCGCTGGAGTCAAGGACGATACCACAATGGTAACCTCGTCTCCCCACCCTGGCTATCGGTGCGGGAGGGTTCCATGTACCGCTGACATCCGTCACACCATCCAGCAGCTGCGATTCCCGGTCTTACGTTGCTTTGTTTAAAGGTTTTGCAGGTCTGGGATGAAAAGACCAAGGGCAATTCCCTCCATGCGCCTTTCAGGTTGTGCCCCCTTTCTCCTCCATTTGAACTACCGTCCAGGAATCACTGCTTCCTCGTACGTTCTGACTTGCTCAGAGTGTGCTCTCGTGCTCCAACCTTTTATCCCTATGGGGACAGGAAAGGGCAGTCAAGTATGTGAAATTCAGTAGAAATTGCCTGACTCTGCCTGATCCTTGAGTTGGGATATGTCAGGTATACGGCTCTGGTGTTAGTCTGTTGGTTTTCATGGTAATCGGTCTGTGAGAAAGTGTTTGTGTTAAGGGGCGGGGGTGAGTGAGTTTTAAGTATCCTATGGAGTGGATGGGGGAAAACGGTGTTGTAAAGAAGGGGATACCGCTTCTCTCCCATCAGTGTCCCACCTCCACTCCCAGAGGACCACCCATCCAGGTGATCCTCCTGCAGTGGTCCACCCCCAGGAACTGGATCCAACAGCGATGGTAATGTCCTGGCCACCTGGATAACAGATCCCCAGGGACTAGTAAGTGAGACACCTTCAGGTTTCTCACCTTGCCCACAGCTGTGCTTAATCCCCACTTCGATTTTTCTCCAATGGTTTCCCTACTGATTTTGCACTAGGCGTCATTCACCTACTGCCCTTCAAACTGGAATTTTAGCTCCTAAGTGTCCCATACACGGATTTACCCCGCTGCGATTCTTCTCCCAGGTGGCGGCCAATGGGAGTCTGCTGCCAGAACTCATTCCGGCCCCCACACCCCGCACCTGCGCTTCTGCTCCCAAGTATTCTTCACATCTACGATTCTGCACCCTGGTATCCCCCATTTAGGTTCTCATTGACAGCAAGGTAGGGACTGTCAATATTCTCCAACTTTTAATCCGAGGACTAAGGTTAGGGTGGGAAACCCGATATCTAGAAGATTTTGAGGGTAGCCCAAGCACACTGCCAAAAATAAAAATCAATAAATACCCTAGAACCTTCTCTAGGAGTTGGTATTCTTTGCGCCATCTGTGACTTCAGAAACCCAGCAACCGAACATGCCATAGGTTACAAGGAACAGCAAGTCAAGCCTATTCAAGAAATTACAAAGAAGCAGACAAAAGTACCACAGTGAAACCTGCAAGAATATCTCCATAATGAAGCAAACATAGCGGAGAATCAAGGCCCCTCATCCCCAAACACCTGATAAGGGAAAAGAAAAAGAAAAAAGAAAAAAAGAAAAGGACACACCACAAGTGACACTCCCACGAAATACAGAATTGCAATCCGAACCAGAGAGTGGCACACCTGTGGACAAAAAGAGACACTGCTATCTATGCTCCCTCTCTCTCTCCAAACACAGAACTGGCACTTAAAGAAAGCACGGATGCCTGATAACTCAGTGGTAGCACACAAAGCCACGCCAACCAACCAAACTCATCCACACCTACTGGAAGAGAAAAGGAGGAGCAAACACGGTTGTGCATAGGTACCATTTCAGCATAGGAACATCACCTATGAACATTATTAACTGTTCATCTGTCCTCAGCCGCCAAACAAATCCTTCCTACCAATGTATTGACCCACCTCTGTTCTATAACCTCACTACAGAAAATTCAGACGCAACTGCACAATTTCATGGTGGAGCCAGAGTAACTAATTCTACTAGACTATTAAAACATTTGGTTCCAGGAAGAAAACGACACTTCCGCCAGACCATTATGTTCTTCCACGAGCGAGTGAGTGAGGCATTTGTATCCTGCCGACATTGAGCGTGGTAAACCGCATTTAGGCACAGATGATATGAAAAAGGATACGCTCCGACATTTAGCATGAAGAGAAAATCTAGATACTGCCCATCATAGATCAACTGTTTTCAGTGCTTTATGAAATTGGATAAGGGTATCTTTCTTCCAGAGTTCCCAAGGGAGACTATTCCATAGTTGGGAGCATATGTTTCAAACTGCTTGTCTCCCCTGGAGAGACAGCAAGACTGCAGTACCACCAACAAAAGTTTGTTGCGGATCGCAATGTTCGGGGCGGTTGTATTGCATCATTTTTTCAGCCAGATATGACGAGGCGGGCTTATTCAGGCATTAAAAGATCCAACAGAGGATTTTAAAGTCAAATCTATCACCCACTGGCAGCCAATGAAGGGAGAGGTACAAGGTAGAAATGCGGGGCGACTTTGGAACTTTATAAAATCAGCTTAGCTGCCACATTTTGCACCTTTTGTAGCCAATTCAGGTGCTTTTACGAGGAATCCCAAGTAACAAGCCATTGCCATAGTCCAACCAAGAATTAACTACTGCCCCACCACAGTAGCATGGTCCTCAGATGGAACATAGGGGAGAGAGGGCCAGTCACAGTGGACACAAGGTGTAGAAAACGGATTGACGTTTCACTCCTATCTGCTTCTCACATCCTAGATTGTCTTAAAGCAAGTAAAAGCAGCATACCAATGAAGGATTGAACACTACAGAGCTGCAGTTTGCTTGCGGACTGAATCAGAACATGAGCACAAAGAATTATCAACGAAATGGGAAGTCCATACTCGGGCAAAAACACCATGATACCACCTCAAGAACTATCAGTTATCGAAAGTCGCTTCAACATCCAACAAGCCATAGATGCAGCGTGAACAGATGGAAAAGACAAAACAAAACAACAGATCTTACATACATGAAAAAACCCACCTGCTCTCAATCATTTCAAACCCATCACTCATCCAAAATCCTACAGAGTGATTAAGATAAGCAGCAAAGCAGGCTTGACTACTTCCCCCTGGCATCCACAAAGATATTTGCAGCATGAAAACATCGGCCAGCCTGTACCAGGAGGTCATGAATTCCTCAGTGGCAATAGGAATTTTATCACGATACTTCAAAACAGCCTTTATCAAACCACTGCTCAAAATCAGGACAAAAAAATACCAGAAGACTCCTCAACCTACCATTCGATTTACAACATAACATTTCCAGCAAACCTCATGGGGAGGTTTGTAGCCAATCATATCATGGAACTGTCAAAAACACATTAAGAGCCCTGGTGGGATGCAGACTTTCCTCCTGACACACACACACAAACGCCAACAATTACATATATGAGGATGAGTCTGGCAAAAAGACAGAGGGATGCGTTAAAGCCACTCTCCCCAGAGCGGCAAGGGAAACAAAGACAGGGTTTAACAAGTGAGCAGAGCCGAGACTTCACCTCTACACTCCTCAACTCACCTTACCTTTGCGGGCTGAGGAAGGAGAAGTTGACCAACTAAATCCTGAAGGAACAAAGGTTGGAAAGAAGTCCATAGACCAGATGACCCTTTCCCCAAGACCAAGGGGCCTACCTTGCACGTCACAAGGGAGCAAAGCTAATGGTAATCTTTGGCTAGAAAACCTACTTCAGGAGCAGACAGCAAATGGAAGAGGGCTGGGGAGTGTGGGATCGACACACTGTTCCTTTGTAGGATAAAAGGACAGCCCCACAGTTCTAAGAATCCAGAAGGGAGGAACAGCTGGGGAAATGAAAACAAAAACAGGTCCGAATATAACAGCACATAAGAGAATGATGCAAAAGCAGGGTCACAATAAACGTATACCAGAACACTGCGCATTACCAAGTATGATCTGGAAGCAAATCTGTAAATCGGGCAGATGTCAAGGAATCTGTGTGAAACAGAAGAGAGCATGATTCCCAAACTGCACGCTACTTCCCAGGCCATGGGACAGCTTAGCCACAGAGAACTCGATCACAAAACACAGAACGCTCCCGCTTGAATGTTTGGTATTTGTAAGGGAGGCATGGTATCACAAGTATGACACCGACACAAAAAGGTACTATTTTTTAAACCTTTATTAAAATTTCAATTGGGTAGGAGAAATTCCTACTTTGCCCTATAGCTAGGATGGGAGTAGTCTCGACCATCAAATCATAAAACAGTCCCAGTTGTGTCCGTCAAATCAAAATGGCCTATACCAACTAAAACCTAATGCCTGCCCAATATCTAGTACAAAAAGTGTGAAAAGTAATTTAAGTATGTAAAGGAAAGTCAGTGTTCAAAAGAATAAATGTGGCCGAGTCAGCTCTCCTCTCCACGTTGGACAGCACGGAGTAAGGCGGTCCCTGTAGACAAGTTGACATGCTCTGGCTCAGTCTCGTAACACAAAGGATCGCGGTCCGACTGGCTTTCCACGTAAAAGTCTTGCTTTCAAATTTCCACAAACACAGTTTAAAAAAATGTTCACGTTGGCCCCCCCTCTGTCGGGTTCAGACCTTTCACAACAAACACTTGAAGGGGGTGCCCTTCCCCAAGCTTAACTCATATTTGAGGGGTTCCCTTCCCCTAACTTATTATACTTCAGGTCTCCCTCAGTCGTAGATCGATTCAACTCAGTAGCTCAGTTGGGCTAGCACTGTTTTCTAATGTCAAACACTTTCAAATGCGTGTGGTTTTTGTGACAGACCTCCGCAGGACCACTTCGACTTTCCAGCTTTCAACTCACACTAATGTTATTTACCCCAGTGCTTTCTGGTCTTTGTAGTTCACTGCATTATGCACAAAGTTCAGTGTTCAGCCTTTTGTGTTCCCCTTTCTCCCGGGGTTAATTTCAATTGCTTTGCTTACAGTTCATTCACTTTCTCTTCACAACCTTTTCACAAAGACTTTCGAGTGGGCTACTTCCTTTCACCGGACCACTTCGTTACTCAGTATCGCTGACTTTGCAGCTCCCATTATTTCAAAGTTCATTTGTAGGTCTGGCTTTCCTCACGTCTCATCCCCACTCACGCAGCCTTCAATTTTGCGATATAATGTTGCAACTTCAATATCTCTGCAGCACACACCGGTCTCTCACGTCGCTTGCCAACTCCCCGGCTGTGTGCGTTTCCTTCTCGTCTTTTACTTTCTTCCAATTTGCAAGTCAGAATTTATACCACAGGCTTGGCCTCGCCTCCCCAACTCTGCTGTTCACCCGGGAGGGTCGCTGGCGTCCTTGAAACACAATGCAGCAATCTTGTTTGGCATTCAGCCTTCCCCACGTATCTTTTGAAGGCAAAAACCTCCTGCAGGGAACGCCTGGACTTCTCTACCCGTGGCTCTCGTCCCTCGGTCAGTTGCTCTGCTCCAGTGGGTAAGCCTTCGCCCGGGAGGTTTTGCGTTTACTTGTCTTGAACCATGCTCAGAGGGTGTCTCTATGGTCCACCTTTTATTTGTGTGAGGAGAGCTAATTGGCATCAGATGTATGCACTTAGAGTCAAGTGCCTGACTTTGCCTGACCCAATTAGTGGGACGTGTCCAAAGCGATGTATAAGAGTTAGTATGGCTATCGTCAGTCGCCCTCTTCCTCGGCCCAGGGTTTGTGTGAAAAGAAAGGGGTGGGGGTTGGGACATTGGTTAATCCTATGAAAAAGGATGGGTTAGGTGTACGGGAAGGGGAGGGGAATACTGCGTTTTACCATAGGCTGTCTCACCCCACTGCCTGAAGACCCCCTCACCAAGGTGATCCTGCCACACTGGTCCATCCCTAAACTCTGGATCCAAAGGCGATTGCCGTGCCTTGGCCACATGAGAGAGATCCCCGGGGACTAGCAGGTGAGACAACCCCTGGTTTCTCACATAATGGATAAAATAAAATGCACCAATGTTGCATTTTTCTGAGTTTATATTTGCTATTGTGTCCAGGAGCCTGATGGACGGTATATCCTCTTTAGTCTGAAAGGCAGGAGTGAGGTGGCCAGAGTTATGCCTAGACTACACATGGTAATCCCCATACAGCCCACTCCCCCTAGAGCCAGCATGTCTGACACCTGGGCATGTATTCGAAACAAACAGGAAGTCCTACCTCTGGCGACGTCCCTAACACACAGGACGAAAGAGGGGCCATAAAGGTAAAAAAGGGCCAAACAGATTATACATTATTATTTGTTACACGGGATATAACTTAAAATTAAAGTAAATATATTACCAAACTAATACAACATAAAAGCATTAATAGTTACAAAACATTCTGGCAAACAACTAATTTAAGAATTATTGCAAAAGGCTATGAAAGGTAACAGTGCAATCTGGTTGCCTTTCATAAAATGAGTCCAAATGATGAACAGATAATGTCAGGGTCATGGATAAACTGGCAAAGGTTTTGGAGCCTATGACAAGCAGTACCCATATAATAAATACATACGTGTTCTAAGGTTTCCAATTTTCAATCTGGCGAGTGCCAGACTGCATACTGAACTGACATATCTTCTTGGTATCCCATTGCTGGCTTCAATGAGCTTGTTAATTTTATGAAGACTGAACCAAAATCTCATATTCATGGTGAATGTTTTTGCCAGGGAATGGTGCTCTCTATTTCAAAGTAGAGCCGAGGAGAGGTAAGAAGTGAGCAAATTCCAGCATTCGAGTCAAGGTTTGTCAGTGCTCACAATTTTTGCATCCATCCCATAGCATTACTTTTTTTTTTTTACTGAGCGCCACCATAATAATTCACTTCAGACAAAAAGTTGTACACATTTAGCAATCAAGTCAGTTAAAATGTGACTTCAAACCAACGACCAGGCCAAGAAGAGAATAGTACATAAATAATGCTCCTCAATCTCGAATTCTTTGTCAAGTACATAGCTTCTTCAACATTGCCAGAGGGTTTTGAGATGCAAAGGACAAATCGACCCAGACGCTGTAGACTTGGAGAAAATCTAATCATGGTCTCCAAAGTCTACCCTAAAAGCTGCTTAGCCACGCCAAATGGAGAGAGTGAGGGGCATCATGCTTCAATGGAAAGAACGCCTTTCTGTCTGCATACTTTCATCGCTGGCTCATAAGTGAAGCCTCCAAAATACAAGTCCAATCATTAGAACTGCGTAGGCTTTGTTGCAAGATCTTAAAACAGAATGTTGTTCAGACAGGCCAAGCTAGCTCATCAAGTCCATGAGCCAGTGTGCTAATAAGGCAAGTCCATAAACCAGTAAAATTAATCTTAGGTTTGCCACCTGGTTGTTATGTGCATAACCTTTGATTAAGCAGAACCGACTTCTAAATAATTGTATACTCAAGTTATGTTATTAGGGTGTAAAATCGCCTACAGCTGCCGTTTGTATGGTCTCCCGGTGCTATGTTGGATTTGGAAGAGAGTGGGTGGATTTCTTCAGTTGGAGGGCAGGGAAAGGCAAGAGTGTGGTGCTTTTGCGTAGAGGTGCCGATTGGAAGTAGCCTGAGCTCTGTGTCTTGTAAGCTTCCTAGGTGTGATGTGCAGGGGGCATCAAAGGCTTTGCGTTGAGAGGGTCAGCCTTGTGCATATAGTGTAGGTGTGTGTTGGCCATGGGCTGACTAGGTGAGTTGTAGTTAGAGGTGTAAGTGTGTGATATTGGAAGTCAGGGGTGAGGGTTCATTTAAAACCATATGCAAGTGTCTAGTTTGCATTTGTGGGTGTTGAGTAAGGTGGAGAGAAACTGAGTGTTGGTCAGAAGGTTGGGGTGTTTATGCAGGGCTTTTCAAATGGTTTGGTATTGCTGTATTTTGCATTATAGGGAGAGATGTTTGCCTTTAATGGTTTATCGGTGAAGATGTCCTGCCGCGAGGTTTAGATATTCTGGGAGACAGGGAACGCGAACTTAGTTTCCTGACTGTAGGTGGTCAGGGGCCAGTATGTAGTTCCCTTAGCTCGTGTCTGTGCATTGAAACTATTGAGAAGTGTTTCTCTCTGCTTACACTTGGGTGTAGGTAAAACTTAATTTCGTTAAGCATTGAAAAGCTAGGTTTTTAGACTTCTCCTGATCTTCAGGTGGTCCTTTAGAGTGTGGATTTCCCTTGGTAGCGCATTACAGTGTATGGCAACTGTAGGGGAAAAGGCAGCTCCTCCATGTCTTTCTCTGCAAAATCTTCCGGTTTCTAAAAGGATTGTGTTTCTCAGTCCGAGGTCTCTGGCCGATTGGTAGAGTGATATTCTGATTTGGGGGCATTCTGCTCCTTGACCTTCAATTGCTCTGTGGGCGATGCAGAGGGCCTTTAACAAGGTCCTTTTTTGATTGGTAATCATTTGAGTGCTCTGAGATCAGGGGTTATGTCAGAGCTGGCGTTCCCTACTGTTGAGTCTAAGTAGGAGTCTGGCTGACGTGGTTTTTCAGTGAGGCAGTCTGGCACACTTAGGTGAATGCTGTTTGACTATTTCACCCTTGAAAGCATCAAGGAGATGATGGCCAGCCCTCTGTGTGGGAAGGAGAGGTAGGGCATAATGCATTGAGGAGTGAGGAGATGGAGGAAACACTTCCGGACTGTTGCATTGACTTGCGGCTCCATCCCGAGTTTGTTTGTTTATTGTATTTATATAGCGCGCCTGATGCTGGGGTATCTGGGCGCTTAAAGTAAGGTTACGGTTACAGGTGAGCAGAAGATACATAGTACAAATATGTACAGATATACAGAGAAACAGGAAACATAGGTATGTACAACATGCAAATGATACGTACACGATGCAAGTGATCAACTGGGGTCACAAAGTTGAGACATAGGGTTAGTTTTTGTTAAGTAGCCATGAGATAACAAAGACTTCTGAATTCTTCGAATGATTGGGTGGATTTGATGTACTGTGGAAGTGTATTCCATAATTGGGAGGCAAGAACCAGGAATTTGGTTCCGTCAGCCCTTTTGAGGTTGTATCTGGGCACCAAAAGGCAGGAGGTATTGGTAGATCTAGTAGTTCTGGCTGACAACTTTTGGGTAAATTTGTCAGTAAGATAAGGTGGGGTCTGATGGTTCAGAGCTCTGTGGGTAAGGCAAAGGGTTTTTAAGTCAATTTGTTCTTGCATGGACAGCCATTTACAATATTTTCTAGTTGCCAAGATGTGCTCTTTTTTTGGGGTATGTTTAATGCCGCTCTAAGCGCATTATTTTGCAGAATCTGCAGCTTGTGGGTTATAGATTTATTGGCACCTAGGTATAAGCTGTTGCAGTAATCCAGATTGGACTGTATGTGTGAGGCAGCTGTTAGAGGACAATAATGGTCTGCAGGCCCTAATCAGCTTGCCTGTGTAAGCAGTGGCCGAGGCAGTTGAGTAAGGTTGCAATTGGCATCGAGGTCTTTGGCAATGTGTATAATATTACCATCTATGTGTACGCTGGTGTAGTTGGGACCGAGTTTTAGTAGGTTATTAGGTGAGCCGACTAGGAGCAACTCAGTCTTGTCATCATTCAGGCAGAGGCCGTGTGTGGCCATCCATGCCTGAATGATGGTGTAGGCTTCGTTAATCCGACAGACGTCTGTGTCGTAGGTACCAGATAGTGGTAGGAGTATCTGGGTGACATCTGCGTAATTAGTGTAGGTGACACACAGACGGTCAAGATATTATACAAAGTGGTGAGATGCATGTGCCTTGTGGGACTCCACAGGTGACAGGGATTGGGTCTGCCGCTGCTGTAGGTGAGAAGACACGCATGGTCCTGTTGTCAAGGAAAGATTGATCCACATGACAGCAGAATTAGAAAAATGAGCTGCCGATGACAGGTGGTCACATAGTATGTTAGGGGCAACCAAATCAAAGGCTGCCGATAGGTCTAGGTGGAGTAGAACTTTGCTTTTGTCTTTTAGGTCATCGATCTGGCTTTTGGAGGTCAACAAGGGCCATTTCTGTTCCATGTTGAGGTCTAAAGCCAGATTGACGTGTTCCTAGTAGTTTATTGGACTCTAGATAATCTTGAATTTGCAAGTAGGCTACTCTATCTAAAATTTTCAGTAAAAAAGGGACTGTAGTAATCGGCCTATAGTTAGTGGGAATAGCCAGGTCAAGTGTTTGTTTGTTATGGGAGAACCCATGACTGTTTTAGGTTGCTTGGGACTGAGTTGTTGGCGGATGAGGAGTTTATTAGTTTGGTAATAAAGGGGGCTAAGTCTCTGGCCGCATCTTGTATGATCTGCGCTGGACAGCTGTCACCTTTACAATTCGATGGTTTTAGTGAAGCTATACTTTTTTGTACTTCAGGTATGGATACCTTGTTGAATTTGAAGCCTGAGTTATGGTGTATAGTGGAGGGCAGAGTTGGACTAATTGGATTGGCTGAGGACAGTTTGTGTCGTTGGTCAGCTATTTTAGTCTGGAGCCCCGAGATTTAGTTGGAAAGTGCATTTTGGGTACTGGTGCACCAAGGTTTATCCTTAGTGCTGGTATCGATAGTGAGTTAGAAAACCCTAACCCCCCTAAGGATAGTGAATAGTACCTTTGCGTTAGATCCTGCTTGATTGATTCGGACGTTATAGGTTTCTTTTTTGGTTCGGATGATCTCGCTTTTGTATGTGGCGGTAGTATTGATAAGGTTAGTTTTATTTTCTGGGGAAGGAGACAGTTTCCAGAGTGTTTTGAATTTTCTTTTTTCTGCGCAAAGTAGTTTAAGTTCAAGAGTAACCCAGGAGTTCAGATGTGCTCTGGATTTACCTTCGCGTAGTTTAAGTGGGGCAATGGGGTATCAGTACCTTTAGTCATGGAATCATTGTAAGCATCAACCAGTAGATTATGGTCAAATACCTTCAACTCTCTCTTCCTAAATATCTTCTTTCCCGAGCTCTTCCGCCTCCAACTCCCTCAGGGTCAGCCGCTTCTCCAAGCAACGAGTTGGGGGTAGATCTCTCTCCGCGGCAGGGGCCTCCCTGAAACTTGAGGAGAACCATCTCCGGTTCCGGAAGCACCTCAAAACCTTCCTCTTTGCTTCTGCTTTCTCTCCCCCTCTCCCCTGCTAAATTCCTGACTTAAACTGCACTGAATCTGCAACTGGGCCACTCTCACCGATCCCGGTCCATGGCCCAGCCACTCTCCCCTTGCACTGCCTCCCTGGCAACCCCTCCACTGCGGGACTGTCTGTATCCCTACAGCCCCCCTTCCCAGCACTTGTCTGCACTTACCTTGCACTTGCCACCAGCTGGCCCTTATTATTTATCTTGTTATTCTACTACCCCTGTACTGCACTTTCCCCTCTCCCTTTCCCCTCTACCCATGCACTTGAGCGATCTGAATGACACCTGGCCTAGTAGGATCGTTGTCTGTCTTCCCTGTGTCCCCCCTCCCTGCCTCGTCGCGCCTTGAAACACTTATGTATAGGCGCGTTACAAATGCCATATCATATCATTAGTATCAGGTAATGCATTGAGAGTAGGGATGACCAGGGGTACTATGGCCTCGGCTGTAATATTACATTTGTTTCTAGTGAGACAAGGTGGTGCAACTAGAGGCTTTATCAGCTCTGGGTTGGTAACATTAAGTTCTAGGGATAAGAGGTGATGGTCAGACCACACAAGTGGTGTGGAGTCCTTGAGGGTGATGTTGCTATTGAGGTCTGCTACCCGGTCAATTGTCCTGCCCTTCTCATGGGTGGGTAGGATGCTTACTTATGTGAAGCCGTGTTCAGTGCAGTGGCTAGTGAGGTGGTAGGTGTGTCAGAGTCATTATAACCAAGGATGAAGTCACCTTGGATAATGTTTTGCGTGTTGTTAGCTGCTAGCGATGTGATGTCTTCTTCAAAGGATCCGGGAGGACCGCGGGGCCTATATATAAGGTGGATAGTGATGGTGTTTTTGGGAGATGTTTGGAGCTTAACTGAGTGGAGTTCACAGGATGCCAGAGGAGACGGGGTGGCCAATTGCAGGTCTAATGTCGATTTCAATATGATGGCGGTTCCACCTCCTCGAGCATTAGGTCAATCGGCTGTGAGGATGGAGTAGTTGTCTGGGACAGCTAAGGTGAGGGAAGGGCCTGCTGTGTCATGCAGCCAGGTTTCTGTCACAGCAAGAAAATCAAAGTTGTTGGTCAGAATGATGTCTGCGATCTCAGTTGCATGGGCAACGAGGGGCCTGGCATTTAGTTGGGCTCCTTTTATAGGTAGCTTCTGGGTGCCCTTCTGGGCGTGGTTAGAAGCGTTATCGACCGAGTTCTTTATCGGTTGGTGTGGGATCTTTTGCATGTTTGTTTTTTGCTTTTGGATTTAGTGCAGCGTTTGCTGGTGGTCTTAGGGTTATGTTCAGCTGGCAGGTTACGATGTATTGGGAGTCTGGTGCCTAGTCTGTTGTTGTGATCTATTTTCTATCTATTATATAGGTGGGTATGCTTATACGTGGGTAAAGCAGTTGAGTGGCAATAAGAGGGCGGGCGGGTCTGCCATATTTTGCTCTGCGAGAGGTGAAGGAGCGTTATGGAGGGAGAAAGAACGTAAGCTTGATTGTGGAATCCCAGTGGGTTGGATTCAATGCTGGAAGTAAGATGGTGGGAATAATCATGGGATTAGTGACGGGGATAGAACTTAGGCGAGCTCTGAGAAAGGGGTCCCTGAAGGGCACCATCATATGGCTAGGAGGTCGACTAATGTTGAGATTTGAGAAGGTGAGCACCAGCGGAATAATGCAGAGTGCTGATCATGATGGGGCTACTAGCTGTCGTGAGTGGGCTATCACAAAGTAGTGTTTTAAACAGAATAATCTAGTTCAACATAGTAGGGATGGCAGAATAGACTATTTTAAAGATAATGGGCCTCATTACGAGGTATGCCGGTAGCCATGCCGCTATTGGCGGCAAGGCTGCCGGCAAAACCGCATCCGTGTCCGTGTCCGTGTCCGTGTCCTCGGAATGAGGACTTACCGGACCATTCCGAGTTCGGATGGCCCGGTAATTCCTCACTCGAGGACACGGACAATCCCCATTCCCATTTCAGCCCCCATAGGGCTGAATGGGAATGGGAGAGGGAGTAAACAACGGGCTATTACAAGATGGCCCATTGTTTGCTCCCTCTTCCCCTCGCGGGACCCGGTATGCACGCCTGGTTTTCCCAGGCGTGCTTAACGTGTCCCGCGAGGGGACGTCGTAATGTGGCGGAACGGGTTGAAGGCGCCGCAGCCTTTTATGGCGCCGTTTAATAACCCGTTCCGCCAGGGTCGTAATGAGGCCCAATCTGTGGGATAAGATAAGCTAGTACATCACTAGTGGTAAACTAGGCTAATTCAAAATGATCAGTTGGATAAAAATAGGCTAGTTCATTGCAAAGGCGGAATAGGCCATTTCAAAAATAAACTCTTGGATAGAATAGGCTAGTACATTGCAAAGGCGGAATAGGCTATTTCAATAATAAACTCTTGGACAGAGTAGGCTAGTACATTGCAAAGGCTAGCATATGTTGAGATTGGTGTGCGCGGTAGTCATCATCACAAGGCACAGTAGTCTGGTCAGGCATTGGTCAGTATCAAAGGGTAACTGCTAGGTTCTTGGCATGATTAATGGTAAAGACGAGCAACAGTGAAGACATTTAGTGGTTCACTTCAGACCAAACAAATGACAGACTATGTGGGCTGTGAGGTGTTAAGATGATACTGATAGGAATTCTTGCAGTGGCAGCGAGAATAGGTGCGTGGTGTTATTGTTCCTGTTGGGGTGATCGTATATGGTGACTCTTGTGGGATGATCAGCGTTGGAAGACTTGGAGTTTAGGTAGAAGTCTAGAGTGTAAGAGCAATTGTTTACCAGGTCGTTTTTGGGTAGAGGTTATGAGCGACGTGACGTTGTGACGCGTCAAGACAGGCACAAACAGGCGGGGAGCCTTAGTTAATAAGACCTTTGTTAGGTAAGGCCGGCTTCCGCCTCCGGTCGGGTACAATGTGTTAAGTGGACCGATCGGTTGCTAGGCAACCAGTACAACAGCCCATAGGTTCGGCCCGGCACCCATCTTATATTGGGGACGTGTGTAGGATCTCGCTAAAGGCACTTCCACGTGGGCAGTGGGTGCAAGGGCATTCAGGCAGCTGAATATGCACCAAATGCTTACATGAAGGGCTGCTCATGCAGCATCGGAAGTCGAGCAGCCTCTGATCTCGTGAGTGTGATGGTGCTCACGGGTCCAGCTGCTCCTGCAGCGGCAATGCGGCTCCAGTACGGGCGGTTCAGCTGCTCCGGCAGCTGGGCAGAGATGATGGGGGCTCCTGCCCTGATGAGGGAACTGGCAACACTGGGGTCGCACAGACAGGCGGGTAGTATTAGTCAGGGAAGGCCGGCTTCCGCCTCCGGTCAGGTACGATGTGTTAAGTGGGCCGATCAGTTGCTAGGCAACCAGTACAACAGCCCGCAGGTTCGGCCCGGCAGCCATCTTATATTGGGGACGTGTGTAGGATATCGCTCGAGTATGTTGTCTATCATGATGCCTAGGTTCTTGGTCACTTTGGATGTTTTAGGACAATTTTCTTTTTTTTTTTATTTATGACAGGGGTTATTATAACCTTTTCATCAAATATTATAACGTGACAATTCAATACCAATAATATGTATACGCACTCTGACCTGTTGAGGTTTAGGCAGCAATAAAAAGCGCATCCGGAAGTAAGCGAAAGTAAACTGTTTACGGTTTGGACCTGTTTGGACTTCGGTGATTTTCGCTGCGCTTGCTGAGGATACCCCATGTGCTGCTGAATCCCTTATCACGGCCTGACGACAGGAGGAAGTCTTTTCAGGCTGCACACATCTTGCCTGACCTGCAACTCCCCTGTGATTGGAGCTAGCGGTTGTGACACTCACTTGTCCCCGCCCTCCCTCTGCTTCTTAATCCGAGTGAACAGCGCACCACGCGCGCACCCGGAAGTAAGCGAAAGTAAACTGTTTACTATTCACTGCGAACAGTGAGCTGTGTCTGGCCCTTGCTTTCACCCTGATTCATAGACAAAGGAAAGAGGGTATTGAGAGGGAGAACCAATATGTGTGAAAATGGTCAAAATATACTCCCTTTGGACTAATATGCCGAACATTGAACCCCTTATTGACCAATCTTATGATTTTCATACCACCCCAAAGCGGAATGCAGATGGGCCGTTAAGTCGTGGGTCTATAAGAGGTCGCTCCCTGTCTCACACAAGCGACATAAGGAAATTCTATGCTGACAGCTCATCAGGGCTATCTGATGTCATTGGTAAAGAAAGTGCAGCAAGCTGTGCAAACGCAACGGAAGGTCTTCTTGAGAAAAGGGTGAGTCCTATAACAATAGAACATGTAACTCCTGCAGCAATAGACTTGTGTAATGACACGGTAGCACATGCAATTCCTGCAGCAATAGACTTGTGTACTCCGTCTGACTCATTGCTAGCAGCTTTTTCTGAACAAAGTCTGCTAGGCGATTTAGCCCTTCCAACTACCAATAAAATAGTGACTGAGATTCAGATTCATACTGAGCTAGTGCAATTGTGTAGTATCGCGACCACTGGAGATATGGTCACTGACTATAATAATGACAATGAAGAAGCCTTACAAACAACTCAAACTGAGATAGAACCCCTAAATATTGAGCTCCCAGAGAATCATTCTGGTGCTGATGATAATGCAGATCACTTGTCCCAGCCTCCTGTAATGTTTCCAGAATGTACAAACGATTCTTCTATCCTTTCCATCTCCTTTACCCAACATTCCCCTAAACGTTGTGAACGTAGTAAATCTGCATCACAACAACCACAAGCAGCTACTGCTTTGGCTCCGACGGAGTTAACTCTGCAAGCCATGAACACTGATTTGTTCTCTTTAGCTAAATTGTATGAAACATTGGATGCTAGATTATTGGACCAAAACTGTTTACTTAAAGAAATGTTGGAAAAGAAAAGTGATAAGTGTCATCATACAGAAAGTGTATTGTTTAAGAGCTTTGATCCACACAAAATGCATACCATGTTGTCCACGATAGTAAAAGAAGTGATTACTAACGTGAATGATAGTGAGAGAGTACAGCAGAGAACAATTGTAAGCCCTTTGGCTGAGAATAAAGAAAAAAAATCAGCCTTCGGTGTGATAGTGATGATATGATCAATAACACACCAGTTAGTGAGATAGAGCTTACATTTGTTTCATGTTGGTCTATGTTGACGAATGTAAAAAAGACTAGCTCTATCATGATGTGACTAATAGAAATTATTGAGCAACAAGACACAAAAGTTAATGATGCAAGTGTAACAGGAGCGGAAACCACTGTGAAAGCTAAGGGAACCCCTATTGCGTTGCCCCCTGATAATGGAACATATAACATATTTAGTGTGATGAAAAAAGGAAAAAAAAACAAAATGTCAAATACGCAAGTTGAGCCTAAAAAAAACAAAAATCAGAAACTGACTAAAACACAGAAGAACAAGAACTCGCAACAATTTATTAAATCACTAACTACACCTGATAAAAGAATACAAGAAAAAAGCGCAGAAATCGTAAGAAAATACATTGCTATTAGCAAAAGCAAACTAACTTACCACCTATACAATTGGTCCCTAAAGGAGTCGAAAATGTAGTGGTTAATGACATGAGATACAAACCGCTTGATGAATTGGTAAATGAGTTTTCCAAACAAGAGCAGGTGGAAGACCCTTTAAAGACTTTTCCTCCTTCTCAAATAGTTCAAGCAAAAGAACCAAATGATGAAAATGAAATAAGACACCTCATTTAGAACATTGGAAGAAAGACGAGAAGAAATCATGAAGTCAATGGGTATATTTATCTCGAGAGACTGTCACAACTCCGAAAATGGGTTGTTAAGAAGGAAGGAAAATGATAATAACCCGATGGGAGAACATACACCAAGAATTTATGAGACAAGGGCTTACCAAAGCGACGTCAGCTTTGGAGATAAAGCAGGGTCTGAGCAGACAAAACAATTGTCGTTGAATAAACCGCAAGAAAATAGAACACCTTTCAGAAATAATCAGAAGAAGTGTAATGACTCTACTCATGTAAGTCTCATTTTGAAATGCCGCGGTGGTGAATTCGATCTATATGATCTAAATCGTTCCTCCGTATTAAACATCTTGCGGAGTGTTCAAGTACTTCAGGAAATTAAGTCTGAAGACTTTGAACAAATAGAATTTACCAAAGATTATGACAATTCCGTAGTTAAAATTTGGATGACGTCTGCAATTGTAAAATATTCGATTTGACAAGCATGTAATGAAATATATAATCTAGGTTTCTTGCTAGACAACCCCACGGCTGAAAGTAACATAAGTGGTACCCTTCCTTCAAATGTTGCCAACATTTATCCCTCATTACAAGCTAGCGCTTATACGAACAATATAAAGAACAAGGTATAGTTAGCCGGCACATTTATTGAACTCTTGACGATCAAATAGTCTACAGCAGGTGATAACCAAATGAAAATTATAACAACTTATCCACAGAACAAATTATATAGTAAATGTTAGCTACCTAATAAGAGAAATGAAACATCTTTTCAGCTGGCATCCTGGAATACAAGAGGACATTTGCATCTTGTAAACTCCTCTAGATCTGTTTTAGGTACATATGACATAGTCCTGTTACAAGAGACATGGCTTACCTCTCCCCCAGTGTGGGAAAATCACCATATAATTCTTGAACCAGCTATTAAATCCGCGAGAGGTCACCCGAAAGCTGGGCTACTCACTGCTGTTAAATCCACTAGTGGACTAACTGTAGAACCATGGGCGTCCTTTAATAGCTATATACAGCTGGTTCGCATCTCACATGAAAGCACATGAAAGCCACGCTATTTCATGTATCAATATTTATTGGAATCATCTAGATATTACTGAAAAACGATTTTTTAAAGATCTGATTAAGTGTATGGATAAAATCGATAAAGATCACTTGATCAAATCTATAATTATTGCAGGAGACTTGAACATGGATTGCATGAATGACAGTGGGAGCAAAAAGAAAGAAACTAAGGAAAAGTGGAGAAATTTGATGTATGAGAGAGGTTTTGTCATGGTAAATGGTGCAGTGCAGGGTGATATCCCTTCCAAAGCCACATGGCAGCAGGGCAAATTAACGTCCACCATTGACTATGTGTATACCAACTCTGAACTCTTTTCCACCATCTCCTCCTTTGAAGTATTAAAACAGATTAAGAGCGATCATAGTCTACTTCACATGACATGGCCCAGATTGAGTGAAATTGCTACCAAAACTAGCCCAAAATATATGACCAATTTAGAAGTGTCTATTAAAGGTCATAGGTTTAAATGGACGTCTAAAAACCTGAATGAACTGCTTGTGGCAATATCATATCCTAAAGATATTCTAAAGCCAGACTTACAATATATACACGGAGATTATGTCAGCACCCTTCAGCTATTTAAGAAATCGTACGGGACGGGTAACAAGCCCCAGAAACACCGTTCTCATTCCTATGAGGAAGAAATCCGCAGTAGGAAAACTGAGCTTAGGAGGGAAATTCGACAAATCACTCAACAGAACCCTAGTGATAGGATCTGGATGAAACAGCGGAAAGCTAAAATGATGCTAAAAGATGCTCATTCCATCTCCTCTAAGAACTCTGCCTTAGTATGGGGCTTAATTAAAACTGTGCATGGCCCCAAACAATCTATAAGACAAATAAATGCAGTATCAGAAGAAATATGGATCCAACATTACAACTCTCTGATTGCTGAAACCCATTATGCTGATAAGTTATCTGAGCAGAGGCATGATGGGCTACAGGACATCAGTTATGATAATCTGGACATAGAAATGTATATAAAAAAACTGAGCAAGTCAAAAGCCCCCGGCCCAGATGGTCTTTCTAATGCAATGCTGAGGGCAAATCCCGAGACATGGGCTGTTATTTTGGGAGTGATATTCAATCAAGTAATAATGAGCAAAAGAATTCCTGCATCGTGGCAAAAATCTATTATTGTCCCCATTTATAAAAAAGGAGACAGATTGAATCCCAAAAATTACAGACCGATTGCACTTCTTGATGCGCCCGGGAAAATCTTTGCCCGCCTGGTATTGAGAGACTTTAATAAATGGACCAGAGAAGTGAATTTGAATGATCCTTACCAAACGGGCTTTATTGTGGGTGTAGGAACCTCGGTAAACTTGCGGACTCTGAAAGCCATAAAACAACATGAATTACAAGTAAATCAGCCTCTCTACATGGCCTTTGTAGATTTTGAGACCGCTTTTGATTCTGTGTCGAGAACCCTTTTGTGTGATAAATTAAAGAAAAATGCATGCCCAAAGTACTTGATACATTGGATAATGCAATTTCACACGGGGACATCTATTCAAGTACGTCTGTCAATGGACGGTACACTATCCAGATCAATCAAAACATACAGGGGTCTGAAGCAGGGGTGTCTGCTGGCATCAACTCTTTTTAATTATTTCATCTCCGATGTGGTGAAGGAATTCAGCTCAGTTCCAGCAGACGCCCCGCGCCTAGGTAAACATCTTATACATGGATGTTTTATGCGGACGACTTAGTCCTACTAGCAAAAACTATTAAAGGGCTTCAAAATCTACTGGACCAACTAGGGAAGTATGTACAAGATAATGAGCTAGTAATAAACATCCCGAAAACAAAAATTCTTAAGATTGTACCCAATAAAAAAGCCGGGGCATCTTGTCTCGTTATCTCTAGGAACGAAAATACTGGAAAATTTTACTCAATATAAGTACCTAGGAATAAATGTAAACACTTCCAGAGTAGATACACCATATATTGATGAACTAAAAATAAAAATTGGAACCTCTATTTCTCAGGCATCTATCATTAATTATAGATTCTGCACTTTTTCTTTGAAACCTATAATCACCTTTTATTGTCAAAGGGTTGTCCCAATTGTCCTTTATGGTGCAGAAACCAAGGCTTGGAGAGACGAGATGGTCTGGCAAAGATTGGAAGGCCAATTCTGGAAAAAGGTCCTCCATATACCAAAAGCTGCTCAGATGCGTTTATTGAGATATGAATTGGGTATCTCTTCTCTAAACTGTATGTATATGTGGAGATTATGTAGCCTGTACAGGAAATGCATTATGGCAAAACAAGATAATTCTTTATTCCAAATCTTGTCTAGTTATACAAGAACGAGTGAGCACAAAGCAGTGAGCGTGTGGCGACAACAGGTCAAAAACTTTATGGCGAAAACAGAGGTTTCAGAAGAGCTATTAGTTATGAATCCTGAAAGAGCGAAAGAAAAAATTATTATATGGGATTGGGTAAAGACATATGAGGATTGTCAAAAGACCGCGCATGCTACCCTCCATAAAATCACCATGAAAAAAGTTCGAACTACTGAAAGCTAACTGCTAAAATTTCCAGGTGCGGAACCAAGAAATGCATTTCTGAGGTTCAGAATGAACTGGTGGCGCACCAGAAATAATCTAGCCAAGTGGAATGTCATTAGTAAAACGGAGAACTTCTGCAGATTTTGTACAAAATCAGATAAAGCAGAAACTATATTTCATCTAATAGCAGAATGCCAGGCATTATTACCCATGAGAATTGATTACTTTAAAAAGCACTTCGAAACATACACACCACTTACAATTGAAAATCTTTGGTATCGTATCTACAACACGCAGATAACTACGATAAGATTGGCTGTAGTGAATTTTCTAAAAGCACTAAAGCTAAGGGAAAATTTCTCAACAACTTAACAAATCAGTGACTGAATATGCGCAGTTAACTTTGTTTGTCTTGTTTTATCTGTTTTTATTTTTACATTACGGAATTTTTGTCTTGGAAGATGGTGAAAAGAAAATTTAATTTTATTTATGTTATACCCTAATGGACAATTCTAGTTTGTATGCTAGAAAATGCAGGCCCAATTTTAGCAAAACAGCTGCCTCCTCCATTTTAATCCTGGAAAGAGAAATAGCTTTATCCTTTAACCTGGATTTGTCACCCTTCACAATCGATTTTTGGGTCCAGCCATAAAGCTACTTCATTGAGGCTATGTAATACCCTTCTCACGTGTGCAAGCCAACGGGTGCGGTTACCTCCTAGGTCTTGTATATGTGTACTGCGTCACAAAATGTTCTAAACCTTCTGTACTCCATATCCTTATTCAACAGAGTACAGGGCAAAGCGGCATCTGATCTTCAATTGGGTACACACAGTTTCTAGATGCAACAACTATAATTAAACTTGTTCTTTTATAACGTGCTTAATACTGGGGACCACTTTCTAAGCGTGTGCCCAGGATTCTAACCTGTGTTACGCTGCATTGCCTTGCTTCCAAGACAAACCCGTGAACCCTGAGCTAACCTCCCGGCCTGCATTCGGGTGCCTGTGGGTAACTGGAGGATTTGCTTCAGGTATTTATTTTCCATGCCGGTTAAAGTTTTTTTTAATAAGCCATGGCCCCAGAGATCAGCACCGTAAAGACATGCAGGAATCGCTTGTTTGCAATACAGTGCTGGGGCAAGCGCCCTCCTGACATGCTTTGAATGGAACATTCTATGGGTGCCGGCATATTTCCCCAAAGCGGCACAGGCGTTATCTGCATGGGCAGTCCAGAGTGAGTTTTCATGGACTCTGATTACCAGATAGTCAAAAAAATGCCACCTGTTCTCATCTTTTACGCTCCACACTAATCATTAGACTACAATGTTTTGTAGACCGGGGCTTGGAAACCAGCGTCTTTGTTTTCTTGATATTCACTCTCATATTGAGCTCTTTATATTTTCACCGAAAAATATGCACATTTGGTTTAAGGCCCCACGGCATAGTTGCTATCAGCACAGCATCGTCTGCATACAGGAGTGCATATATTAATTATAAGGAGAACCCCCTCCAAAAAAGAACTTTTTTTTTTTTAAAGGGCCACATACATGTCAATCAGCCCCAATAACATTCTTGATGTCAGTTATAATCCAAAGGGCCTCCCCCGACCCCTTGTCTAGCTTGTTGTATAAAGGGCAAGAATCCATCCAAGAAGCAGGGCTCAGAATTGAGGAAAGCCAGGAGCCATTTAGTTCCAGCTTCTTACCTGGAAGAGCCTGGTTACAATACTCTACCAGAAGCTACTTTTGGCTCCCAGGCCAACCAACTAATGTCAAACAAACACATGTGAATTTAACTCTGGTTTTGCAGCAATTTATAAATGCAAATTAGGACACATACACACAACATATAAAGCATAAGGGGTCATTAATAATGGACTAAATACTATGTTTCCATCTTATGTGGATATTAGATTTGAGGAACACTGTACTATCTCCTCGTTCCCCAGTGGCTCCTGGCCACTTGATAATGCTGGATAGCCACAGGCTACTTTTAGTTCATGCTTATCCAATCTCCATTTCAATCCCTGAAAAAGGGTGCATCCTTCATCCAGACCTCCTCGAGGTTAACAATGTCAGATTTCATCAGGTTGAAATCAACCCAAACAGCCCTAAAAAAAAATGCTTAAAACCTACTGTATTCCAGGAGACTCTATGAATACTTGAATACCATGAGCACAATCTTACACATCTTGTGGTTTTGTCTGTCCCTAAAATGTCTGGAACCCAGGACCAGTCAGCATCACACACCGGACTGTTTAAACCATCTGCCCCCATTAGAGTGGTATCGATCTACAATGTTCAGTTTTTCAACTTACTCCCATTCTTCTAGTCTCCTTAAATCCCTCTCTCGATAACAGAGGGTTTTGAAGGCTGTGGGGGGAGCCCTAGGTAATAGGGCATCCCTTTCAGAGTGTAACAGGCCATAAAATAATTTAGAGGGTATATGTAACCAAACAAATCCTGATCCCTAAATTCCACCGGTGCAGCATCACTGGAATAGCTATTGCGAGCCATAGTAAAACTAGATTGCCTACGTAGGCCACACAGTGGGTCCTAATTTCATACACAGTGGGTCCTAATTTCATCCAACTTCATTAGTAAGGAGACGAATGAGGCGACCAGGTTAATGATGATGAACTTATGGGTTTCTAGGAAGGAAGTGTAGAAGTGCCAAATATGCAACTCTCAAGGATACCATTTATACTTCCAGTTATCCACAAACTGGAAATAAAACTAATGGAAAAAGATGACTTTTCAAACTGATCCCCTTCTCCGACATATTCAACAATTAAATGAAACATTAGGGTGGGCGAGCACATTGATTGGAGATAAAATGACAGGTGCTGTCGTAGGTTAAAAAAATATGTTTTATACTAATGATGTTACAGGAGTATGCAACAAATATGAGCAAAGTTAAACTTAGAAAATTCTACTAACTAGTAGTAACAAGTCTACCACTATTCTTACGATTACACATTTGGGACGTAATGGTTGTGCCTTCTAAAAGAGTATGACATTCCAAAATTCCCCATCAGTGTATAAAGACTGTGCTCACGTTCTGAAGTGACCAATCGCCCATATGCACGTGACACAAGCAACCATTACATAAATAAAATCACTATACATAAAAAGAAAGTGAAAATACTAAAAGAGGGGACTCTCAGCCTCAAGAATTGTGGCCATGCATCTAAATGTTGGCCGCAGCGATACATGTACATATATAGCCGATCCCTGCTGTGTTCTGATTAAATTGAACATACATGTGCCATCAAATATACAGAAACATCCAAGAAATAACCTTTCTTCCAACATAGAAGAAACACAAACATTGTAAATTGGTGTTGGGTAGCGCATAGATTTGTTTCCCGTTATAAAGCACTCAACATAATTACTCAAAGCAATGTATAAATGTCCAAGAATCGGAAGGCCATCTTCGAACGGAACGGTGTGTAGCACTGTAAAAATGGTAAATGCGTTTTTTGAGGGCACAGACACAGTTTACTTTGGTGCTGGTTTGTACACATAGCACAATCAATCAATATTTATTTATTTATTAAAAACGTATAAAGCGCAACTACGGCCCGAAGGCGTCTAGGTGCTGCCGTTTGGCAGTACGGAGGAAAAAAAAAAAAACACCTCAATAAGAATGCACGCTGATAGATTAAAACAAAAAGGACTTAAGTGCCCTTCGGAAGGAGAGGTGCTCCTCTGTAACTCAGAGCCAGAGGGAGTAGATTCCACAGTGTAGGGGCCAAGACCAAGAAAGTAGGGCTGCCAAAAGCGCCTGCTGATATCTAGTAGGGGAGCGCAGCTGCCTTGTTAAATGATAGCGCTCTATCTTGCCTTTCAAATACTCTGACCCTACATTATACAGGACTCGGTGAGTGACACAAAGTATCTTAAACTTTATCCGTTCCGCCACTGGGAGAAAGTGCAGGCACCGCAGGGGGGCAGTAGAAGGAGTCAGATGTGGTGTGTTTAGTACCAACCTTGCTGCAGAATTCTGAAGTACCTGCATACGTTGCATCGGATATGTGGGTTGCCAAAGGTAGCTCCCGTTGCAATAGTCCAGCCACCCCATTATCGTTGATGTAACCAGCATGGTACGGCTATCCGTGGGCAGAAGAGGCAGTATCTTCCTTAGGATTTTAGGTTTCCCAAACCCTGCATTACACACTGCTGAAATCTGAGCTTCTTGCGACCCACTGGGGAGAAGACCCACCCCTAGGCTTAGTTTAAGGAACTGGAGGAATTAATTTAGTTCAACATAGGCAAATACCTTTCTTTAGGGGAGGCAGCCCTGTGGTACTTGGATTATAATAGAAATAGGTTTTCTAATAAATAAAAAAGAATTAAAAAAATTAAAATAAAAATCACATTTATTGCATTCCACTGTACAGTACAAACTGCAAACTAATGGCAGCTATAACAACTTAGTTTACTTTTTGACATGTGGGCGGACCATTGTGCAATTGGGTGGTCTTGTGCGGCTATGAGCGGGACATACATCTCAGGGTTTTTGATTTTCAAATGTTGGCAAGTATGCCTCAGCTCTCCTCAGAGCATCACGCACCTCCTCGGAGACCTCATACACCTCCTCAAGGACCTCACACGCCTCCTCAGGGCCTCAATCATGTCCTTAGAGCCCTCACACATCTACTCAGGGGCCTCATTCACCTCCTCTGTGGGGCCTCACGCACATTCTCATGAGCCTCACTCACCACCTCAGGGGCCTCACCTTCACCAGGGGTCTCATTCACCTCATCCGGGCAGGAGGGGACCTCATTCACTTCCTAAAAGCCCCACATGCCTCCTCAAGGGCCTCAATCATATACTTCAGGCCCTCACTCATCTCCTCAGGGTCCTCACACACCTGGTCCGGGGCCTCATTCACCTCAGGAGCTCACACACCTCCTCCAGGGCCTCGCACACCTCCTCTGGGGCTTCATTCACCTTCACCCGGGCCTCATGCACCTCCTCCGGGGGCATCACACACCTCCTCAAGGGCCTCAATCATATCCTTAGAGCCCTCACTCATCTCCTCAGGGGCCTCATTCACCTCCTCCGGGGCCACACTCACCTCCTCCTGGGGCTCACTCACATGCCCGGGGCTTCCTTCATCTCCATGGGGGCCTCATGCACCTCCTCCGGAGGCCTCAATCATGTCCTTAGAGCCCTCATTCACCTCCCCAGGGGCCACACTCCCCGCCTCAGGGGCCACACTCACCGCCTCAGGGGCCACACTCACCGCCTCCGGGGGCCTCAATCATGTCCTTAGAGCTCTCACTCATCTCCTCAGGGGCCTAATTCACCTCAGGAGGCTCATTCACCTCCTCGGGGGGGGGGGGGGGGGGCAGTCACCTCTTCAGGGGCCTCACACTCACCTCTTCAGGGGCCTCACACTCGCCCCCTCAGGGGCCTCATTCACATGCCCCAGGGCTTCATTCACCTCACAGGGGCTTCATGCACCTCCTCTGGGGGCCTCCATCATGTCCTTAGAGCCCTCTCTCATCTCCTCGGGGGACTAATTCACCTCCTCCTTGGCCTCGCACACCTCCTCAGGGGCCCACACTCACCTCCTCAGGGGCCCTCACTCACCTCCTCAGAGGCCCTCACTCACCTCCTCAGAGGCCCTCACTCACCTCCTCAGGGGCCCCCACTCACCTCCTCAGGGGCCCCCACTCACCTCCTCAGGGGCCCCCACTCACCTCCTCAGGGGGCCCCCACTCACCTCCTCAGGGGGCCACACTCACCTCCTCAGGGGGCCACACTCACCTCCTCAGGGGACCTCACTCACCTCCTCAGGGGACCTCACTCACCTCCTCAGGGGCCCTCACTCACCTCCTCAGAGGCCCTCACTCACCTCCTCAGGGGCCACACTCACCTCCTCAGGGGCCACACTCACCTCCTCAGGGGCCCTCACTCACCTCCTCAGGGGCCCCCACTCACCTCCTCAGGGGCCCTCACCTCCTCAGAGGCCCTCACTCACCTCCTCAGGGGCCCTCACTCACCTCCTCAGGGGCCCCCACTCACCTCCTCAGGGGCCCTCACTCACCTCCTCAGAGGCCCTCACTCACCTCCTCAGGGGCCACACTCACCTCCTCAGAGGCCACCACTCACCTCCTCAGGGGCCACCACTCACCTCCTCAGGGGCCACCACTCACCTCCTCAGGGGCCCTCACTCACCTCCTCAGGGGCCCCCACTCACCTCCTCAGGGGCCCTCACCTCCTCAGAGGCCCTCACTCACCTCCTCAGGGGCCCTCACTCACTTCCTCAGGGGCCCTCACTCACTTCCTCAGGGGCCCACACTCACCTCCTCAGGGGCCCACACTCACCTCCTCAGGGGCCCACACTCACCTCCTCAGGGGCCTTCACTCACCTCCTCAGGGGCCCCCACTCACCTCCTCAGGGGCCCTCACCTCCTCAGAGGCCCTCACTCACCTCCTCAGGGGCCCTCACTCACCTCTTCAGGGGCCCTCACTCACCTCCTCAGGGGCCCCCACTCACCTCCTCAGGGGCCCCCACTCACCTCCTCAGGGGCCCTCACTCACCTCCTCAGAGGCCCTCACTCACCTCCTCAGGGGCCCCCACTCACCTCCTCAGGGGCCCCCACTCACCTCCTCAGGGGCCCTCACTCACCTCCTCAGAGGCCCTCACTCACTTCCTCAGGGGCCCTCACTCACTTCCTCAGGGGCCCCCACTCACCTCCTCAGGGGCCCACACTCACCTCCTCAGGGGCCCTCACTCACCTCCTCAGGGGCCCTCACTCACCTCCTCAGGGGCCCCCACTCACCTCCTCAGAGGCCCTCACTCACCTCCTCAGGGGCCCTCACTCACCTCCTCAGGGGCCCCCACTCACCTCCTCAGGGGCCCTCACCTCCTCAGAGGCCCTCACTCACCTCAGGGGCCACACTCACCTCCTCAGGGGCCCTCACTCACCTCCTCAGGGGCCCCCACTCACCTCCTCAGGGGCCCTCACTCACCTCCTCAGGGGCCCTCACTCACTTCCTCAGGGGCCCTCACTCACTTCCTCAGGGGCCCTCACTCACCTCCTCAGGGGCCCTCACTCACCTCCTCAGGGGCCCTCACTCACTTCCTCAGGGGCCCTCACTCACCTCCTCAGGGGCCTGCCGGAACATTGTGCAGAGCTCTGCGTGTGGGGGTCTGGCAGGAGTGGGTTGGGGTCTGGAACAGTGCAGCTCTTCCCTGGGTGAGCAGCGCAGCCTCCACCGCCCCACTTCAGGATCTCTCTGCGTGCTCTTCCCTGGATGCGGCCTTGGGGATTAATAACCTCGTGAGTAAAGCGAAGGATTCCACTTGTGGGACAAAAATCTCCGGCTCATGATCTAAACACAGATACTACTTCTCCGCGCATGCGCAGTGTTACACCCCGCCCAGACCCGCGCTCGACGCGCTCCTTCCTGTACGCATGCGTCATATAAAACATCACGGCGCAAGCTCACTCCCCGAAGTTTGCGCATGCCCAGTGTGAGCAATATCGCGGGCGCCGATAACCTGCGCAGGCGCAGTGTAAGAGATAGGGGTGTCGGGAAATGCGCAGGCGCAGTGCAAGAGATACGGAGTGCGAAGATGCGCAGGCGCAGTGTAAGAGTTACGGCGAGCGGAGATAGTCTACGCAGGCGCATTGCGAGAGATCAACCCATGCGCTTCTCCCACAGACACTGCCTATCTGCGCATGCGCAGTAGTTTGTACACTTCATCTTTAACTGCCATCATTTGGAAGAGAGGACTGTCATCGGCTCTCCTTTTTGAAAGCGCTCTACAATATATTAATGACCCTCCTATGGAACACACGTGCATCTTCTGGCACTGGAAGATGAATCCATGTTACTGGTCTCAGGTCCAAGTTGTTAGGATCTGGTATTGATCTGCCTTCCCCTTGTTAGGACCTGTCCTTCCCTCTTGTTCCTATTGTGTCCCTGTCCCTCATGGTGGCCCTCATTACAACCTTGGTGGAGAACCATGGTGCTATTAGCACCATGGTCCATGCCGCTAAGGTTGCAATTCCGCCATGGTGGTTGGCGGACTTACCGCCCCATTCCGACCTTGGCGGGGCGGTAATTCCCCAATCCCCATTTACCCTTCCCCATTCCCATTTTTGCCCCATAGGGCATAATGGGAGTGGGGAAGGCGTTAATTACGCCACCGTAAATTACGGTGGCGTAATTAACTCCATGGTCCCTTAGCGCCATGGATTTTAACACCTGGGTGTTAAAACCTCCATGGCGCTAAGGGACCTCGTAATCAGGCGGTAAGGGTCGGCGCTGTTTACGCTGCCGTAAACCCCTTACCGCCTGGGTCGTAATGAGGCCCGGTGTCTGTACGTGTGAGGCAGTGTTTTAAGTGTGCCGGGGCCGAGCACCGGCAGTCTCCAAAAAGTAAGAGAGCCAAGGCCCTGCCGGGATCCCCGGTCCCACCACACTCCAGCAGGTCATTATCGCGCCACAGCCATGATGGGAGATGAACCCGCCACCATGATTGAAACAGGCAGCTGTGACTTGCAGAAGTGCCAGTCACAGCGCTTGCGACGCTGTGGCTGGCTGCACTTCAATCAGTCACAGCTGCCTGCAAGAAACACTGCGGCATCTCCAAACTGTAACTTCCTCTCCTGACCCCTTACGAGGGGTCAGGAGAGGAAGTTACAGTCCCTTTGATGCCTGTGGGCAGAACCATCCCGTCCCCAGGTCACCTGGAGGCTGTACGCTGCAGATTGGACCTGGCTTGTTTATTTATGCATTGTGTGTGGGTGATTTATCTATTTAGTTTGTACCAGACTGTGTTGATATGCACTTAGTGGCCAAGCCCCCATCAAGTCTTAGACCATGCCCATCATGCAAGCCACGCCCTGAATGAGGGCCCTCCCCTCAATTTCTTCCCCCACTTAAAGCAGTGGTGTGAGGTCATCAGTGGAATGTTTGTATGAGTGATGGAATTTGTGGGTATGCTTGAGATCCTGAGTGTTCCACCCGAGGCAGTTACCATGACCATTTGTCTCGGGAGGACAGCTCAGGGGCAACGTGCTTTCCTTGGAAGCAAGACGACACGGAGCAACACAGGTTCGATCGCTGGGTCCGTGCTTAGAAACCTCTGGGTATTAAGCGCGTTATAAATAACCTATAATATCATATCATGGTGTAGCCAGTGGGCTCCATTCCTGAACTTCCTTCATATTTCCTGTAATTTATGTACCTGATGGTACCTGATCCTGAAGCCTAAGAATAAAGAATCTTGCCTAGCCTACCTCCTGTCTCCAGTTTACCCTTCAATCGTTACACAAGTTTCTGCTAGCTATAAAGGAGGTCTGTGGTGAAGGAGGAGGACTGTGACAAGGACAGGCTGTGATAATAAGGTTGTACAAAGAAGGCATACCTCTCATTCACCTGCCAAGCCTTCCATCCATTTCAGTGGGCGCTTACCTGCCCTGGGGAATTAAAAGGTTGAGAGGTAGGAGAAGTGCTTTGACCTATGGACAATTACTCTGATAAAGTGGGCCAGGGCGCATTCACTGCTGTCTCAGAAAACCTATCACAGGCTAAGGCTTTATCAGAGCGTCACTGAGACCCCCTGAATAGCAGTGAGCTGACTTTATATCTCCTCTGCAAGCACTCTGTTCCTGGCATACAGCAGATCAACAGATTTGCGATTGAACAGCAGAAATCAGATGGCGGATGCCTATCTGGAAAGCGGAAACCCAGCCTGGAGCCCTCGACACTCGGCTCAAGTCCAGACCTGCCGAGTCTCCGCGTAGTGAGTCTCTTCTCCTGGTCTCTGGGGAAGAGCATGGGGTGTCTGGAATTTCCGGCAGTCCTGTGAACTCTGGCCATGCCTCCATGTGATTGCCTACAAACAGACCGCTCACATGCCGGTGTGGGTGGCACACCCGAATGGAGCAGAAATCCTGCCCATTTCTGCCCAATCAACAGCATAGGGATTTTTGGTTGTTTTACACATGCGGGCAGTTGTGTGTGTGGGGATGGGTGTGGTGGGTGGGCATAGCCTTGAATGACATAAATCTCCAGGTTTTTGTGAAATGTAGGCAAAGGTCTCACTCTTTCCTTTCAGCAGATGTCTTGAATCACAGTTGGACAATACAACTGGACTGATTCTAATTTCAATTGAGAGCATGCAGATTCAGGGAGCCAGACCATTGTTCACTTAATTATTCACTTCACTCCCAGCACCACAGTGTGAAGCATTCATGAGGCTATTAAAACCTAGACATGTTTTTTTCACCTGTGAGACCAAAACATTTCACTAAACCTGGGCTCCAAATGGACTCCATTCACTTAATTAGCAGTGCAGCCTAAATAATTTACCTACAAAGACACTTAAGTTGTTGTAGACTACTTACAATTGTGCAGCAGCGTCTTTTGTCAGTGAAACAACGGATTCGGTGATTGCCCAGCAGCATCTGACAGCAGGTTCCATTTACCCAGGGGTGCAACAAAACCTACATTTCGGGGAGTGAGGGGCTACTTTGGAAAATAGGCAGCGCAAACTTGGAAGCTCTGCCACCACCGTTCTACCCCCCTGCCCCTCATGGTCTGGTGTGGGGACCAACTATCAAATAGTATATTTTAAAGCGCAATATGCAAAGAGGCAATGGAAGTCTTTATTGAAAGTAGCAGCTTTAAAGTTTTACTGCGTTTGTTCAAGTACATTTTTCTGAAAAAACACAGTAAAACTTTAACTCCGACAGTTTCAGGGAAAGGCTTCCCTGACCTCTCTGCCTAACAAAATGCAAGTGCGCACATCCAGGGATGCACCTAGGCTAAAGTTTAGGCAGGGCTAACTCTTCAAATGTTGGGAGAGGCGCTAACTTCAGGGATGGTGGAGGAGTGGCAAACTTACTTTTGTAGGGGCATCTAACATCTTTACTAATAATACTGAACTATTCTAGTGCAGCTTCAATGTTACAATCTGTTACCACTCTCCTTTAAGTCTGAAACACCCACTTCTTGCATATCCTGAAGGTCCTAGAAAGTGTGAAAGTGGCAGATGGTGTGCAATGAAAGATTCAATATCACAGGACATTGCAGATTGTGGGCCTTACTCCGGACGGTCCAAGCAAATTCAGTGGCGGGAGGAATAGGGGAGAAAATATAATGTTGGTTCAACCACAGTTAGTCCGCTATGCTAGAATCTCTGGTGCACTGACTGGCTGGTGAGACGTCTGCCTGTCAAATCAAGTGTTACGAGACTGGCGGAGGGCCAGTGCAGCAATACTGCAATTTTATGTGGCAGTATTGGTGCCCCTAGCAGAGGAGCACCAGGGTACACCAATGTGTCCCTACACTTATTATAACTGCCCTATTGTAAAGGTGTAAACATAATCACTTATAAGCACTCCAATTTTTTCAGTTGAAGTCAGGGTGAGATTACATTATTTGCCCAAGATCACACACTTAAACAGCGAAGCAGGGATTTTAATCCACTCTTTCAATTTGGCCACGGCCCCCTTCTTCCATGCTTTACTTGGAACAAATATTTAAGCTTGGGTGTCAAGACCTACAAAAATACTATCCTATAGAATTTACTTGCAAAATACACAAATTGCATAGTAAAGCATCACAACAACATGTAAATCCTTATAGCAGCATGTTGGGCGAAAATAATATCAGTATACCTTTATTTCCCACATCCTGAATGCAAAACTAAGATGCAAAAGGCAAAATATCTATTTACCCACTTTATTTCCAGCTCTTTAAGACACACAATAAAATAAGTTGAAAACTCACTTGGGTTTGGAGATTCGTCACAAACCCCAGCGTATTGTTATGTATGGTTTAAGAACATTCAACTAAGGACATCAAAGCAAACTTCACTTTTTTAGCAAATCAAGCTATTAGGAGTTATGGGTATGAACACATTTTCAAAGGGTGCTTAATTGTGCTGCTCGCTTTAACTGTCACAGATTTGCAAGGTGACTGGTGGTCTTCCAGTTGGAAATTCACCATCATACATAAGACAGGCTATGCTGCTGATGACAAAAGAAACGAGTTGTCGAGTTCATCAGAGATGCAGCCTGTGTGTCTCAGGGGGGCTGTGACTCTGGGAAACGGGCAGCGTTTGATCATCCGACCAGAGCAGATTTGCCTCGGAAGAAACAAAATGCGCACAGAAGCATGTTCCTGATACTTTGAACTGTTAAAGGGCACGGAAGCCCCGCCCCTCAGTTAACATTTCGGAGCGAGGGGGTCTTCAGCCCCGTCAGATCATTGACGTTGCATGCCTTTATTAAGCCCAGCTCCCTGCGAGGATGAGCTAATCCTTGAAATACACCATGCGCGGAGTGCAGAAGTGTGTTTTGTATTTCGCGTTTCTGCGTCAGGTGGTCGATTTAACCATTTCTTGCTTCAAGCAACTTTATGTACTCAGTGATCAAATGAACAACTTGGTTTGGAGTAGTGAGAGCAGTGGGCTGCATTTAACTAGAGAGACATTGGTGAGTGACATAAATGGAAACTGTTTGGTGCACCATTTTGGAGCCGGCCTTATTAAACCTTGGCCCTCATTACAACACCGGCGCTAAACCATGGCGCTATTAGCACCATGGTTGGTGCCGGTGTTGTAACGGGTCCACCATGGTTCAATGGGGAATTACCACCCCATTCCAAGGTTGGCGGGGTGGTAATTCCCCATTGAACCATGGCCATTCCCCATTCCCATTTTTGCCCCATAGGGCTCTATGGGAATGGGGAAGGCGCAAAGTACGGTACCGCAAATTGCAGTACCGTACTTAGCACCAAGGTCCCTTTGCGGGTTCCTACTTTAACGGCTGTTCTAGACCAGCCGTTATGGTCGGGTCCCGCAAAGGGACCTCGTAGTAAGGCGCTAAGTGTTTAATGGCGCCGCAGCCTTTTACGGCGCCGTTAAACACTTAGCGCCAGGGTCCTAATGAGGGCCCTTGGCTCGATACAATGGCCCTCATTACAACACCGGCGCTAAACCATGGCGCTATTAGCACCATGGTTGGTGCCGGTGTTGTAACGGGTCCGCCATGGTTCAATGGGGAATTACCACCCCATTCCAAGGTTGGCGGGGCGGTAATTCCCCATTGAACCATGGCCCTTCCCCATTCCCATTTTCGCCCCATAGGGCTCAATGGGACTGGGGAAGGCTCTAAGTACGGTACCACATTATCACCAAGGTCACTTTGCGGGTCCCTACTTTAACCGCTGGTCTAGACCAGCCGTTAAGGTCGGGTCCCGCAAAGGGACCTCGTAATCAGGCGTTAAGGGTTTAACGGCACCGACACCTTTTACGCCGCCGTTAAACCCTTAACGTCAGGGTCGTAATGACACCCAATACATTTAGTGAGGCAAAATAGCACTGAGATGAGCCCCCCTCACCAAGCAAAATCTGCTGCTGAATGTATTCAAGCATTTAAATGTCACCGCTGCCAGTCTGTGACGAATCAACTTCCGGGGCACCAGTGGTCTAGGGATGAATATCGGTTTCTAAACCATCAATCAACCCCACACCTCTAGTACACAAGAAGGGATCCGAACAGATTGGAATACAAGTAAATTATAAGACCTCCTTGTCCAATTTTGGTAAAGTGGCCGGAACGGCAGGCTTATCTCTGCAAGGTTGTGGATCGTTGGTTAGTTGCAACACAGCGAAAATACAATTATTACCCAATGATAAAAGGGACTGTCCAGTCAAGGTTGTATAAAAACATCTACTTCATTATTACTACAACAGACAGTTCTAGCACACTACAATTAAAACCCACACTATAAAGGAACACAGAGGACAGACAGTTTCACGAAGGAAAGGGAGGCACTCTGAATACTGACAGGAGGGGAGTTGGTAAAGCAATCTGTCTTACTGTTCACGGTTATTTGGTTTCAACTGTCTCTATGTACCTTCATATAAGGACCAGGGGGGCAGAACCACAATGCACCTTGTGCTGAAGAAGTTCTTGGTACTCGACAGCATCTTCTCAGGCCGTGAGACAGAGTTAGTGGCGGGAGACAGCTGCGGTTACCAGGAGGCAGGCAGTTCAGCAAGCGAGGCTGGACGGACATCGGAAGGCTGTCTGGTGCAGCGGCTAGGGGCCAAGAATCATTGTCTCTGTGCTGGTTGGCGATTCTGGAATGCTGGTCGAGGCACCTCAGACGGCTCTGGTGACTGCGGCGTGACAACAGTCAGCGGTGCAGCCGGATGCAGTTCGATGACTCAACTGTCTCGAAATTATCCTTAAAAAGATGGACGCTGGATGATGCTTGTGCGGCACTCCTCCTAGCTTCACAGGCTCGTGTCCTTTCAAGGCAGACGACCAAAAGCTCAGGAGGGTGTTAGCAGGCAACGGCTGTGTCCTTTGTTCAGAGACTCTTCGGCACTTCCCACCTAGGAAGCTTGCTGTCAGAACCTAGTAGGGCTCGGTGTGTGCTGGCTGGGTACTGGTTCTGAAGCTGCTGGATGGGTCCTCTGAATTCAGTATCTCTCTCTGTTCCCTCGGAGATGTTTAGGGAAGGGATCTTGCTTCCTTATTGGAACACCTGGCCTTCCTTCACTGGCGGAATATGTAAGGTAGGCTGTACCTTCAGCTTGGGTCCAAACGAGTCTCCTTCTTCTTAACTCCTTGGGAAGTCTTCAGATGATCTGATCAGTGTGGGGCTCAGCCCTCTTTTAAAGCCAAATGGACCCAAGTGATTGGTGTAGGCTAAGGCCATTTTAATTAACCAATCCTGGGGCCCCACCAGAAATCTTCAGTGATGCTTCAGGTCAGAATCAGAGCGCTTGGCAACAGACAGGGGAAGATTATAAGTCCCACCCATCTCCTGTCTGCTGTACATCAAAGTGCTTTGCTAATTAACTGAGCCATATGCAGCGCATGGTCACAACATGAGCCTCCTTTGAAGTAGGGGGTTGCAGGCAGACTTTCGTCTCCTACAATTCACATACTTCCCTGCTCTGAGTGGGAAGTGGTTCCAGACAGGACATTCACTGCCCTTTCATACCAAGGAGGGGTTAGTACCAAGTTGACACATTGCATTACAAAGAGGTGTTGGTCCCTGGTCTCCATTGTTACTTCCTGCTAATTAACATTCTTCAGTATTCGTAGCCACCAGAAAGGTGCAACAATGGAGATTCAAATCCATGGGGCCTTGAAATGCTAATCAGGTTGCCCATGGCTAGAGGCATTTGATGTGCCACAGCTGTCAGGTGTCAGCTACAGGTGACAGGGGAGGGCGGCGCTGGTAAGCTGTGTCTTCCCAGAGTACATGACTATTTTTCTGCTGTGCGGTGAGCATGGAAAGTATGTGCGGGAATGGCCCCACATATTTTAGGAGGTTAATCTGCCATCATTCATTCTTTTAAATAAATAAAAAATCACAAAGCCCAGGCGAGTGCACGCTCCGTGTGCGGATGGTCGAATTCCTCACACAGACTTACTTTGACTTTCATGAACTAATACACCACGGCAGAGAAAACTCTAAATTGCCTTGAGTGCAGAGTTAATTAAGGCAGTGGTGAAAGGTAGCCCACTCGTGAGACTGCACTGGGCCTGCATTGGTGGATCGACTGCCCTCACTGAGAGGCTGCGAGAAATATTTTTCCTTGCTTGAAATTTTGTCTACCTTCTGGTGGCAGTGACAGTATTTAATAAGGACATTGCATTTAACTTTGAGTCTTGGGTGCTCTTAAAACAGAAAATGACTTAATTTGGATTTGAAATCATGCCCAGAACTCAAGTGCCTGGCTCTCTTTACTCCATTGTCCTGGATGGCTGATTGTAGAGTAGTGGGCTTTGGTCATCCATAGAGCCACCCCTGTTAGGAACCAGTGGGTTTCATTAACACGCCAGCTAGGGGGGCTGTCTAATCAATCTCCCATGTCGTATGCTTATACCCTGAAAACAGCCATGCCGGTGAGGAATCAAGGAGGGGGTTTGGTCCAAAAGGGCGCAAAATCGACCATTAACAGTACAATTGAGGAGAACATTCAAGCCCCACTACCAATCGTGGCTATGACTGTCCCATGACCTAATCAAGACATTTGTTTATACTTGCATAAAAAGGAGGCTCCAAGGATTGCCCATTCTCCGACCACTTCCATTTTCCGCCCGTCCTTTACGGCTATTTCTGACACTGCTTTAGTGGTGGGGACCAATTATATTCAAGCAATGGAAATTGGCGTGAAGTGGTGTTCCCTGTTGATTAAGCCTATCTACTGTGTTTTATCGCCAGAACACCTCCCTGCCCCAAAGGAGACTATTTATGCCAAGATTCCACACAATTGCATTGGCACAAGTACATTTTGCAAAAAACAATCTTACATTGCGGTCTCAACCTAACGCAACACGATTGATAAAATCCTCAGAGCTTAACCCATCAACATTGACAACCAGGAAGGGAGATCCTCACCACAATTAATTCCAGAAATGGTTTTATCAATTATTCACAAGACTCAGCAACGCTTTAAGGACAGGGTCAGGGTGGTGACGCCAGACATTGGGGGAGAAAGATGTCCCTCGACATCGACGGAGGCAACTATTGGCGTCTCCGATCCTTTACTCTGATACCCCGGATTCTTCTAAAAATTCCTCAGTTTCATCCATTCACCGACTCGCAGAAGATCCTTTGGATGACCAATCCGGCGAACTCCTGCAGAATTAACATTGTCAGCAATGAACCCAACACTCCTGACCTTGTCATAACTTTATGATTTAATAAAGGAAAATAGCCTAGCTCAGATGGATCTACTGTCTACACTCTTAGTAAAGGTCTTGGGTACTGAAGACAAATTATCCAACAGAGGGGCGAGATGTAATGACATCTCTCCCTGTGCTGAGCGTTTTACTGGTAGCTCCAAGCATCTCTACTTGGACCGATTGTCACCTCCGCCAGGGATCTTTATAGAAGGGGGGAGGATTACCTGCTCGCTCATTCTAGAGGATTCACCGGACATGTCCACACAGGAGACTCCAGCATGCATTACTATTCTCTCGGTGGAGGAGTCAGGCCCGAACTCCTTGAATATACGAGGCGCTTTGAAAACCTTGAGGTCCGCCCAACCCATATTTGAAATATTTGCAAAAAAGAAGTGTTAAAACAGATTAAAAAAATCTAAAAATCAAAAGCATACGGGAAGATCCCAAAAAATGGGCTCAAGAAATACTGGGAAAAAAACAGCAACAGCCCAGCAGGCGCCCGCCAAGATACAAGTTCACCTGGGGGAACAGGATCCGACTCAGCGGACAGAAATTTCAAGCTGGTGCTTAGCTAGACATGCTAGACTTAACTAAGTATTCGATTGAAGATCATGTAGATGTAGTGTCACCCAGCAAACTACTACATCCACGTAGCAACCCGCAGGACCCCACTCTAACCCAGTTCCATCTATTAGCTGATGGTCAACCGGCGAGGTTAACACCGACTGGAGAAGGGGCCCAGGCAGCAGGGTCGCAACCTACCTCTTTTTCACACTCAAGCAGAAGAGGATAAGAGCATCCAGTGCACAGCCTATCACCTCGGCCCATGTAAATTACTTGGACTGGGTTCAAAATGAGTATCGAAATAACCCCCAGATGATCAATTCGCAATGCACACAGGGGGCCGTAGGCCAAAGACCCCAAGTAGACCTTTTTGTCACCTGCCAGAATAGTTTAAATCAAAGACACACCTTAACTTCGGATAACCAAGTAGAAGGACACAAGGCAGATGAGTGTTGTTCCCTCCTTTTGCAATCTTTGCCTGATAGCACTGACCACTGGGTACTGAATAGATCAAGCAGGTCTGTGATTATTTGCCACAATCTCGCGTCTTCGATCCATTCAATCAAGAGATGGAACAAGTTACTTACCTGTAACTGTTGTTCTCCAGCATGGGTCTGGCATGGATTCACATGCTCATGAATATTCCCTGTCGTCAGGCTGGGAATCCTCGGTAAAGAAAAAATCAGTTTCTGAACTGTCTTTCTACTAATAACCAATCACTGCTCTCTGGGTCATACTGTATTAGGCTAATTCCCCTTACCTAATGAGTCCCTCAGCAGCTTTGCTGGATTTCTAGGGTATATTGTTTTTCACCTGGTAAGAGTGTGAGCCTTTTTCCCACTCTTAAATGTGTTTTGCTGTGTGTGTGCTTTTACCATTTGTGTGATCTTGGGCTCTGGAGCCTCACCTACTCCATGAGCATCATTTTTATGTGGGTTGCACAGCACCTTCAGTGCAGTGACACAGGGTTGTCTTTTAGACTTCCCACTGACTCAATTTTTCTGGGACTGACTACTGTTTCCCAGAAACATGTAAAGTTGCCATTAACTTTATGTAGTCTCTTTAAATCACAGACCCAGTACAACCCATCTTACATGGAGTATTGGTAAGGGTTAATCCTATCCCCTTTTGACTGTTTCTTTTGGAGCACTGTTTCGCTCCCTTTTCATCGAGACTTTGCTGGTGGCAACTACCCCATTTTTCATACAGCGGATATCTTATATAATCATGGTATTGTTTAAGGCTATTTTATTAGCCTCGAATATAAACCTGCTAGACCAAATATATTTAATTTCAGCTCTGGCTGGGTTTATTCACCTGCCGTACTTGCTGTCGCTAGCCAAGACGTGGCTGGCGCTTGCCTCCATCAAGATCCACCTGGCGGCCATCTCCCGCCACACCAGAACTCCGGGGCGGTCGTTGCTGTGGTCTCACCGCCTGGTGAAGGAGTTCATGAAAGGACTGTTCGGCTCTATCCTGCCGGTGAAGGCTCTGGCCGCAGCGTGGGAGCTCAACATGGTGCTGACCAGGCTCATGGGTCCCCCATTCGAGCCCCTACACTCGGTACCACTGAAGTTCCTACCGTAGAAGACAGCTTTTCTTGTGGCCATCACCTGCGCACGACGAGTGGGAGAGATCTAGGCCCTCTCCTGTAAACCTCGGTACCTGACATTTCACGAGACAAGGGTAGTGCAGAGGACGCAACCCTCCTTCATGCCCAAAGTGCTAAAAAAGGGCACGATACAACTTGTCCCGTACACTCATGGTACTTCCTCATCCGAAAGAAGACCGGCGGCTGGCGGCCCATCCTAGACCTTCGCCGCCTCAACAAATACATCAAGTCCCAGAATTTCCGGATGGTCACCCTTCAGCACGTGCTGGGACAGCTGGAAGAGGGTGACTTCCTGTCGTCGCTGGACTTGGAGGATGCCTACTTCCACATCCCCATACACAAAGGACATTGAAAGTTCCTACGATTCGTGGTCCAAGGGTGACACTACCAGTTCAAGGGCCCTGCCCTATGGGTTGAAGTCGGCGCTAAGGGTCTTCACGAAGTGCCTGGCACCGGTGGCGGCGCGGCTGTGCCTGCAGGGGATCCACGTATACCCCTACCTGGATGATTGGCTCATCCAAGCAAAGTCAAGGAAACTCGCTGTCGATCACACAGCGAAGACCGTCCGCCTGCTCACGGATCTGGGATTCTCAATCACCTTCACAAAATCCCACTTGGTACTGTCGCAAGACACCCTGTTCCTGGGAGCCAGACTCGACACAGCAGCGCGGTTGGCTTCACCGTCGGAGGAAACGAAGAAGGCCATCCTGGGCAAGGTACAACGGCTGTTGACCATGGAAGTGGCCAGGGTGAGGTCCATCAAGTCCCTGCTCGGCATGATGTCATCGTGCATCTACCTTGTGCGTCTATGCAGGTTGCGGATGCGGCCACTGCAGGAGTTCCTCTGCGCCCGTTGGATGCAAGCCGCGGGCAACTTCGAATACAAGATCTCCCTCAATGAGACATTTCGTCAAGTGATCCGGTGGTGGGGCACCCGCACACACCTCGTGGCGGGCACGGACTTCCAAACCCCAGCGCATCAGGAGACGGTGACGGCGGGCACCTCCCTGAAGGTATGGGGAGCACACACCGGAGATCTCCACGCAAGAGGCCTGTGGCTCCAGGAGGAGAGGTCCGTACACATCAACGTCCTGGAGCTCCGGGCCGTGTTCTGGGCCCGCAGGTCTTTCCTTCCGTCCCTCAGGGGCAAGGTGGTACAGATCTTCACCGACAACACCACCACCACCACGGGAGCTTCGGCAGGACCAAGTGGATATCCTATTCCGACAATGGGGCAGTCCCCAGATCGGCTTGTTTGCGACAGCGGTGAACACCAAGTGCCGGAGGTTCGCCAGCAGGTTTCCCCAGCCGGAGAGCATAGGTGATGCATTCTCTTTCATCTGGGATGGCCTGTTCGTGTATGTGTTCCCGCCGTTGCTTCTGCGACTCATCAATCAACTCAGACGGTCCTGGTGCAGGATGATCCTCGTTGCACCGGCGTGGCCAAGGCAGATATGGTTCCCGGACCTTCTGGACTTGTCAGCGCCCCCCCCAGTCAAACTGCTGACTGACGCAGATCTTCTCGTCAGGGAAGGAGGCGCCATCCTACCTCACGACCCGGGATCGCTGAACCTGCAGGCTTTTCTCCTGCAGCACTAAAGTTCGGGGGCTATGATATCCCGGCAGACTGCAAGGAGGTACTTGCAAAGGCCAGGGCGTCCTCAACTCTGATGTGCTATGGACATAAGTGGAAGAGGTTCTCTGTCTGGTGCCATGCACAGAAGATCAACCCTCTATGGATTATGACCCCGGATCCTCTTCGGGACAAGTTGTATCGTGCCCTTTTTTAGCATTGCTCGTACCTCCAGAAGCAGCTGCGGCACATGGTTTTCCTTCCTGGCCATGGGTGGTAGAAGGGAGCACTTTCTTTCCAACGGTCGGTGGAGATCGACTCCCACACGCTAACGAAATTCGCCAGCTGGCCCCCCACTGGGGTGCTCGGGTGAGGGCCCGATGTCACGGCCGGTTCAGTCTTGCTTCGCCGAGGCCTTGCCACCTTGGCCTTCTTGGTGACGATGACGATGTCCTCTGGCCTTGCCGCGGTCTCTGTAGGCTTCCTGCGATGAGGAGAGGGCCACCTGGTGGTACGATGTGGAACCACCCCCAAATCCTTTGGAGGCACCTTGATACTTGCCTCCGGAGGTCCGAAAGGACTGCCGTCATTGATGGAGAGAACCTAAGGCCCGGGGCGTCTCGGTGTCTGCCTTGATGGCCTGCAGTGACCCGTCCACTGCCTTGCTGAACAGGTTGTTCCCGTCGAAGGGCATGTTCAGTACCCTGGTCTGCACATCCTGATGGAAGTTGGTGGCCTTGAGCCAACCGCGCCGGTGAAGCCAAACGCTGTTGCCCATCTGGCGTAAGCCAGTGTTGGCGTTGTCCGTGGCCAAAGTGATGGCGTGGTCCGAAGCCACCTCGCCTTCCTGTAGGATTTCAAGGGCTTACGCCCTCTTGTCATCTGGCAGGAAATCCAGGAGGTGAGCGATCTTGAACCACAGCTCCCTGTCGTAGCGTGCCACGATCGCGAGGGCGTTGGACGCTTTGATGGTTGTCGCCACTGACAAGACGACCCGTCGTCCCATGGCGTCCAGCTTCTTCCCCTCGCCGTCCGGTGGGGAAGTGGAAGTTGATGCCGTCGCCCCTGCCGATTTCTTCATGGCCGCCGCGGAGACAACTGAATCTGGGGATCGATGTGCTCTGAGGCACACAGTAGCAGAGTCTGGGACCCAGTACTTCTTCTCGTACCGGTCCCTAATCGCAGGCGCCATGGACGGGTTCTTCAGCAGTGACAGTCCTTCGTCCCAGATGTCATCCAGTAACGGGACAGAGAGGACCGTCTTCCTCTTGGCCTCCCGTCGTTGGTAGAGGAAACCCTCCTTCTTCTGCTCTTCAGGGCAAATTTGGAAAAGCTCCGATGCCCTGGCGATCATGGCATGAAAGGAGCCAATTTCGTCGGGGGGGGGGGCCCCGGACAGGGGGTGATGGGAGATCCGTCCCGTCCGCACCACCGTCGTAGTCCGTCCCGTCGTCGCCATCTCCGTTCCCGTCTCATCCCTCGGTGGAGGGGATGGTGGTGAAGGCTGGAAGGGAAGGGGGGGATGGATTTGCCTCCGCTTGTTCGGTGGGCTCCCCAATGGTCCAGACACCGCTGGATAGTCTGCTGCGGGTAAGGGCAACCTTGTCCTTATCTCCGTACACAGGCTCTGATAAGCCATCAAGATTGCTCCTGAGTGGTCCTGTGGCATAGGCATCGATTGTGACGGGAGCGACGGCTGGGGCGCGGGGACTCCATTTCCTCTGCGGCCCGCTGCTCCTCGTCGGCCCCACCATTGCTCTCTTCGTCCTCCTCATCGGAATCCCTCCCGTAGGACCTGACTTCCTTGAACTTCTTGTCCAGGATCTTTTTGACTCCAGCCAGCTCTTCCTCTGAGGTGGTATCTGTGTCCGTTATGGCTACTGTGTCCCCCCTCTTTCTCATCCTGGGGTTTCACGGGGGTCTTCTCGATAGGCTGAAAAGATGATTCCCTCCGGGGTGGCAGGGAAACTCTAGGCCCGGAATTCGTCTCCACTGGGGTAGCCTCCACAGGCTTCACCAGGTCCTCCACGACTCCTTCAATCGAAGCCTTTGCCGGGTGAATCAGGGCCTTCACGACCTTGGGCGCATCTGGGGCCTTTACCTTCGGGGGAGGGTCGCTGCCTTGCCCCCCCTTGGCTTTCTCTGTCAGGATCGACCGGGGCTTCTCCCGAAGCTTACCCGGGTTCTCCGATTTCCTTTTCCCCGAGCCAGAGCATTGCCCCGTGGAGGATGGCGTCGGTGACATTGCACCCTGCCTGGCAGCCGAGGAGCCCGAACCAGCGGTGCTCCGGGTGCCCGCGGACTCGCAATGCTTTGCCTTTTGTTGGGCCCCGTCGCTGGAGTGCCCTCAAAGGTCTTAGAAGACCGCTCTGACTTCTTCTTCTTCTCACCTGCTGCTGTGCTCTTCCCCTCCAGCCAGTTAGTGAGTCGAGTCTGACGGTCCTTCAATTTTCGGACGGACATGTTCTACAGAATGCGCAGTCCTCTTCCATGTGCGACTTGTTGTTGTGAAGGCAGTAGGGGCACCGGGAGTGCTCATCCTCCTTGAATACATTCTGTAATCCACATCCTGGGCAGATCCTAAACAGCTTGGATTCAACGGGCGTCGTTTCTCCTTTGTCTTGGGCCATGTCCATGCAATGTAGGCTCAAAGATCTTCTGGAATTCGCCAAGAAGAGAAACTCGACGAAAATTCGCCCTTGAGGGTCCCTGTTGATCGGAAGAAGAATCGGCAGAGCTTGAGGCTCGAATTGACTGAAAAATAAGAGTAAACTTTTAGGAAAAAAGGAAAACGCAGTAAAAGCTTGAGAGCTATAGCACGAGGACTCCCAACACTTGAACGTGCGGTAAAAATCTGAAGATGGGTGCCGGAGGAGGGGCTTAGGCAGAGGGCAGTCATTGGCTGGGGGCAGTATGACCCAGAGACCAATGATTGGTTATTAGTAGAAAGACAGTTCAGAAACGAAACTGAAACTGATTTTTTCTTTACCGAGGATTCCCAGCCTGACGATGGGGAATATTCATGAGCATGTGAATCCATGCCAGACCCCATGCTGGAGAAATAGATCAAGTAGAGTTTATTTAAAAGATATACATAGAGTATTCCTTATGATCCCATCTCGGCTGATAAGGGAAACCATTATGGAGATCGCCACCTCGTTTCACCCCTGAGCTATGTAATAATTGAAGTGACTATGGGAAAAACAACAAGCGAAGCTCCTTCCTCCACAGTCTTAAACAAAATGGATCCCAACGCTGCCATTTTTGGCGCTGAGCGTAAGTTGTACCAAGGGTCCCCATTCAGGAAGTCGACAAATTGCATGGGCACACATAGAAAGAAACACAGGAGGACAGAAATGGGTCATGGCACCCAGGGGTACTAACGGCAATGTTGATTTTGTGTACCCGCAAAGGAAGGGGGGAGCACAACACCATATACAGATGGGGAGTTGGAACACAAGAGGCCACACGCATCTTTTACAGACTGAGGATAATCCCCCTGGCCCAGTTAGATGTCTTTGTTTGCAAGAGACATGGCTTTTGGGTGATTTAATGATTGATGGTTATTCTGTCACCCAAGTAAGAGCCAGTAACGGCACACTGGGCAGACCTACATCAGGCCTGTTGACAGCATGTAGAAATTAGCCAGAGCTAGGGGTGCTTTCCTGGCTCTCCCCAAATGGCTTCTCACAACTATCGAGATTTAATGAATGGCGGATGAAAGAAGGTCAGGGGGTTCATTGGCTCTGTTTAACTTGTACTGGAATCCACTGGGGATCACCATGATGGCCTTTGTGGAGAAAGCTCTTCTCATGTAGGATGTGTGTGTTTTGGATCCTTCGATTCAGGGGGTGGCGATAATGGGGGATTTGAATATCTCTTGTTTGACTAACTCATTTGGGCCGAAACAAATAAGAACAAATGCCCGGATGGCCTTAATGAATTCTAGAAACCTCTTTACAGTCAATGGCACACTGAAGGGGGAGATTCCACTGCGCAATACTTGGTCTACGGGCCAAGACATGGCAACTTTGGAGTATTACTTTGTTTCCTGAAATGTATATGAGTGGATTGAGGACCTAGTGGTGATACCGCATAATACAAGTGTTCATGACTTGGTTACCACAATTTGGTCCCTTCCGCTAGCCCCTCAGGTTAGAGAGATATATAGGGAGAAATTGAAGCTGATTTAGAGGAAAAACCACTTTATCTGGTCTAATAAAGCCCTGAAGGACCTAAATAAGCAGTTTGAAGTTAAAGGTAATAAGATCCAAGACTACCCAACTATATTAAATCAATTTGTAATTAAGGGTACCTTTACAAACAGCCGGGACATGCACACAAGCACCTCGTCAACTCAGAAGTCCAACTTAAAAAGAGGGAAATTAGAAGGATAAGATCATGTTATGTAGAGGGAGGATTCAAGAAAATGAAATCCCTCAAACAAAAATAAAGAAATTGGCTTTGTAATCACGGATAAGATCATGTTATGTAGAGGGAGGATTCAAGAAAATGAAATCCCTCAAACAAAAATAAAGAAATTGGCTTTGTAATCACAAAAGCTTAATGTTACAAAGAGAAGCAGAGTGAACGTTGACAGCCATAGCAACCAACAGCAGTGTGGCTGTATTGGCCTTGCTAAACCATAATAATTGCTCCAACCAGCTGGCAGTACATGCAAATGTGTTAGTAGAGGAAGTATGTGAGGGCACTTTCAGGCTCTCTTTTCTGCTCCAAACAGGGAAAAATGAAATGAGCAGGGTTAATGTCACCTGGAATCTCCCCTACGATGAGGAGGGCCTTAAATGGATCATCTCGAAGTCCAGCAACCCACAAGCACCTGGCCCCGACGGCCTCTCCAAAATAATTCTGAAAGCCAGTCCAGACGAATGGGCTGAAATACTGGCTACTATGGTTAGGTTTGTTTTGGGGGACCAAAGGGTACCGCTTTCATTGAGAAAGATTGTGATAAATCCGATTTTTAAGAAGGGGGACAGAGGTGACCCGGGTAACTACAGGCCAATAGCTCATCTCAATCTATCGGCCAGGATTTTTGCAAGGCTGATCTTGAGACCACTATTGGCGTGGGTAAAGTAAACAGGAATGTTAGATATCTTTCAGTAATTGTTTATTTGTACAGTGCTTATACATAAGTGAAGTGCTTCAAAACACTTCAAGGCGGGAAGAGAGCAAGGGAATACAGTAGCCATTCTTAGGCCTTGAGGTTTCCGAATGATCTAACAAAAAATTAACTAGCGTACTAGGCCTGACAGCATTTCTCCTAGTGTCAGTACATGAAGTGTTTCAGGCACAACCAGATTAGGGAGGTGAGACAAAGGGGGGACAAGACAGAACTTACTAGGCCTAGTAAATTCAGGTAATGCAAGTGTACTGATGGAAGTGCATGGGGGGAGGGCACTAAGTGTGCCAGTCCTGCAGAGCCCTGGGTTAAGTGCAGAGAGGTTACCCCTCTTATGGAACGTATACCGAAAGTGCAGTAGTGCTGAGCATGTGCAAAGACTGGCGGAGGAGGCAAGTGCAAAGACTGGCGGGTGAGCCTGGGACCTGTGAGGCTCTGGAGATGAACCAGGCGACCAGTCAGCAAAAGCTGAACAGAGTTAGGGGAGAGATGGAGGAGTGAGGCAGAGAGAAAGTGAGAGGAGGTTAGCAGGGGAGAGGGGAAGAGGGGGAGAGAAAGATGATGAGAGAAAGAGGAAGAGAAGAGAAAGGTCTTGACGAGTTTCCAGAACTTCAGGAGCTCCAGCTCAAGGTGGAGAGAGGCAGGGAGGCTGTTCCAGAGGAAGGCACCTGCAGTGGATAATGACCTACCCCCAAATATCTTCTTAGAAAAACATCACACCCACAAAGAGTTGGAGGAGGATGAGCAGAGGGCTCTAGAAGGTGAATATTTAGGAAGAGATAATTGTAGATAGTGTGAGCCCCTGTCCCAGAAAGCCTTGTGGACTGTACAGAGGGTCTGGAACTTGTTCCTAGCAGCCACACGGAACCAGTGGAGTCATTTCAGCACTGGAGAGATGTGGTCCCTGGGCTTGAGGCCAAGGATACGTCTTGGAGGTCTGTTCTGGATAAGTTGTAGCGGACGGATAGTAGAAGTAGGAAGATTGAGAAAAAGGCTGTTGCAGTAGTGCAGCCTAGAGAAGAGCAGAGATCTGGAGACAGTGAGCTTCTGGGGGAAAGTGAGGAAAGGACCAAGGGACGGCCAAGGGAGGCCGGCCAGTGATAAATTGGGAAAGCGCGGGTAGGTGTCCCAATGAGGTTGATCTCTGTATTACTGGCATTGAGGCAGAGATCATTAGCAGCACACCAAGACTGAAGTGCGGACGGACAGTCAGGAATGAGTGAGAAGGAGGAAGAGGCCAAGGGTAGCCTGAAGGAGAGCTGCGTCTCATCTGCAAAACACTGAAAGTTAGAGGTGAACGTGGAGATCCTGTGGGCCAGAGGAGCCATGTAGATATAGAAGAACCAAGGGTATAGGTCAGATCGATGGGGGACTCCACAAATAGAGAGTGATAGGTGAGATAAAGGACCCAAGTTCCACCTGGGAAGGGCGGTCAGAGAGAAAAGAGGCGAGCCACACAAGGACCAGATATGTGATACCCAGGGTACCACAGAGACGGGAGATCAGGATGTTGTGGTTTGCTGTGTCGAAGGCAGAAGAGAGATTGAGAAGAATGAGGACAGAAGGAGAGTTAGAGTCAAGATTTGAGAGCAGGTATTCATGGGTGTTCAGAAGAGCAGTTTCCATGCCTCTGAAAGCTCTAAAGTCAGACTGATTGTCATGGAGACAACCACCAGTCAGGGTTTGTATCAGGTTTGGGAACCTCGATAAATTTGGTGCCTGTGTTATTAATTAAGGAGCAAGGAAATCGCACAGGTCAACCAGTGTTTCTGACATTTATTGATTTTAAATTGATGTTTGACTCAGTCAACTGCTTCAAGTTATGGGGCCTCATTACGACCCAGGCGATAAGTTACCGCCTGGGTCGTACCCTTACCACCATGGCGTAAACTATGTTTACGCCATGGTGGTTGGCGGATTTACCGCCCCATTCCAAGGTGAGTGGGGCGGTAAATCCCCATTCCCCATTTTACCCTTCCCCATTCCCATTTTTGCCCCATAGGGCATAATGGGAATGGGGAAAGGCGCTAATTACGCCACCGTAATTAGCACCAACGTCCCTTTGCGGCATGGGTTTTAACGCCTGCAAAAAGCAGGCGTTAAAATCACCATCCCGCAAAGGGACCTTGGAATCAGGCGTTAAGGGTCGGCGCCGTTTACGGCACCGTAAACCCCTTAACGCCTGGGTCCTAATGAGGGCCATGGTCTAAATTGGAAAAATGGGGATGCCCGCCTTACCTCCTAGCAATAATAAAGGACCTTTACTCTGTAAGAAGGTGAGATGAAACCGACAGGGTCACCTATCATCATCAATCCTGACGACCTGAGGATTAAAGCAGGGGTACATATTAGCTCCTGCTTTGTTCAACCTTTATATAGCAGATATTGGGATCCATTTGAGGAAAGCAACAGTATTCCCTCCGAAACTGGGGGGTGGCCGCTCAAATTGCTTCTCTATGCAGACGATCTGGTTCTTTTGGACCAGACCCCCATGGGCCTACAAAGGCAGCTAGCCCGGTTAGATATATATTGCTAAGAAAACAGGTTCACAATTAATACTAAAAAGTCAAATGTGATGGCTTTTAAACCAAAACAATGTATGAAGGCGATAGAAAGGTTACCTATGTTGGTGTATTAATCCCTGCAACTAAGGGTCCACCAATATAGATACCTAGGTATCTTGATAAATGACTCCGGGGTGTGGGGGGGACCCCCTATAGAGTTCATGTAAGACTAAACATAACCACAGCGGCTACTCAGGGGCAGCTATTACACAAAAAGTTTGGAAGAATTTCTTATGAACAACTATTGACTTTTTATAGACAGAAAGTAGTCCCAAGTATAACGTATGGAGTGGCATGACAATTATTTTTGGGTAACCTAAACTAGAAGAAACTGGCGGGGCAATTTTTGAGAAGGTGTGATGATACATTTTGCACTGTGGATTTTAATTTGAAATGTCTTTATTTATTTATATAGCGCTGGAACAACAACCCGTAGGCGTAGAAGTGCTAAAGACAGAAAACAGAAAAAGACACACAACAAAAATGAATATTAAACTCAACAAAAGGAAAATGACAAGAGCCAACAAAGCAACAAAAAAAACATCAATCCAGGACAATTTTCATCTTCGACATCAGTGATTGATTGTCAATCCTCTGCAGCCGACTCAAAAAAGCAGAAGGTTGCTCACACCACAACCAACGATGATAAAGCTTCCGAACAGCAGTGTGGAATCTGAATCCACTGTAAAGGTTTCAGCTCTTGCTGCCTTCTACAGCCCTGTCCCGCCTTTGCATGTAACCATGACCAGACCTTATTCTGCAGTGCCTGCCAGGTCTCAGACCTTTCTAATTTGGCCACGTTGGTAATAATGAAGTTCCGGTGATCCATGATAAAAGCTCTTTCGTGCGAGCAATCTGTGGCATATCATATTGTTTTCAAAGTGTGTCACATCCTTGAAAAGAATTAACTAAGTTATCGCTCAGGGCCATCAAGTCCGAAGATGTTGGCACTGATGATGTGCCAGTGCTAGGAGGGTCAACAGATACACAAACTGCAGTCACATCAGGCTTAGGGCAATCTTCGGTCATCCGATGCTCCTTGCCTTTTCCAGAAAAGGTGACCACAATGCTATCATCTGTCATGTCGGTTTGACAAGGCATCTCCACCATAATGGGAGGAACCTGTATATTAATACAGTATCCCAATGCTTCCAGTCTCCTAGCCTATAAGAAGTCTGTATTGAAATTCAATGCGCTAATCACATCTGCTAAAGCCACCCATTATATCAAGAGAATAATTAATGCCAATCTAATGTTGGAGAACTGTTCAAACTTTTAGGTGAATTCCAAGATCTTCCAGTCCCCAATAGTGATCTTATAAAGAAATCAGCATGGTGCCAAGAAGTCCATAATGGCATTATGTCCAAAATTGCAGCCCATAAGGAAAATATGAAAAACACTCTTAATTCTCGTGACTTTGGGCCTCATTCCGAGTATGGCGGTAAGGGATAGCGGCCACCGCTAACGAGAGCGGTGGCGGTAATCCCTTACCGCCATACTCCGAGTTCCCTTTGCGCCATGGAGGTTTTAACACCTGCTTTTAGCAGGTGTTAAAAACCATGGCGCTAAGGGACCTTGATGTTAATTACGCCAACGTAATTTACGGTGGCGTAATTAACGCCTTCCCCACTCCCATTATGCCCTATGGGGCAAGAATGGGAATGGGGAAGGGTAAATGGGGATTGGGGAATTACCGCCCCGCCAACCTTGGAATGGGGCGGTAATTCCGCCATCCACCAAGGCGCTGCCGGTCCGAGTACGGCGTCAACCAAGGCGTTAATAGCGCCATTGGTTAGCGCCGTACTCGGAATGAGGCCCTTTGTCTTATCAGTACACACATCTAATTTCACCACCAATAATGTCAATAACATCCCTTTGTTTTCCTTTAGTCACTATTCAGAAGAACAAGTGGGCAAGGTTGTTCAGGATCTAAAAGCCACTTAATGCCCAGGTGATAATTGTCCTACCAACATTGTTAAGGATTTCAATCAGGCAACACACCTTAGTATTGGCCTAGGATGCAGCGCACAAATGAAATGCTTATCTTTTTGTATTGATTCAATATTGAGATGGTACACCACCCATATCACACCCCCTTTTCAAATACCCCGGGTCACAATGGACCATGAACCAGGTGTCAGCCTGAGGGAATTCCTGTGTCCGCGGAAGCTGCTGAACCGCCGACAATCCCCCTGAAATGTAATTCTCAGAACCAGATTAAACTCAGCTCTGTTCACTACACCCTAAAGGGAAAGGGGGAAGTGGATAACATAAAAAACACCAGGTTGGCCACGTCAAGACTAGCTGATGCTGAACCTGCAGTGAATACATAAACAAACACAAATCCTCATATTACTTACTTAAGATTTAGGTTTAAAGACTCTATATCCTTAACTAAAATCTAAAGAATCATACCTGGTTCTTCCCCTAAAGTATCTTAGAGAAGATTGAAGAAATTGCTGAAAATATCTTTCTACCTCTTTTCTTGAGTCTCTTGAAATAGACAGCAACTCCTTTGTATTAAGCAACCAAATGAGCCTTGACCTTTGCCTTTTAAACTGTATATAGTTCCAGTAATGATAGGCTTTAATGAATGCTGTTCTTCATTCTTTTCACTTGAGTTTTAAAACAAGCACACGCGATAATAGAGTACGTTGTTTCTTGAAGAACGCGCACAACCGTGAAAGAAAACACGCAAATAACACTTCTGCACACGCGTGCCTTAGAAAGTACGTGGATTTATAGAACACATGCACACTTGACCAAAAACATGTAGAAAAGTTTACTGCGCACTCGCGCTAAAAAACACACGTGCTAAAAAACACATGCGCTGAAGAACACACGCGCTGAAGAACACACGTGCTGAAGAATACACATGCAGAAGAACACGCATGCTGAAGAACACACGTAGAAAATATTCGATGCGCACACGTGCTGAAGAATACACACGCTGAAAAGCACACACACTGAAGAGCACTCATAGCTATATTTGTATGCGCTGAAGAATTCACGCACTGAAGAGCACACGCACTGAAGAACACACGTAGCAGTCTTTCATTGTGCACACAAGCTAAAGAATTCACGCGCTGAAGAGCACACGTGCTGAAAAGCACATGTAGCAATTTTTGTCGTGCACACGCATTGAAGATTTCACGTAGCAGTTTTTGACGCGCACAAGCAACAGTAACTCCACACGCATCAGTTGAAGAGTTCTTGCACTTGCAGGAATCCAATCGTACGTGAGGAGGTAAACACGTCACACGTGCTAAATACGAAGCGCTCACAAGTCAAACCTCCCGCTTACTATCAAATGAAAGTCAAAATTCATGCACCCTTTAAAACAGTGCGACATAACAGTTCAAAGCTTGACATTACTTTTTCTTTCTTAAAATGACTCAAAGAAAATCTGAGCAACAGATTTACATATCCAAATGAAAGTCACTTATCTTTAGAATGGTTTTCAAAGAACTTCAGAAACTCTCCTGTCAAACTGGATACATCTCCCGAACACCCCCAAAAGAGTAGCCGCTCGACTGCAAAGGACCTGGAAGTTCAAATCCACAAGGCCCAAGACTTCAGCAGGAGCAGCTACAAACACGTCCTCTCAGCTGAGGCTAAGACGATGAAAGGCAGAGAGTGACAGTTTAGAATGTTCATTGTTGTCCTACTGTCCTCTCTAGCCAATCAAAGCTTTTATTGAGAAACTCCATCTTGCCTTGGGCCAGAACCAGGATTCTGTATTGAGAAGTTAAGGCCAAACCAACTAAAGTAGAAAACTTCCAACCCACAAAAAACAAATCTACAGTCCTCAAATAAAGGGGAATAAATAAAGGAAACCTGACAGTACCCCCTCCTAATGCCCAGTCCCTGGGCCTAATTTATGTGGATTTTTAGCATGAAACTTAGCAACTATCCTAGGAGCCTGTACATTGGATGAATGTTCCCAAGTACCTTCCTCAGGTCCATATCCCTCCCAGTCAATCAAATATTGCAACTAATTCTCTATTACCTTGTTTCAGCTCTAAAAGTTCCCCATCAGCCTCCAAAGATATCTGCCTTCTGTCAAACATTTTTCTGAAAGTCTCCAAAAAACTGGAATAATTTCCCAAAACTGCACTCCTTTGACTCACCAACAACCCCGCCCAAGCAGAGGCCTCCCCAGTAAAATAAGACAACATGAAAGTTACCTTGGAGGCATCCATAGGGAAGATCTCAGGTCTACTCATAAAATGTAACTCACATTGAGTTAAAAACACCCTAAACCTCTTAGAGTCCCCTTAATAACGTTCAGGTGGCGCCAAGGGAACCGGCATAACTAAACTTCTAACTCCTTCACAAGCATGTGAGGGCCATAATAAATGTGGTAACTGGTCACCTCCCTCCCTTTCTAACTCTCCCGCAGAACCTGCACCCCCCAGACACCTCATCCTCTCTCATTTCTCCCATCTGTTGAATGTGTGTCACTTTTACACTCAAGTCATCCACCTTTTGACTAAGTAAAGCATTCTCATTACGGAATATTTTCAACTCCTCACGTAACTCCCTGATCAAAGATCCTAAAGCCTCCATGTAGGTCTCGTTGGGGTTCATGACAGCTCAGGCGCACTAAGGTTATTGGTCTTTCATTCTGTCAGGCTGAGAGAATTCCTGTGTCCGCGGAAGCTGCTGAACCCCCGACAATCCCCCAGAAATGTAATTCTCAGAACCAGATTAAACTCAGCTCTGTTAACTACACCTCAAAGGGAAAGGGGGAAGTGGATAACATAAAAAACACCAGGTTGGCCACGTCAAGACTAGCTGATGCTGAACCTGCAGTGAATACATAAACAAACACAAATCCTCATATTACTTACTTAAGATTTAGGTTTAAAGACTCTATATCCTTAACTAAAATGAAAAGAATCATACCTGGTTCTTCTCCTAAAGTATCTTAGAGAAGATTGAAGAAATTGCTGAAAATATCTTTCTATCTCTTTTCTTGAGTCTCTTGAAATAGACAGCAACTCCTTTGTATTAAGCAACCATATGAGCCTTGACCTTTGCCTTTTAAACTGTATATAGTTCCAGTAATGATAGGCTTTAATGAATGCTGTTCTTCATTCTTTTCACTTGAGTTTTAAAACAAGCACACGCGATAATAGAGTATGTTGTTTCTTGAAGAACGCGCACAACCGTGAAAGAAAACACGCAAATAACACTTCTGCACATGCGTGCCTTAGAAAGTACGTGGATTTATAGAACACGTGCACACTTGACCAAAAACATGTAGAAACGTTTACTGCGCACTTGTGCTAAAAAACACACGTGCTAAAAAACACACGCGCTGAAGAACACACGTGCTGAAGAACACACATGCAGAAGAACACGCATGCTGAAGAACACACGTAGAAAATATTCGATGCGCACACGTGCTGAAGAATACACGCCCTGAAAAGCACACACACTGAAGAGCACTCATAGCTATATTTGTGTGCACTGAAGAATTCACGCACTGAAGAGCACACGCACTGAAGAACACACGTAGCAGTCTTTCATCGTGCACACAAGCTAAAGAATTCACGCGCTGAAGAGCACACGTGCTGAAGAGCACATGTAGCAATTTTTGTCATGCACACGCATTGAAGATTTCACGTAGCAGTTTTTGACGCGCACAAGCAACAGTAACTCCACACGCATCAGTTGAAGAGTTCTTGCACTTGCAGGAATCCAATCATACGTGAGGAGGTTAGCACGTCACACATGCTAAATACGAAGCGCTCACAAGTCAAACCTCCCGCTTACTATCAAATGAAAGTCAAAATTCATGCACCCTTTAAAACAGTGCGACATAACCGTTCAAAGCTTGACATTACTTTTCCTTTCTTAAAATGACTCAAAGAAAATCTGAGCAACAGATTTACATATCCAAATGAAAGTCACTTATCTTTAGAATGGTTTTCAAAGAACTTCAGAAACTCTCCTGTCAAACTGGATACATCTCCCGAACACCCCCAAAAGAGTAGCCGCTCGACTGCAAAGGACCTGGAAGTTCAAATCCACAAGGCCCAAGACTTCAGCAGGAGCAGCTACAAACACGTCCTCTCAGCTGAGGCTAAGACGATGAAAGGCAGAGAGTGACAGTTTAGAATGTTCATTGTTGTCCTACTGTCCTCTCTAGCCAATCAAAGCTTCTATTGAGAAACTCCATCTTGCCTTGGGCCAGAACCAGGATTCTGTATTGAGAAGTTAAGGCCAAACCAACTAAAGTAGAAAACTTCCAACCCACAAAAAACAAATCTACAGTCCTCAAATAAAGGGGAATAAATAAAGGAAACCTGACAGTACCCCCTCCTAATGCCCAGTCCCTGGGCCTAATTTATGTGGATTTTTAGCATGAAACTTAGCAACTATCCTAGGAGCATGTACATCGGATGAATGTTCCCAAGTACCTTCCTCAGGTCCATATCCCTCCCAGTCAATCAAATATTGCAACTAATTCTCTATTACCTTGTTTCAGCTCTAAAAGTTCTCCATCAGCCTCCAAAGATATCTGCCTTCTGTCAAACATTTTTCTGAAAGTCTCCAAAAAACTGGAATAATTTCCCAAAACTGCACTCCTTTGACTCACCAACAACCCCGCCCAAGCAGAGGCCTCCCCAGTAAAATAAGACAACATGAAAGTTACCTTGGAGGCATCCATAGGGAAGATCTCAGGTCTACTCATAAATTGTAACTCACATTGGCCCTCATTACGACACTGGCAGAGATCGCGGTGCAAAATGCACCATGGAGCACGGCGGAAAGCTGCCGATACCGCCATGGGGGTTGGCGGATTTACCGCCCCATTCCGACCTTGGCGGGGCGGTAAATCCCCATTCCCCATTTTACCCTTCCCCATTCCCATTTTTGCCCCATAGGGTATAATGGGAGTGGGGAAGGCGTTAATTACGCCACCGTAAAATACGGTGGCGTAATTAACAACAAGGTCCCGTAGCGCCATGGATTTCTCCGCCCGGAAAAACCAGGCGGAAAACGGCTCCATGGCGCTACGGGAACTCGTAGTAGGGCGGACGGGTCCGCCGCGAAAACCGCTGGCGTAAACCCACTCCGCCAGGGTCGTAATGAGGCCCATTGAGTTGAAAACACCCTAAACCTCTTAGAGTCCCCTTGATAACGTTCAGGTGGCGCCAAGGGAACCGGCATAACTAAACTTCTAACTCCTTCACTAGCATGTGAGGGCCTTAATAAATGGGGTAACCGGTCACCTCCCTCCCTTTCTAACTCTTCCGGAGAACCTGCACCCCCCAGACACCTCATCCTCTCTCCTTTCTCCCATCTGTTGAATGTGTGTCACTTTTACACTCAAGTCATCCACCTTTTGACTAAGTAAAGCATTCTCATTACGGAATATTTTCAACTCCTCACGTAACTCCCTGATCAAAGATCCTAAAGCCTCCATGTAGGTCTCGTTGGGGTTCATGACAGCTCAGGCGGACTAAGGTTATTGGTCTTTCATTCTGTCAGGCTGAGAGAATTCCTGTGTCCGCGGAAGCTGCTGAACCCCCGACAATCCCCCAGAATTGTAATTCTCAGAACCAGATTAAACTCAGCTCTGTTAACTACACCTCAAAGGGAAAGGGGGAAGTGGATAACATAAAAAACACCAGGTTGGCCCTGTCAAGACTAGCTGATGCTGAACCTGCGGTGAATACATAAACAAACACAAATCCTCATATTACTTACTTAAGATTTAGGTTTAAAGACTCTATATCCATAACTAAAATGAAAAGAATCATACCTGGTTCTTCTCCTAAAGTATCTTAGAGAAGATTGAAGAAATTGCTGAAAATATCTTTCTATCTCTTTTCTTGAGTCTCTTGAAATAGATAGCAACTCCTTTGTATTAAGCAACCATATGAGCCTTGACCTTTGCCTTTTAAACTGTATATAGTTCCAGTAATGATAGGCTTTAATGAATGCTGTTCTTCATTCTTTTCACTTGAGTTTTAAAACAAGCACACGCGATAATAGAGTACGTTGTTTCTTGAAGAACGCGCACAACCGTGAAAGGAAACACGCAAATAACACTTCTGCACACGCGTGCCTTAGAAAGTACGTGGATTTATAGAACACGTGCACACTTGACCAAAAACATGTAGAAACGTTTACTGTGCACTCGCGCTAAACAAACACACGTGCTAAAAAACACACGCGCTGAAGAACACACGTGCTGAAGAACACACATGCAGAAGAACACGCATGCTGAAGAACACACGTAGAAAATATTCGATGCGCACACGTGCTGAAGAATACACGCGCTGAAAAGCACACACACTGAAGAGTACTCATAGCTATATTTGTGTGCACTGAAGAATTCACGCACTGAAGAGCACACGCACTGAAGAACACACGTAGCAGTCTTTCATCGTGCACACAAGCTAAAGAATTCACGCGCTGAAGAGCACACGTGCTGAAGAGCACATGTAGCAATTTTTGTCGTGCACACGCATTGAAGATTTCACGTAGCAGTTTTTGATGCGCACAAGCAACAGTAACTCCACACGCACCAGTTGAAGAGTTCTTGCACTTGCAGGAATCCAATCGTACGTGAGGAGGTAAACACGTCACACGTGCTAAATACGAAGCGCTCACAAGTCAAACCTCCCGCTTACTATCAAATGAAAGTCAAAATTCATGCACCCTTTAAAACAGTGCGACATAACAGTTCAAAGCTTGACATTACTTTTTCTTTCTTAAAATGACTCAAAGAAAATCTGAGCAACAGATTTACATATCCAAATGAAAGTCACTTATCTTTAGAATGGTTTTCAAAGAACTTCAGAAACTCTCCTGTCAAACTGGATACATCTCCCGAACACCCCCAAAAGAGTAGCCGCTCGACTGCAAAGGACCTGGAAGTTCAAATCCACAAGGCCCAAGACTTCAGCAGGAGCAGCTACAAACACGCCCTCTCAGCTGAGGCTAAGACGATGAAAGGCAGAGAGTGACAGTTTAGAATGTTCATTGTTGTCCTACTGTCCTCTCTAGCCAATCAAAGCTTCTATTGAGAAACTCCATCTTGCCTTGGGCCAGAACCAGGATTCTGTATTGAGAAGTTAAGGCCAAACCAACTAAAGTAGAAAACTTCCAACCCACAAAAAACGAATCTACAGTTCTCAAATAAAGGGGAATAAATAAAGGAAACCTGACAGTACCCCCCCTCCTAATGCCCAGTCCCTGGGCCTAATTTATGTGGATTTTAGCATGAAACTTATCAACTATCCTAGGAGCCTGTACATCGGATGAATGTTCCCAAGTACGTTCCTCAGGTCCATATCCCTCCCAGTCAATCAAATATTGCAACTAATTCTCTATTACCTTGTTTCAGCTCTAAAAGTTCCCCATCAACCTCCAAAGATATCTGCCTTCTGTCGAACATTTTTCTGAAAGTCTCCAAAAAACTGGAATAATTTCCCAAAACTGCACTCCTTTGACTCACCAACAACCCCGCCCAAGCAGAGGCCTCCCCAGTAAAATAAGACAACATGAAAGTTACCTTGGAGGCATCCATAGGGAAGATCTCAGGTCTACTCATAAAATGTAACTCACATTGGGCCTCATTACGACCCTGGCGGAATGGGTCTACGCCAGCGGTATTCGCGGCGGACCCGTCCGCCCTACTACGAGTTCCCGTAGCGCCATGGAGCCGTTTTCCGCCTGGTTTTTCCGGGCGGAAAAATCCATGGCGCTACGGGACCTTGTTGTTAATTACGCCACCGTATTTTACGGTGGCGTAATTAACGCCTTCCCCACTCCCATTATACCCTATGGGGCAAAAATGGGAATGGGGAAGGGTAAAATGGGGAATGGGGATTTACCGCCCCGCCAAGGTCGGAATGGGGCGGTAAATCCGCCAACCCCCATGGCGGTATCGGCAGCTTTCCGCCGTGCTCCATGGTGCATTTTGCACCGCGATCTCCGCCAGGGTCGTAATGAGGGCCATTGAGTTAAAAACACCCTAAACCTCTTAGAGTCCCCTTGATAACGTTCAGGTGGCGCCAAGGGAACCGGCATAACTAAACTTCTAACTCCTTCACTAGCATGTGAGGGCCGTAATAAATGGGGTAACCGGTCACCTCCCTCCCTTTCTAACTCTTCCGGAGAACCTGCACCCCCCCAGACACCTCATCCTCTCTCCTTTCTCCCATCTGTTGAATGTGTGAATGTGTGTCACTTTTACACTCAAGTCATCCACCTTTTGACTAAGTAAAGCATTCTCATTACGGAATATTTTCAACTCCTCACGTAACTCCCTGATCAAAGATCCTAAAGCCTCCATGTAGGTCTCGTCGGGGTTCATGACAGCTCAGGCAGACTAAGGTTATTGGTCTTTCATTCTGTCAGGCTGAGAGAATTCCTGTGTCCGCGGAAGCTGCTGAACCCCCGACAATCCCCCAGAAATGTAATTCTCAGAACCATATTAAACTCAGCTCTGTTAACTACACCTTAAAGGGAAAGGGGGAAGTGGATAACATAAAAAAACACCAGGTTGGCCACGTCAAGACTAGCTGATGCTGAACCTGCAGTGAATACATAAACAAACACAAATCCTCATATTACTTACTTAAGATTTAGGTTTAAAGACTCTATATCCTTAACTAAAATGTAAAGAATCATACCTGGTTCTTCTCCTAAAGTATCTTAGAGAAGATTGAAGAAATTGCTGAAAATATCTTTCTATCTCTTTTCTTGAGTCTCTTGAAATAGACAGCAACTCCTTTGTATTAAGCAACCATATGAGCCTTGACCTTTGCCTTTTAAACTGTATATAGTTCCAGTAATGATAGGCTTTAATGAATGCTGTTCTTCATTCTTTTCACTTGAGTTTTAAAACAAGCACACGCGATAATAGAGTATGTTGTTTCTTGAAGAACGCGCACAACTGCGAAAGAAAACACGCAAATAACAGTTCTGCACATGCGTGTCTTAGAAAGTACATGGATTTATAGAACACGCGCACACGGGACCAAAAACACATAGAAACGTTTACTGCGCACACGTGCTAAAAAACACACGTGCTGAAGAACACACGCGCTAAAAAACACACAAGCTGAAGAACACATGTGCTGAAGAACACAGGTGTCAATGAATTCTACCAAGTCTTAAAAGAAAGCCAAAAAAAAATCACTTTTACACTGCCAAAATTCTACATTTTTACAAAGTTTTGCTGCAGAGATAAAAGTCTTTAAAGTTTATTTATGAAATAGTCTTTGGAAACAAATGGCAGTCCTTGTCACGTGATCATTTGTTTTTCCTTCCTTCAACTGCTATCAACTGTCATTTCCTTCAAAGGAAGGTGGGGGTTTCTCAGTTTGATTGAAGGATTTATTGCCCCTTCACACTTCAAACTTCCTGGCCTTGGGAGCTCCATTGTCAGTGGGTTCAGCCCAGCCTAGATTCTTTCCCACCCTGTAATTATCAGTGGGGTGTTAGTCTCTGCTAAGAGTTTATGGTGTGACTCCCTTCCTAGGGGGAAGTTTCAGGGCTGCCAACTGGAATAACTGGTTTTTGAGAGCTTGCAAATTCAGTCCATGGGTTTTAAAATCTTTATTTTCTTATTATGGGTCCTGAATTAAAACAAACCTGTGGATTAAAATAGCCCCTGTGAGTAATATCACCAACAACACAACCCGTTTACGTTGCTAAATAAGGCAAGCTTTCATTCAACAATTTCGTTTTTTTTTAACTGTTTATTTTAAACCAAGGCAGGACAAGACATCAATAGCATTGCTTAACAGACTCACCAGTGACGATGCACTTTCAAGACATACCCCCCCGCTCCCTTCTCCCCCCCTCAGCCTCCAGGAGTCCTCTTCCAGCTCATGCATTCCCTGGGAACCGCCAGGGCCCCTGCAGCTCAGGTGGGCTCTCCATCCCTCAGGGTCCATTGTGCATTAAGTGGTTTGAATGTCAGAGCGGGGAAGCGTTGATCATAGTCCAACACCGGGGCTCAAACATTCCGAAAGTGGTGGAGAAACCCGGCCCTTGCCGCGGTCACTTTGTCCGCTATCAGGATGTCCCATAGCTTGCCCCACCAGTGGGCCATGCACGGGCCGTCCGGGGACTTCCAGAAGCGGGCCAGGACTGTTTTTCCTGCCAGGAGGCATTGTGTTATTAGTTTCGCTCTGTTCCCTGAGCGAGGGTAGGACCCAGGGGTTGGGACCCCCAAGAGAATCGTTTCGGACTCCAGGGGGAGTGTCTGCCCGGTAATTTGCTCAACCATCGCCAAGCACCGCTCCCAGAATTGTCGGATCTTTGGGCACGACCACCACATGTGAAAGAAAGAGCCTGGCTGCGAGCAACCCCTCCAGCAGGCGGAGTTCACTCGTGGGTTCATGTGGTGTAATCTGAGGGGGTCGAAGTACCAGCGCAACATAAGCTTATATGCGCACTCTTTATTGGTGATGTAAGTCGATGAAGAGTGGGTGCACGTCCAGATGTCCACCCAGGTCTGGTCGTCAATCGGGTGGCCCAGGTCGGCCTCCCATTGGGCCATGCCCTGTGTTCTAGAGGCCAGGAAGTCCCCCAGGAAGCTTCTGTAGAGGGAGGAGATCCTACCTTGGGCGGGAAGATCCTTAAGCGACAGTTCCAGGGTGGAGAACGTGCGCGTGGCAGCCTGGCGGGTCTGGGGATGTGAGCACCAATGGCGGAGCTGGCAGTAGGAGAACCTGTCCGTCTCATGGAGCCGGAACTCGGCCTTGCATTGTACAAAGGTGTTCCCTCATATAGTTGCTCCAGGGTTTCGAGGCCGCCATCTATCCAGTTCCGGAAGTTGCGTGGACACATCCCAGGGGAGAAGCTTGGATTAAGGAAGATCTGGGAGAGGGGACCAAGGCCCCTCGGGATTCCCTTTTGTTTCAAAGCCCAGTTCCAGGAGCGTAGGGTGTGCTTAGTGGTTAGCAGGAGGTTGCCCCAGTCCTCCCTCCGGGCAGGCTGAACGTGTGGGAGGAATCTGAGGGGGAGCGGAAGCTGCGCCTGCTCCAGCTCTACCCATCTAGGGTGGTCCGAGATTATCTGCCAGGCCCGAACGTGTGCCAGCTGAGCTGCCGCCCTGTAGGCCCTCAGGTCGGGGACCCCCAGACTCCCTAGTCTGGAGCTGCCCGTAAGCATTTTATGGGGGATTCAGGCCTTTTTGCCTTTCCATATGAACTTTAGCATTTTCCTCTGCAGATCCTGGAGTGCTGTGTTTGGGATCGCCACTGCAAGGGAGGAACACGCGTAGAGGAATCTTGGGAGCAGGTTCATCTTGGCAGCCGTGCTCCGGCCCATTGGGGAGATTTCCTGAGTGGCCCAGCGTTTCAGGTCCCCCTCTAGGTCCCGGAAAAGTCGTGGGAAGTTATCCTTGTATGTGTCACGCTGAGCCGCCGTAATACGAACTCCCAAGTAGGGAATAGATTATTTCTTCCAAGCGATTGGGCACAGCCTGGATAGAGCTTCCTGTTCCTCCCGCTCGAGGCCGACGCCCAGGGCCACCGATTTAGCAAAATTAACTGCAAAGCCATTGACTTTCCCAAAGTACGCACGTTCGTCCAGGGCGTGCTCCGCCGAGGTGATAGGTTCTGACAGTGACAATAAGACGTCATCGGCGTAGAGCGCGATTTTGTGTTGGGATGGTCCTACATGAGGGCCTCTAATGAACTCATTCGGTCTGACTCTCTGGACGAAGGGTTCCATTGTTAGCGCAAAGAGCAGGGGTGATAGAGGGCAGCCCTGCCTCGTCCCGCAAGTCATGGGAATTGGGGTGGATAGGGCACCATTAATCCTCAGGAGGGTTTTGGGTGATTTATAGTTGGCCATTATCATAGCTTGGATGGTCGGGCCAAAGCCGAAGGCCTCCAAGGTAAGCTCCATGAACGACCGATCTACTCTGTCGAAAGCTTTAGTAGCGTCTAGGGCCATCAGCGCGAGGCCCTGGGAGCATCAGCGGGCTATTTCGACCAGGTTCAGGGTTCGCCGAATGTTATCCCCCGCAGCTCTGTTGAGAATGAAGCCTGTTTGGTCGGGGTGAACTATAGACGGGAGAATGTGTGATAGGCTGTTAGCCAGGATCTTCGAGTAGAGGTTAGCGTCTATGTTCATTAGAGCAATTGCCTATATGGGTCTCTCGGATCTTTCCCCGGCTTGGGGAGGAGGATTGTCGTAGATTCCTGCATAGAGGGGGTCACCACGCCTGTCTCACGGAACGAGTTGAAAAGCGTCACCATGGTGGGGATCAACTGGAGTTTGAAAATCTTGTAAAATCTTGGAGAGAAGCCGTCCGGGTCCGGGGCCCTGGCCTTAAGAGATTTGATGGCATTGTCGACCTCCTCGGGGGTGATCGGGGCCTCTAGGCTCTCTCTCGTTGCGACAGACAGTTAGGGCAGGGCCGCACCCTGGAGGTATTCTCTCTGTGCGGCCTGGCTTCGTGGGGGTGCAGACATTACTTGAGCAATGTGATCTGTGGCAAGCTGTAGTTTCTCCTGCTCAGAGTAGTGCATCCTTCCCTGTGGGTCGCGTAGCCCCGCGATCATGTTGGACCGCCTTGCTTTAGCCAATTTGGCTACTAGGAGTTTGTTGGCTTTATTGTTCTTGGCGTAACAAAATTGTCGGGTCTTAGCCATTAGTTGTTAAGTGTGTTCCGCGTAGTGGGCTTCTAGTTTTTTGCTTGCTGTGCGGATTGCACGTTGCACCTTGGGAGACCACCCCTTCCGCTTCTGTGCCTCCTCTGCCTCTTGCAGTTCCTCCTCTAGGGCTTGGCGGGTTAGTCTGTGGTTCTGGTGGAAAGCCGCCCCTTGTGCTATCAGGGCGCCCCTGTTCACAGCCTTCATAGCGTCCCAATTGTTAGCGGGGGAGGTCTCCGCGATCAGGTTTTCCACAAGGAAGTTTTTGATAGTAGTCGTGATGCTGTCCCTGACCCGCATGTCGTTCAGGATCTGGTCGTAGAGAGACCATCTGCGTGCGAGGTTGGCTCTAGAGTTTTGGGTTCGGAGTTCCATGATTATTGGTGCATGGTCTGTTAAGACTCTTAGGCCGATGGAGATCTCATTAGCATATGTGAGAGTCTGGGGTGAGGTTAAGAGAAGGTCGATCCTTGAGAACGTTCGGTGGACAAGTGAGAAGAAGGAAAAATCTCTTTCGGTAGGATGAAGCACCCTCCACGCGTCTAGCACATCTAGAGTCCTGAACAAACGTAGGAGGCTGAGGGCTAGTGTGAAGTCTGCCACGGTGGGGGGATGAGATTTGTCTTTGGTGGGATCTGGCACCCCGTTGAAGTCCCCCCCTATCACTGTTTGGCCCTCCGTGAATCGAGGGAGGTGCCCAGTGAGTCGTAGAGGTTCGCCTGGCCCGAGTTGGGGGCGTAGACCGAGACAAAAGTGAAGAGATCCCCCAATAGGAGGCATTTAACCGCCACAAAGTGGCCTTCAGGGCATGAGATAGAGTCCAGGATCTGGGGGTTGACGTCTTTCCCGAAGAGGATCGCTGTGCCCCCCTTCTTGGTTCCGCCTGAGGCAAAGAATTGGTGAGGGAAGAGGCGTGAGCAAAGGCGCACAAAGTCTGCTAGGAGGAGGTGGGTCTCCTGGAGCATGGCCACTCCGGTCCCATCATCCTGCAACTTTTGTAGTATCGATTTGTGTTTCGCGGGGGAGTTCAGGCCATTGACATTCAGGGAAAGGCATTGTAAAGTCTGATGCTCAAGAACCTGCGATCCCTCTATAGATTGCGCCAGTAGGCGGGGTCCGGGGGTTAAACTGTCATCCGCCGCCATAGGTGAGGAATAAGTGTGGGTCGTCCTGCTCTTGGGGTATCAACAGGGGCCCGCAACGGGGGGCCAAGTTTTTAACTGGCGGGGTAGGCAGCATTGTGCATGCGGCCAAACCCCAGGCCAACAGGGCCAGTTGGTTAACTTGGGTTTCCAATGACATGGAGATGGAACGAACCTTGGAATGGGCATGGGCCGTGGATGAGGCCCGCCGTGTTGAGGAGCAAGTTTAGGGATTAAGTCGGGCATGCCGGGTTGGTGCACCAGATGGCTGGGTGCCTAGCCTGTAGCTGCACCCGGGGTCCCATGGAGGAGCCCCGGGGGCGTTCATCGCCTCTTGTTGCTACGGGAGGCTCTTGACCATGAGGCTCGTCTAGGCCGCGGGGCCAGGGGGGCCTCCAGAGTCCTGGACGCATCCGAGCTCGCCGGGGCGGCCTCCTCAGAGCTGGCTGGGTGCATGATCCTGCTGGCGTCTTCCAGGTGGCTAATTCTTCGCAGGGTGCCGTTATACATGAACTGCAAGGCCGTTGGGAAGAGCCACCTATATCGAATCTGCAGCTCTTGAAGGAAGATGGCCAGGGGACAAAGTGCTTTTCTCCTCTGGAGGGTTAACAGCAAAAGGTCCTGGGAACGGCTGATGGCTGAGATGGCCTCTTTCGTAGAGAAGAAGTGGACCCTGGTGATAACGTCCGGGGAGAGGTCCGAGGCCACCCCCCGATGTGGGCGAAGCCTGTGGGTGCGGTCCAGGAGTAGAAGGGATTTGTCCAGGTCTGGAAGCAAAGCTTGGAAAAAGGTCCCCACATATTCTGCTAGATTTTTGTCCGGGACTGAGGATGGAATCCCCCGGATTCGAAGATTGTTGCGGCGGGCCCTATTCTCCAAGTCCTCTTGTTTATACTCCAGGATTTCGCACTTATCCTGCAGGGCTCTCACTGCCTGCTGAATCTCCCCCAATGTGGATGCCTGATCTTGGGAGCGGTCTTCAACCTCCCCCAGTCTCTGTTCCACTTCTGTTACTCTGTGGTTGGTTTGATCTAGCTTGGAGGAGAGTTCAGTCATGCAGGATCTAAATTCCGCTTTAATATCCGCCATGAAAGCTAGCAGATCCTTCCTGGTAGTCGGGGGGTCACCCCCTTCCTGGTGGCTTGGAGTTGAGGAGCCGGGGAGGTTGGGTTTCTTCCCTTTATCTGCGGCATTAAGCATGGTGGCTATGTCCCCTTGTTTGCTAGCTTTAGTTTGCTTGGACATGGTGGTCGGGCCTGAGGCTGCAGATGACACAGGGCGGACACAGAATGCGCCCACGCAAGGATGTCGTCCGAGGATGCAGGGTCCGGAGGCTGCAGGCAAGGTGCTCTTGGAGAGGAAGGGTAGGCCTTAGATCGATGAAATGGGCCGGGGCGCCCCAGGAATGAGGGAGATGAGGGAGGCGTTGTCCCCAGAATGGGGGGTGAGGCTGGGTGTTGGACGCCGGCTCCCCCCGCCTGGTCGAAGAAGTCCGCTGGGCCGGAGAGTAGATGGCCTGGGGAGGTGACCCGGGCCTGTTATGTTGCTGGTGGAGGTCGGGGCAGGGCCCCTGCTTATTTGACTGTAACAAGAAAGTGGCAGGGCGAAACTGGTTGGTCCGGGGATGCAGGATCCGGAGGCTGCCGGCGTGGCGTTCACGAGGAGGAGGGGCCGGCTTTAGGTGATGAAGTGGGCCGGAGCGCCCCAGGAGTGAAGGAGATGAGTGAAGCAATGTCTCCAGAAGGGGGGTGAGGCTGGGTATAAGACGCCGGATCCCCTACCTGTCCGAGGGGCCCTATGGGGGTCTGGCGGGTTGAAATGCAGGTGGAGAGGGGAGGAGTTGCTGGTGGAGATCGGGGCCGGGCCCCGCTTTGCTGAACTGTATCCGGGGGAAGTCGGAGCCCACCCGCTCATCGCAGAGCAAGGAGCTGGTTGGCGTGGTGAGGCTATACTGGATAAATGGTGCTGGGGGTCCGGGAGGAGGGAGGCGGGCCGTACGCCACCGCCAGCCTTCACTGGTCTGGGTCCGCCTCAGCGGCTCGGAGAGCGGGAGCTGCAGGGCGATGAACGCGGTCCTCCCCGCCCGCGCCGGAGATCCAAGGCAAGGCCCCCGCTTACTGACAGAAGCGGGGGAGAGACAGGCCTGCCCCCCGCTCTTTTGGCCAGGAGGGGGGGCGCTTGCTGGCGATGTTGTGGTAGCCAGGGGGACACAGAGGGGAGGAGCAGGCCCTGCGGGTTCCCCGATACCCCCCAAGTCAGCTCCGAGGAGTGGATCGGGGGTGACCTCAGGAACGCCCAGGAGGCTAGAGGGCCGGGGGCGGCTGATGTGCGTGCCGCTCCTCTTTGTGGGCCAGGAGGGTCCCGGCCCCCCCGGCCAGCCTCATCTGTGGGCGCGGAGCTCGCCACGTCGCCGCCGCAGCTGGTGTTGCCCCTCGGGCGAGGGGGTCCCTGGATCCGCGGCGGTCGGGGCCGCCACGATGCGACAGGACGGCCGCCTCCAGGGGGCCGCCCAATGCAGGGATAATGTTGGGGCTCCACCCCCTCAGTTTAAGATCTTTGCCTGTCTGTCCGCCGCGGGGGAAACCGCGGCCCCCCACCACCCAGGTCGTGGGGGACACACCACCGGTCTCACGGAGCCCTCAGGGGGGGTCAGCGACGCCCCCCGGGCTGCCTCCCGGGACTCGGCTCGCTCATCGGAGACTCGTCCGCCATCTTGGACGTCGGGGCCGAGCCGGGTCTCGTCGCCCCGAGGTAGGTTGCCAGGTCCAGTGGAAGCGTTACGCTCTTGGCGATGAGTTGTAGGTGCCCCAGGCGTTACGCCAGCCGTGGGTGTCAATGTGGTCCCATTCAGAAACCAAAAAGCCACATTTTTATAAGAAACACGGCGGGCCTGGCATGGGTGGCCTCAAGGGAGCAGCCGCATTGATGGCGCTCCAAGCCACGCCCCCAACAATTTCGTTTTTAAATGGGCCATTTTTTTTCCTTTGGTTTGAAAAAGCCAATTTTTACATGTGTGGTGAAAAGCTAGCATTTCTTTCTTTAAATTCGGTTCTGCAGCTCCATCAGTTTTCGGCACTGTCTTTGCAGCCAAAGTCATTTTCTTGAAAGCAGGAGTTTTGTCTGTAGCACAGATATATTGAAACTGACCTGGCTCAGAGAGTTAGACTCTCTAGGAACTGCTGCTTTGGATACTTTTGGGAAAAGAAATAAACGTGCCTTCTCTTGTGAGTAAAAGGTGAAGTTCCTTGTTGATTTCTCTCAGAGTTGATTCGACAGGGCCTGTCATTCAGGAATTTTGCCTGGTTTTGCGGAGGCACAGTGAAATATATTGGGCATGGCAGGGCCTTATTGATCACAGTAGTTTCAGAAAGAACAGATGGAATTAGCGTCAAAGCAGCATTTTTAAAGGGTGAAAAAGTTTCATGTTGAAGCGGAATTTTGGGTTTTCAACCAAGCAGTGCTGCCTTTTTACTTTATTCCATTTATATGTTTCAGAACACACTGGCACGCTCCTTCAGTGTGTCCCCTTGTTCTATCCTGCCTGAAGTGGGCTTGGCAGGATGGTGCAGCCATCTTTTTGTTGCTGCAAAAACGCAGTTTTGAGGTCCTGGTGCGCACAGGAGCCAGCACAGCCATTTGCTGTTTTCTGCAGACAGGCAGCTTGGTGATGTGGTGAAATACTGTTGAGTGGGTCAATATATCCCACATATCCCCCCCGACTCTTCTGAGATTTCAAGTCGAGAGAGACTCGGGCAAGTGGGATTTCTTCATGGGACAAAGCAGGATCAGTCAGGTATGAGTCCTTCTTCCATCAGAGAGCAGTGCGTCACACTCCTCTCGCTGCCTCTGGTTGGAACGTGGAATGACACCCCCAGCTTTCTCTTGGATCTTCCTTTATGGTGTTGAGCGACAACCCCGGATTTCCTTGGGTTTCTTCTTTCGAGGTCCCCGAGGAGGTCCTCCTTGGTAGTGAAGGTACCACCAGTACAAATCGATGAACGAGAACACAAACCGGTTACCACAATTTCCCACTAACTGCCCTCCAATCGAGTTGACAGCAGTGGGATACGCAGGCATTCAATGATAACAATTAATAATGAAGAAAAATACTCCCCGTTACATAATTATACCGAACTCTATCTGTTCCCTTCTGGTTCTTGTTTTTCTTATTCTCATGTTTCAAATGTCTCCTTTATTTGATTCTCTCTGGGCTCCTCAATTTGTTGCAAAGTGTGCCTAGGATGACAACTCTTTAGCTGATTAATATGGACCCATTCCTCTTGTGTCAATTCACGTTTGTGGATGCAGATTCTGTAGGCTAGGCATGGGATGGTGACCTCTTCTACATTTTTGAACTTCAATTTCCTACGGTAGCACTGGGGCTGACCGGAAGGCTTTCCTTAGGACTGCCAGGGCCCTGAGATTTACTCTCCAGTTGGGACCAGACTTGGCAATAACTCGTATCCAAATTCATTTCGAGTCGGTTGAGGATATGACTGCCCATGTAAACGGCGGAAGGAACACCTTGCATGACTCAACAATTGAGTTCAATGCTTTTGTCACCTCTAGAAACTTTTATCATACAACTGCTAAGCAGAAGATGTTTGGAACAGGGAATTTCCAGGCCCCATACCCACTGATAAACTGACTCCACAGCGGGCAGGGTCTGGTCTTTTGGGAGTTTACTGAATAATACTTCGCTGATGAAGCTTTCTTCGCTATTCAAGTCAACTCGGGCGAGGACAGACTCCTTCCACTCATTTAACTGAATCGGGAAGACGAGCTGTTCGCCCTTCTTCTGAATGCCAGCTACACTTTGTGCTGGTTTGTTATCAATTTTGGCTATAGAATTGGGATTTTCAGATTGTGAATTGGTATAGAATTTCAAATTATTTCCTTCCAGTGTGGAATGCCACTTGAGACTGGAAGGTTGATTTTCAGGAATGGAGAGGCGTTCCCATCACAAGTTTGTTGTCCCACAGCAATTATTGCAACGTCGGGTATTTAATTATTTATTTAATTATTTTGAAGATGAAACTTAATTTGATCTGGTTTCGTTCAACCATGTGGCATGTGGCCTGTGAGTCTGGGTCCAGAGTACCTTGTTCACCCAGTCTATTAGGGGAGACAACCTCACCCAGTCTATTAGGGGAGACAACCTATGAAAGATGTCATTCCTCAATAGACAGGGGGTTCCCTCTGAAGCCACGACTATGACCGGGTGATTCATCTTGTGTCACCCTATTTTAATTTCCAGCTCTGCAGTCCCCTCGACAGGAATTTCATTCCCATCGAAGTTCTGGAGTTGTCCAGGAAGAGGGGTGAGAGGGATCTGGTTTCTCTCCCCCCTTCCTGAATTTAGCTGATCAAAGGCCCTTTTTGACAGAAGAGTGGCTTGGGATCCATTGTCCACCAGCGCCGGAAATGCAGATTGCCCTTGCACTTGGACCAGGGCATAAATTCTACCCTCCTTCTCCTCTAGGGGGCAAAGATAATGTGCATTTTGGGCAAACTGGGTGGTCAATTTCCTTATTTTTGACTCCAACACAGGAGTAGTTTGGGCATAATTCTATGTTGAAGTTTGGGGATCTGAAATAGAATGTTTACATTGTGCTATTTGGGGAGTTTCTGGCTCCCCTTTTTCTGATTCAGGGCTGCCCACCCCTTTTTGGAGGCAGTCAACAGAATTGGTTTGGGAAGATTGGGATTCCTCTTGTGCTGGTTCTGGGCTGCCCCCCCCTTCTAGGAAGCATTCACCAGAATTGATTTAGCACATTTGAGAATCCTCTTGTGCTGGTTCTGGGCTGCCCCCACCTGCTAGGAGGCAGTCACCAGAATTGATTTGGGAATCCTCTTTTTATGATTCTGGGCTGCCCCCCCCTATTTCTGGAGGCAGTCAACAGAATTGGTTTGTGAGGTTTGGGATCCCTCTGTTACTATTGGGTTTCCTGGATGCTCATTCTGGGGTTCAAGGATGGGCGATTCTGACTTAGTCCCCGCATCCACCCAGTCTTCAATTAAATCCCTTGGGACCCATTTTCCTTTGGGAGGAGTTCCCCCGTCCCTGAAGGAGAAGATCGTTTCCCCAGAATTCTCTAAGGATTCTTCCCCTTCATATTGGAGGACACTAACTTCCTCCACAAAATGGGTCTTTTTGAGTTCTTTATTCCTCCTACCCACCCACTGTTCCTTGGGTTGCAGATTTGCTGGGGCAGGAGATTTTTGTTCCGGTTCCTGGGTGTCCAGAGGCTTTTCACGGGTAAGGAAGGAAGCTTCCTCTAGGGCTTTACATCCCCCTTGCCCGCGTGCCTCCTCCTCTGGAACCGCTGAGTTGTCAGGGTTCTCGCCCCGTCATTGTTCTGTGGTGCCAGACCCTTGGTTTGTGGGGTTCTGAGCTGCCATGTTTATCTGAGGGTTCTGTAGAGCCCTCTATCAGTGCTAGGTGGCTGACCTTCAGTATTAACGTCTTCAAGGCTAGAATGTAGCAATTTCCCCGACTTTCCCTCCAACTCCTCCTCCTCATCTGGTGACGTGGGTGAATCCGACTTCCTTCTTCGAAGTTTTTGGGAGAGAGGCTTTTTCTTTTCATACAGATAAGGTCTGCCTCGGAAAGAAGCCACCGTGACCCAGAGTCTGGGAATCACTGTGACCTCCCTCCGTGACAGCCAGCAGGGGAAAAAGCTTTTGGCAGAAAAAAACCCTGGTTGGAATGGAGCTGGTCGCTGTAGACTCTGCAGCAGAATGATGACTCGATGATAGGAAGCAGGCTGGTCAGGACCCGATGAATATAGCGTAGAAAGACTGCAGGATACTCCGTAAGCAGCAGAGTGAAAGCAAAGGGTAAACTCGGGCAGGACAAACGGGGAAAAAGTAAAGGAGCAGGGAGGAGTAAAAATGAAGGCAGGAAAACAGTATCAAAAAATATTTCAGAGGAAAGGGCAAGCGGGAAACAAACGAATGAGAATGAGCTGACAAAAAGGGAGGGCAGGAGCAAGGAAAAGTATAAACAAAAACAACAGGCGAAACAAACGCCCAGAGAAAGACACTATGGAGCGCAAGCAACAGGGAGGAAAAACAATTTGTTGCAATGCGCCGAGCCGCCGTAACGCCGTCTAGTAAATACTATCCGGCGGCGGCCATCTTGGAAAAAACCCTAGACCGCTGCCTGCACGTATCGAATACGTGGCGGCACGGTCTATTGGCGGCCCAACCTCCACCTCTTCCACAACCGCCAGCGGTCAACGGTCGTGACAGTATGCCCCCTCCGAAGGGTATGGCCCCCGGGTTTACCCGGATGTAATCTGTGAAACTTGCGCAGTACGCGGGGAGCATGAACATGAGAGAATGGTTCCCAGGTATCTTCTGATGACGGGTATCCCTTCCAGTGGACTAGATATTCAAGACGACCTCTGTAGTACCGAGAGTCGCGAATCTGAGAGACTTCGTATTCATCTGAGGATGGATTTGGTAAGGTTCATAATTTTGGGCGTTCCTGCTTCCTAACGTCCCGGAAATATGGGCGCAGCAGAGAGGAGTGAAACACAGGATGAATCCTTCTCAGTGCCTTAGGCAACTTCAGTCTGTATGCCACTGGATTAATCCTTGACTGTATCTCAAAAGGACCAATGAATCGAGGGGAGAGTTTTGAAGGACGAACCCAAGGAGGCAGGAACCTAGTGGATAACATGACTTTGGAGCCTTTACTCCACGCAGGTACAGGCCTTCGATGTTTATCCGCTTGTTCTTTGTAATGTTTGCTAGCTTCTAGAAGGCTATCTCTGGCGGTCTTTTGGGCTTCCTTGAGCTGTTCCAAGGTGGATTCAAGAGATGGAATCTTGGTGTCGTTCCAATAGGTCGGTATGAAGGTTTGTGGATGGTACCCGTAGGTGCAAAAAACAGGGCTAATTCCGATAGCCGTATGTGCCGAGTTATTATAAGCAAACATGGCAGTGGGGAGCAGGTCTACCCAGTTGTCCTGCTGTTGGTTGATAAAACACCTTAGGTACTCTTCCAATGTCCCATTTAACCTTTCGGTTTGGCCATTAGACTGGGGATGGAATCCCAAGGACAGCGCTCTCTCAATACCCAACAAGCTACACATGGCAGTCCAAAATTTGGAAGTATATTGACTCCCTCGATCAGACACGATTTTCTGAGGGAGGCCATGCAGCCGAAAGATGTCTTTGAGGAATACCTTGGCCATCTCCCAAGCTGATGGTAGTTTGGCTAGAGGGGAAAAATGAGCGAGTTTGGTGAAAGAATCCACGGTGACCATTATGCAGGTGTAACCCCAAGATGTTGGCAGATCTACGATAAAGTCAGTAGATATATGTTTCCAAGGACCAGAAGGGGCCTGGTCCTGTTGTAATAACCCCAACGGCCTTTGTGTTGAATTTTTACTTTGGAGACACTTCAAGCAGGCCTGTACATAAGTCTGAGTGTCGGCTCTCATCTCGGGCCATATAAACGACCTCTGAAGCAATTCAAGGGTACCCCGCACTCCTCGATGACCAGCAGTTTTGGAGTCATGGCACCACTGAAGGACCCAGTTGTCTAAGTGGTTTGGTGGGGACGAATAGTCTTCCGCCTATAAAATACAAGCCGTCCTTCTCCTGGAAGGGCTGGTCTCCGAGGCCTCGGACTGGAATAGCAGTGGTGGCTTCTTTAACATCTTGCAAGAAGGAGGTCGTCACAGCTAGGATCCGAGTATGTGGGAACATCAGCTCCTTCTTGTAAGAGGTGTTGACATCGTCTCGACGAGATAAGGCATCAGCAATCTGATTTTGAGAACCGGGAATAAAAGTGATGGAGAAGTCAAATTGGGCAGAGAAATGGGCCCACCTTGCTTGTCGAGTGTTATAACATTCCTGCTGTTTAAGAATTTGCAGATTCCTGTGATCCGTTTGTATCAAGAAGGGGTGATAGCTTCCTTGTAGTAAATGCCTCCACACCAAGAACGTTAACTTCATAGCAAGGAGTTCTTTTTCAATGACCGAGTTATTACGTTGGCTGGGACTCAGTGTTTTAGAAAAATATTCAATCGGATACTCCTGGTCTGGGTTGCCTTGAAGGAGAACAGCACCCACAGCAGCTGCCGAGGCATCAGTCTCCACTATAAAAGGCTGTAACTGATCGGGTTGACATAATATCGGGGCAGAGCAGAATCTGTGTTTCAGATCAAGGAAACTGTCATTTGCTTATTTGGACCAAACAAAGGGTCCGGAGGACTTCTTAAGCAGAGAGGTTATGGGAAGCGTGAGCCTGGAGAACTCGGGAATGAACTTTCGATAAAAATTCGCTAGACCCAAAAACCGCTGGATGTCTTTCACTGACGCAGGGACCGGCCAGGAGATAATGGCATCTACCTTTTTAGGGTCCAAAATGATACCATCCTTGGACAGAATGAAACCCAGCTAAGACAAAGAAGATTGAGAGAAAGCACATTTTTATGGCTTAATCAACAGATGGTGATGTTGTAGTCGGCGTAAGACTTCCTTGACATGTAAGTGGTGTTCCTCTTGATGGCGTGAGAAGACCAGAATGTCGTCCAGATAGACCAACATAGTTTGGCCCAACAAATCAGAAAATAGCCTGTCCATAAACCGCTGGAAAACCGACGGTGCATTTACCAGACCAAATGGCATAACTTGGTACTCGAACTCAAATGGCATAACTTGGTACTCGTAGGCTGTGCGGAAAGCAGTCTTCCACTCATCTCCGGTTCTTATGCGGAGCAGATGGTAGGCATTTCGTAAATCCAATTTTGTAAAGACTACCAAACCCTGTACGGCTTCCGGAATCTCTGATATGATGGGCATCGGGTAACGGTCCTTTATTGTCATTTTGTTCAACCCCCTATAGTCGATGCAGGTCTCAGTTCTTTCGTCTCTCTTTTGGGAATAAAAAACAAAAAAATGCTCCAGCTGGCGATTTTGACGGGCGTATAAGTCCGTTGGCAAGGTTATCGTCCAAATATTTTCGGAGTACAGTCTTCTCGGACACTGAAAGAGGATACATTCTCCCAAAAGGAACCAGTGCCTGGGGGACTAAGTCAATGGCACAGCCCTCGGGTCTATGAGGGGGAAGCTGAATGGGAACCTGCTCCTGGAAAACTTCTGCAAATTCTGAATAGCTCCTGGGAATGCAATGGATAGAACTCCCTTCGGTAACAGCCACGGTCCTTACTTCTTTCGATGAAGGCTCAGATAGGCATTCTCTTTTACAATAACTTGAGTGAAAACTCAGCAGATTGTTGGTCCAATCCACCGTAGGGTTATGTCTACGGAGCCATCCGATTCCCAGTATTACCGGAAAATGAGCTGCACGGATTATGTCAAAGGTGATAGACTCTGAATGTTGCTGTATGGATACTACTACTTCTTCCGTAGTATGTGTAATAAGACCAGAACATAAAGGGGTTCCATCAACACCTTCCACCTTTTGGTCTTCTTTCTTAGCAATCCTTAGAAGACCCACCTTATCGGCCCATAAGGTATCCAAAATATTTCCGGCTGCCCCACAGTCTAGTAAAGCTTGGGTGTCAACTTCCTTCTTTTGGAAGCGTAACTTAATGGCTATAACCATAAAACGTACATCATCTGTCAATTGAGAAGAGGTAACTGAGAGATTAGCATAGGAACAAGCATAAGCCCCTCGATAGTCCGTCCTACCAACTACCGAGGGCATCCGTTTCCCGACCTCCTTGGGGGCACATCTGGACAATCTCGCAGCAGGTGGGTTGCAGAACCACAGTACAAACATAGGTTACCTTCTCTTCTCCTCTTTTTCCCTTCAGCGGTTAAAGGTGCTCGAGTGGTTCCAATTTGCATGGGTTCTTCACTGGTAGCTCACGTAGCAGAGGAGGAGGGAGAGGAGCGAGGTTCAGGATATGATGACATGCTTCGGCTCTTCTTCTTTTCATTCTTCCGTTTTAGGAGTCGGAAATCTATCCTTTGAACAGCAGAAAGTAGATCGAGAAAGTATCGGGCCGAGCCGTTCTGGCGAGTTCATCCTTTAGCTCCTCCCGAAGACCCCTACGAAATATGGTGTATTGTACAGTTTCGGGCCAGCCGGCCTCTGCCGCCAACTTCTTAAAGGTGGATATGTATGTGAGTAAATCAGAGCTACCCTGACGTACATCCAGAAGGTCTTCGCTGGCCACATGTGCGCTCTCAGTTCGGAGGAAAGTCTGCCGTACAGATTTGTGAAAGCGGCGTAATATTGTAGGACTGGATCATCTCGGGACACCAGTGGGGTTGCCCAAGACAGGGCATTACCTGTCATGTGGGTGATCATAAACCCCACCTTCGTATGATCAGTTGAATATGCATTCTGTCTAAACTTAAAGTGAATGTTACAGGCTTCCAGGAAATCCTTCACCTTACATCCTGAGCCATCGAACTTTCCTGAAACCAGAGGTAAAGGGGGTAAATCTTGTGCTTGTTGTTCCCTGCCGGCTACTCTTTGCTGGAGAGCCGCATTGCCGGTCTTTAAAGCTTGAACCTCAGCATTGAGGCTTTGGACAGCGGCCACCAGCTCCTGGAGCTGTTGTGGGGTGGCCATGACTTCTTCGCGGCGTTGCAATCTATCAATGCTAGGTGGCTGACCTTCAGTATTAACATCTTCAAGGCTAGAATGTAGCAATTCCCCCGACTTTCCCTCCAACTCCTCCTCCTCACCTGGTGACGTGGGTGAATCCGACTTCCTTCTTTGAAGTTTTTGGGAGAGAGGCTTTTTCTTTTCATGCAGATAAGGTCTGCCTCGGAAAGAAGCCACCGTGACCCAGAGTCTGGGAATCACTGTGACCTCCCTCCGTGACAGCCAGCAGGGGAAAAAGCTTTTGGCAGACAAAAACCCTGGTTGGAATGGAGCTGGTCGCTGTAGACTCTGCAGCAGAATGATGACTCGATGATAGGAAGCAGGCTGGTCAGGACCCGATGAATATAGCGTAGAAAGACTGCAGGATACTCCGTAAGCAGCAGAGTGAAAGCAAAGGGTAAACTCGGGCAGGACAAACGGGGAAAAAGTAAAGGAGCAGGGAGGAGTAAAAATTAGGGCAGGAAAACAGTATCAATAAATATTTCAGAGGAAAGGGCAAGCGGGAAACAAACGGATGAGAATGAGCTGACAAAAAGGGAGGGCAGGAGCAAGGAAAAGTATAAACAAAAACAGCAGGCGAAAGAAATGCCCAGAGAAAGACACTATGGAGCGCAAGCAACGGGGAGGAAAAACAATTCGTTGCAACGCGCCGAGCCGCCATAACGCCGTCTAGTAAATACTATCCAGCGGCGGCCATCTTGGAAAAAACACTAGACCGCTGCCTGCACGTAGCGAATACGTGGCGGCACGGTCTAATGGCGGCCCAGCCTTCACCTCTTCCACAACCGCCAGCGGTCAACGGTCGTGACACCCTCAACATGTGAACCAGCAACTGGGTAAGGTTTGGGACCTGGTGCTCCAGCTGGGACACCCGTTCCGGCTGGTACGGGGGTCTCTGGTCAAGCCTAGGTGGATCACGGGAAGGGTAACTATCCCTTCTCCCATAGTACCCTGGATATGGTGAATTTTGGTAATCCTCCACCCTTGGCCTCCCCTCTCCCGGATTGGGTTGTCTGGGTTCCTGAAATTGGAGAATTAAAGGAGTGTTGTCCTGCAGGTTGGGGTTTTGTGAGTATCGGAGGAAGAAACTTAACCCAGCATTTGGGGAATTACTGCCCTCCTGGGAAGGGAAGTTTCCTGGGGCAGTACTTACCTGATTGGATTCCACCCCCTTGGACTGGGGGAGTCCTTACATACCCCAGGATTGGTTGGTTGCCCTTGTATCAGGGGCTGATATAATTAGGGGAGTTAGGGGCCCCATTAGTGGGATTACCTCCCTGACTGCAACCTGTTTGTGATTGGCCTGAAGGCCTTCTGGGTCTTGGATTTTGCTGATTTTGTGCAGGGATATTTTTAGGCCCCCCCATCTCTAGGTCTAAAATGGAGGCAACCTTTACCTCTGCCACCTTAGCAGCAGCAGGGGTGTTGGCTGGTTTGGGGTTTTTGTTCAGATTTCTATCTTCTGCAGGTTTTTGGACCTCATAAATGCGGGTCGCCTGCTCTATGACCCAGTCCAGAGATCTTTTCTCGTGGAAGTCCCTCACCAGCTGGGTCATAATATACATGGGGAGTGCATGAAAGAAGATGGTTACAAACTCCCTGCTATCCGTGCGCACCCTCCTAGTGGTTTGTGCAAAGGCGCGTTTGGGCTCCTGCACAAATTCGCATGGGGCCTGATCTTCCCCGCACTGCAGATTGTAGGCCGCTTTGCGAGCCTCATGGGGGTTTCTGTAGGCGGAAAAGTGTTTCAAGATGGCTGCCCTATAGGTGGACCATCTTGAATGGTTCTGGTCCTCCAGTCCAGCAAAGAAACTAGAGTACTCATGGGAGAATGTCCATTTTGCATACTCTATGCAGTTCTGGTTGTCTTTCATATGAAGAATGTCCATCATCTGCTCATAGAGTTCCAAGTGTTCCCAAACAGAATATTTTGCATTTTTATGGTAGGGGGTTATGACACTCCTAAGTGCCTTAATCTGCCTAATGGGGTCTTTGGTCATAACTCGCTTGAGTTTGTTTGCCTTCTTTGGCTTAGTCACCTGAGTCCACTCATCCTCAGACTAAGAGGCGCTACTACTTGAGGTCCCCTCATGATCATTTAAGATCTCCTGGATTCTGTGAGCTTGAGAGGGGCTCGCACAATGGTGGGCCTAGTTTCTCCACTCCTGTGTCTTCTGACTCCTCCCTACTCCCAGGGTTGGCAGAGTATTCCCCCCACTGCCCTAATTGGGGAGAGGTCTTCAGGATGCTCTTCTTGGACCTCATTTCTTTTGGGTTTTCAACAAATTGGACCAACTGGTCCCTCGGAAAGTAATATTTCTGTGGATCTTAATTCCCTGACCCTCCCCTCATATGAGACTTCCTTGTCAGAGACATCAGCCTTAAAGGAATGGTGCGGTCAGAAATATTATTGTCGCAAGGGTTCTGGTATGTGTTTTTAACCATATGTTGATCGATTGTACAAACATTTCCTATGCACCTTACTGTAGTTTTCCTCTTTTGTACACAAGCAAAATCAAGCTATAGGACGCGGCCATCTTGTGATAATCTTATCCATCGCTGCATCGCCCAAGCATGACTGCCTTTGCGGCACTAAATCATATCCCCCGCCCCTGAACCTGACATCAACAAATCAGTGATATTCTCTGCCTTTCTCCCTGACGTTACTGGGTAGCATAGCCAAACACGCCCAGTCGTCACCTACGCGACTTGACGCAGACCCCGGAAAACAACACACATCGTCTCACGACACAGCGCGTCACAATTCAGAATATGAAACTGTACTTTAAAAGGAAACAGCAAGACTATACAATTTATAAAGTACATTTATTTCACAGTAAATGGTTCGAGAACATTCGGCGATTGCCATACTCAATCAAAATTGAACTTTTTTTCTTTGCTCTCAATCCGCAAATGTTTATTGTGAGTCACGCACTGTTCCTTTTGGGTACACAGGGTGTTCGTTTTGGGTAAAAGAAGCGCTTTGGTCGCACAGTGAATTGCAAGGCTTGTGCATCCACTTGGCACTAGACCACCGTAAAGGTTGTTATGTTGCTCCTAATCCCTGGTACAGCGTAAGGGCATATCGGCCCTTGGCGATCGTCCCAAAAAAGAGTAAAATAAATCTACTGATTGACATCTAGCTGCAGCTGGCGGTTGAAGAAACCATCGGTTGGGATCTGGAATCGATGTATCATTTTACTTATTAAATCAGCATCGAGTTACAACTAACGATTAGCACTGATGTGAAACAATGTGAACAGAGAGAACACAACGTGGAAAGTACTCCACTATTTGCTTCCGAGGATAGTGCAATGGAGTATGTACAGCTCTAAACGTGATGCGGAAGCTGAGGCTACAATTCGAGGTGCACAATTTAATGATTTACTAGCGTTGAACCTGGGGGAACAGAGAGGTGGTCTACATGTGTCTCGATGCTGGACTGCAAGTGTGCCCGGTAGAAAGACCAGCACACAAAGGTTGTGCTTGTGTTTCATTGCAATATGCCACACAGAACTAATGCGTACAATGTAACCCAGCAATAACAGTCAGCTAATGATAATTGGACTAGTTATAGTATAAAATCATCTAAAGTGAAACTTACATTGCATTTGTCATTTCCATTCTCTTGGCGTAATGCAGACCGTAACGGGGACTCCGTTCGGGTCCATGTTTTTTCATAAACTGAACTTACATGTACCTAAGTCCAGTTTTGGTATGGAGAACCTTATCATATCTTACATTATAACACCCCTCCTTCAATTCAATTCCTTTCGGAATGGTCCCTGTCTCTCAAGGTCAACAAACAATAGAACCCTATACTGTGTGTGCGATGCGTGGGCTTCCTTAGCTCGCAAGCAAAAATTCAAAGCAGGTGACCTTCACTCAGAATGAACATACATTCTTAGTTTGCAATATCTCATGTCAATGCATCCATGAGAACTGGAATTGTGAAGCATCGGCACAGGAGGAAAAATTTGGGGGCTGTCACTGCTCGCTGTTCGTGGCGCTGCCGAGGGGTAGGGGAAACTTGGCAATGACAGAATGTGCCCTACTCCAAAGTTGTAGTCGAGGAAACACAAAAACAGAGTCAAAGTGTGTCTAGCAATAGCCCCACCCCTGCTTATGTCACGGGCTCCTACCTCATGGCATGTTTTGTTCACAGTCAGAACTTCTTGCGTGCCTAGTATATTATGTAGCCTAGGTCTCATCCCTTTTGTGTGACGAGCAGTTATTCAGCGGCTTGGGTAACTGTATGGTAACGCAACTGCCGAACCCCAACAATTCTTACACACTGTTATCCATCTGGCCCTACCACGATCAGTGAAGGTCCCACAGTAGCTCAACGAAACTGTGAAATGTGAAAGCACAGCGTTGCATTGTATGGCAATCGTAAAAATGGTACTAGTTGAAAAAAAGGACAAAGAGGATAGATTTCAAAAGAGAAATTGCATACTTTATTTGGACACTTCATAGAAACATTGTCGGTAAAAATAAAAACAGACAGTAATCATTTGTACCGGGATTTGAACTGCTCTGCTTTAGGTGGACAGGGCACGTTGGCAATGTTTTGTAGCAATGTATGTGTGCTCTGAAAATAATCGCGCGCAATTCCATGAGTATGCATCTCCAAGACATTAATAATAAGATATTTCACAAAACCGAATTCCATTTCCTCATTTACTGGCTTGACCACCCATCTTTTGCTTCTTTTCGTAAAGGCCATAGTCTAGCGAAGCATCCCTAAATTTCCCATAGTCCTAGATTGTCCACGGCCTACATTCTCGTTTTGCGCTATTACCGCTAGTAATTACTGTTAGGCAGAAACCTGTGCAGTTCCCTTTGCAAAAGATTTAGGACTACAGGTGTTAGCAGTAAACCCACTTGGTAGCAGTCTGTACCACCCAGATTTACCTGGTAGCTGTGGCTGAGCAGTCAGACTTCCCTCAAGAAGAGTTAGGCAGTATGCAAAGTATACAAAATAGGCACTCAGATACAATAATACAAGCAAACACGGACCAGAGCTTTGGTATCAAAGTATATAATTATTTATTTATAAACACACTGTTTGAAACACTCCAGCACTCTTATTGTAAAACACTCTAAACACAGTTACTATTATAATATATACAACCCTTATTCCTTATCAGATAAGTCTTAGTTAACACCACTTATTTCCATACAGAGGTGAGTGCTTAACTATAGATGGCACTCCAATAAATTCATGAAGAAGGGAGGGAAAAAGACAGAATATGGAACGATACACCACTCTAAGATTTAGGAACACTATTAGCAAGGCAGAAGAGCAAAAGTCACTTGTGACCCAAAGTCCATAGGCTGGGCCCACTCTTAGAGAGAGCAGAGCACAAATGCGCCCAATATCACACAGTTACACTAGGCTTAGAAAGTCTTGCAGAGAGAGTTCGAAAAGAGTTTAGAGAGGCTCAGAAAAGTTTAGCCAGGGTGTCCCAGTCTAACCCAAGTTCGAAAGCCGGGGGCTAAATCTACTCCGTACAATCGGTGGCAAGGGAAGCCAGGCGGGGCACGGTACCTTAAGTGGGAAGGATCCTCCAGCGGTGGCAGTTGTTCCTGGCAGCGGGAGCAAGTCTCGTCGTCGTCTAGGGGAAGAGAAGATCTCGACTTGGAGGAAAGATGAAGGTCGTTGCACTGCCAGGGAAGAAACCAGCCGCGGAGTTTTCCGGTTAAAGGTATTACCCTTTATTTCGCAGTCGTGGTAAAACGTGGTATTCGGGTTGCCGGGGTGCTTGGCACAGGCAAGGCGGCCACGAGATGCGTCAGGAAGTCAAAAAGACGGCGAAACTGGTTATCCCCACCAGTCAAAGGAAGAAGACTCTCCGGCGGGAGATCTCCTCTGTCGTTGGGAAAATGGTAAGACGGTCCAGCAGGGCTCCACCGGTGGTGTCGTCGTGGCAGGTCGGCTCAGCTTCTCACTCTTCGGATTCTTAGGTCCTGTGGTGACTTCTGAAGTTCCAGTCCCCAAAGCCCTGCTTTTATGCAGAAAACCCCCATTCACTCAAACATGCTGAGTGGTGAGCCGGCCGGCTCACCACTTGGGCCAATCAGGACGGAGTGCGACTTGAGTTGCCTAGGCAACTCAGTCCAGGGTGCCTAAATCCCCCTCCACCCCTCCTAAGTACCCCAGACAGAGTGGCACCACTTTGGAGGGCTTCTGTGGAGAAGCCCGCCAAAAAGTGGAACAAAGGGCTCGACTTGGGTTGGAGTCACAGAAGAGAACACAAACGCCATTTTAGAACCGAGTTTTGGCAAAAAATACCAACCGGAGAATTCATAATAATTAAATAAACCGGCGGTATGTTCGAGGCTATCGTAATTAAATAAATAAAGATAGTAGCCTCGAACAATGGGAAAATCCCATAGAGAAATATTCGCTGTTGAATATAAAAAGTAGTATCCACTGCCACCAGCCAAAACTCGATCAGGGGGGACGGAGACGTGCCCCCTCGACTAACAGACCCCGGGGCAATCGAATTGCCCCAGCCAGTACGTCCACAATATGATGGTTTGTACTGGTTCTGTTCAGAATTCAAGACTAGTAAAGTCAATGGTGACTTTACATGCCCTGGGAGACAGTAGTCAGTCCCAGGGTATGGAGTCTATACTGGGGGGTCACTATGACACCCCTGTGTTACTGCACTGAGGGTGCTGTGTAACACATATCAAAAAAACACATGAAGCCCTATGGAGTAAAAGACCCCATAGCCCATTAAACACATCTAGAGTCAAAGAAACACACTCAAATCATGCCCAAGAGTGAGGGTAAAAGAGTCTCACTCTTGGCAGGAGAAACAAATAAACCCCAAAAATCCAGCAAAGCTGCTGGGGGACTCACTAGGTTAGGAAATTCAGCCTAAACAGAGAATTCTCCCTAACAATGACCTATATTTCATCCCTTCAATACCGAAATGCAATCTCTTTGGCCTGTACTTTAGGCACATATTGTGGAACACCTCCAAATCTCCCGTGTGACAGAATTCTGTGAGTCCCTTCAGATCTCTTTATAGAGTTTTATCAAACACAATCTTCTCAAGGGCTTTGTGTGGAGGTGAAGATGGAATCAACCACTTCTTCTTCCTTGCCTCCTCTGGGGGCAAAGGGCCATGTTCACATTGGTGGAAATGTTGATTTTCTGTCCAAGAGTGAATGTTGGAACAGTGGTGCATTAGTGACCGCCATTTTTCCAGTAGAATTTCCACAGACTCATCACATGTTTTGGAGCTCCACCAAAGATGGTTGCTGAAAGACTGGGACCACTGTGAAATATTTTCAGAACCTTTTTTTCCCTGCAGCTGAGATTTTTTTTATTGATTGATTTGGCAACATGCCATACATCAAATTGATGCCGAATATTTGCAAACTGCTCTCTCATTGTCTTGGCTATTGAAACGTGTCTGTCCGTGGCCATGAGGTCGATTTGCATTCTCCTCGATTGTAGATATTCCAGTGATTTTATATAACCAAGTTTCTCCATGGCCACTATTCGGACACCTGCACGACCACCGAACTCAAAATTTCTTTTACTTTCCATGTCCTGAAAGTGGTATGTACAGTACTTAGCAGAAAATCCCGGGCTGTCAGACTGTCCATCGCCAGCTAGCCTGAACCGTTTGTCGGAGAATGTACTTTGAATAGACAATTGTTCCATTTTCCAAGCTTCATTAATGGCAGGGAATAGATAATCTAGTTGATATTTGTAGTACTGTGTTTTAGAAATGAAATGGAGTCCCACAAATTGACAGAAACTGGACAACTTCCAGAAACTAGAGTCACTGAAAAGTAAAGCTGCTGCACACAGTAGATTGCCAGCTGGAAGTTTCCCCAGCATCGGTTGAGCGGACCATGAAAATGATTTATGTAACATTTCACAGGAGGCATGTATTTTGAGGTTACTGCCTTGTGTTAGACGAGTCACATTCACCAATGGCTTCCCACATACTTCCCCTCTCACTGAATGCACACAATTCAGCATGTTTATAATCTCCATAAAGCTACTGTCGAATATTATGTATTTGGCCTCCTTTATTAGACTGCCATCCTGCATTAATGTTGTTTCTGACTGAACTGTTGTGGACATATCAGCCAAACTGGACATAGTATAGTTGAGATCTTTGTCTAGTTCATCGGTCAATTGTGTTGATGCTTCAGTCTCTGTCATTTCAACATCTGTTACTTGAACGTGAATCGGAGAAAACATCAATGTCGACTGGTTTTTCGGTGGCACTTTTTTGGCGGGTGTCGAATGTGTCAAGTGGTCTGCGACTAATTAAAAAGTATCTTCAATACATTCAGTTTCATCTTCATCTGGTGGAGCAGTCGCACTGTAGCAATGGTCCAAAAACACTTTGCTGGCTTCTCGGTCACATTAAATTCAATTTCTGGCCATTGGGCAAAGGCATCTCGAGTCTGAACACACCGTGCCTCGATTAATAGTTCCTCCATGGTAAAAACAGTTTGGCAAGCAGCATCTCTCATTTGTGTCGCTGTCTGTGTCTGCATAGTCCGTACACCATCGGGCAACTAGAAGACAGGTTGGAAAAAGTATGTTCAATGTAAATCCAACGTACAGTATCGGACAATTTACATTAAAAAAAAGCATATTATGAAGGCCTCAGCACAAAACACTTGCTAAAAATAGTAAGTGTTTATAAATTACCTTATCTTTCTTTCTTTTCTTTGAAACCTTCTTTACTCTAATGTCACCAAAAGCAAGCTGGTGCACCGACTCAGATCCACTTAATTCCGTTCTATATCCGGATCTTGTATACATCCCTAGAAAAGAGTATCCACTTAAAATAAGCTATTTGTTTTACAAATCAAATGAGTCCTTCGCACACATGGCTTACACAGATAAGCTCGAACATTGTGCACGTCATTTTGTCAAATTATACATTTTGAATTCCACCTGATTGATGGCTAGCTTATTCAATCTAAGTTGACTGTACGAAGAACACTACTCGAAATGTTGCACTCAAGCAATTTGCAAAAAACGCTTGTTTATAATATTGCCACAGTCTAATAGTATCACATCTAAGACCGACTTTCTTTCATTCAAGGGTACTGTCAGTACGCACACCTCTGGCTCTGGATCAACTACAAGGGATGATGTAATTGTAGTGGACGCTTCAGCATCTCCCTGAAACACAGTACTTGCATTAGTATGGATGAAAATATTGGAAATTGAACACACACATTGGGACGCGGACAAAGGTACATATCAATATCAAACCACGAATGAAACATTGTGTAAACGAATGACACGATACGTAAATATGATCAGATTATCTCAAATTCCATGCATAAAACAAGTCTGGAACAGAATAGTTAAGTAAGACTACCTGATACGAGCTCAAAGTGGTTGATGACTCCAAGCAAGACACGGATTCTGATTCTTGTTCCTTCATATTCAGTGCATAGTCATGGAGATGTAAAAGGAAAATATTATTTGATTTAGAAATGGTAATATTAAAAATTGGCATGTAACGAGACTGATTACGAGAACATTATGCTTATTTCAAAGCATAATATAGCATTGTTTTCTGTGCCCATAAATCAATTTTCTATGAGGGTTCTAAAACCAAGGACTGATGTTTAGCAAAATAGTCTCTATTTAAAAAGCAATACAATCTTATAAATATGGAAAGTATTATAAGTGACATTTACACCTAAAATACCAATCAATCAATTTAGTTACCTGCTCACTACCCCCAGGCCTACAGCTAAATCCGGAACCGTGACTCACCTGAGGCGGCATGTGAATGCATAGAGATGGAATAGCATTTGGGAGCAATCTTCTAGTCGTTCTGAGTTGATTCTTCTTTGTGTACAAGGATGTGTCATACAAATTCGGGGTCAATTGCAGGCTGCAGATGCGGTATCGATCACCCCTCTTGTCCTCCAAGACTTTTTTGACTCTACTTTCAAGCTCTTCCGGTGCATATCCGCAATATCTGACCCATTCTTTAATTCGATCTACAGTCTGTGGGAATACATGCATTGTAGTGCCTTCAGATTTCTCATGGGTCCTAGAAGGGCAACCGAAAATTGAACATGCAGCCATTGTTGTAAATTCTGCACAAAAAAAAGGTTAACATTATTCCAAAATTACTGCACATAAAAACATGGGAAAGAAGGAATAATACCAAACATTTTTCAATGCAAGCTATGTTTTGGTCACTACAGCAAAACCAGTGCAGCATGGTCGGCTGTATTATACGATAACTTTCATGAGACGAAATTCAGATCATGTTACTCGTCCCTTGAATGCGCTATCGTGCATCAAAAGGAAATATGCTTTATTATAGACACAGTCCACTACGGATGCAATTCAATGCCAATTGACACTGATGACAATTGATATATCGATAACATAACAAATGAAACTCAAGTCAAAGGCAATGAGACAAATCAACATAACACTACTGAGTACGTTAGTTCAAAATAGATAGAAATTTAGAGATGAAGGAGATATGATTAGGATACATGCCCTTACCTTGACCAACAAACAATTAGATTTAGCAAGCAGAGTAGTTAGTGGCAGGAGAACAGGGAGATGTTTACAGGTAGCACGACGTCTAGCAGACTCGCAGCAGTCACAGAAGTTCACAGGTAGCACGACGATGAGCATATTAGCATTGGTCACCAGGGTTCTCAGGTAGCACGTTCACAAGTTGACTTGCAGTGCTCAAAGATGTTCTCATGATAAATATGAAGTGGTGTATAAAGAATTATAAAAAAAGAGGTGTGTATGTGAATGAATGGTGTGTATATGTCGTGGTATTATGTGGATTACAGGGGTGCGACTTGCTTCAGGGGAGCCTGCCTGAAGACACGGGGGTCTGAGGAGGGCATGTGAACAATGACCCCTGCGTGTAAAATACCTTTGAAGTGTACATGGTGTTTGGCACCTTGGCCGTTGGCACCCCTGAAAGCACCCCTTGGCAGCGCACATCCACTGGTGCCAACTGCCTTTTATAATGGAGGGGGGATGGGTGGGCCTGAGGTGTGCAGGCAAGACCCAGAACACTGCTGAATGTAGACACACTTGATTCACAGAAAAACTGAAACAACCATTGGTAAAAGTTCTGTTGTGTTTTATTTTGTTTCTTATTTTGATGGCACAAAACTACTACACATTGTAAAGTTCCGGTTGCAGCACACTGTGGGAAAATTCCCTGTACTGACCGCTGTCACTTGGGAAAGTTTCTCTAATGGCACCAATAACACAGGCGGGTATTACTCGCCGAACACGGTGTCCAAGCCTCCCATGAAGCCACCATGTAAACGAACGATAGGCCACCAGCCTGTACCACCTGTGAAAGAGAAAGATACAAACTGTTTTTAAATGACCAAGATAAGTTTATTAAACCTTAGTTGTCAATGACAATTCTTGTATCCAATGGTATTGTTGCCAGTACAAATGTTACCTAGACACTGTACAATATGGAACGACTATTATACGACTATTTGCGCCCTGATGCCTCCGGGCCTGATGGCTTGCGCATTATAAATAAACAAATACAAATACAAATTACTCGAGAATTGCAAGACTAAATTGGTATGACAATGATATATTGAAGTTACGACAATATAGGAGACAACCATGAAATAGTAGTGGCCTAAGTGACATCACAACCAGAGTTTACTTACTCGTTACTTGGATTCCGAGGGCGAACTGTTGCGCGAAATTTGTGCATAACCACCATCAAAATCCTCAACACGCACCGTGTGAGGCAGGCTGCCCTGAAGTCTGGCAGCTCGGTAACGCATTGCGGACGTGGCTCGCCTTGTGATATGTAGGACAAGCATCCAGAGTTTTCTCAGCAGCAGCAGTTCTCTTCCTCAGTTGGCATTAACGCGCACCGATTGCAGGTACACCAGGTGGAAACACTGTCCATGCGACTAGGACCAGGCTCTTTATCTGTTGAATTGTCCTCCCAACTGTCGTCCGAAGCCCCATCGTTTCTGCATCTTTCTCTTTCCAGTAATTCTGCATCGGAATACTCGGGCTCATATTGGTAGGGCATTATTGTTGCCATTGTGGGGTAAACAAAGGAAAATAATGTATAGCGATGATACTGGTATCTGTTCGCACGGGCTACAAGCAACAAAGGTAGCTGACCTGAGCACAGAAACGAGTCACAGAATACTCAAAGAAATACAGTGACAGGAATGGAATAGAAAATCTGCTGTTGTGTGTTGCGAAACGGTCTGTTTATACTTATTGAGGAAAGAGGCGTTCTGCCATTTCCATGGCGACACGTCATTAGCTGAAGCGCAGAGAATGTTTACACGAGACGTGCTATGGCGTTGTGAAATGGGTGGTACGCGTCTAGTGATGACAGGCTCAGGGGCGGGGGATATGATTTTAGTGCCGCAAAGGCAGTCTTGCTTAGACGATGCAGCAACGGAAAAGATTATCACAAGATAGCCGCGCCCTATAGCTTGAATTCGCTTGTGTACAAAAGAGGAAAACTACAGTAAGGTGCATAGGAAATGTTTGTACAATCGATCAACATATGGTTAAAAACACATGCCCGAACCCTTCGGGACAATAATATTTCTGACCGCACCATTCGTTTAATGTTTGGGTATCTACGCAGGGACGCCAGTCCATCACTTTCTGTGGGGCGCCAACCTTTCAGCTCCATAATGCTTGGTCTATTAAACTCTGATGCCTCATGGTCTCCGGCTCATGTGAACCGGCAGCCATGAAGTCAGCAGTGCACAAAGTGAAAAATGGGATTGAGTACCTTAGTACAGAGGTCCTTATGCTATGATCAGGGGTTTCCCTGCCTCTCTCTACCTGTTCAGGATCCCTCCAGTTAGGATTAAATCTAGCACCCTCTTTCTCCAATCTTGCTAGTTTCTCCTTCCCAGCCCCTACTTCTTTATAATAAGCAAAGATCTTAGCCTTTTGCTCAGCTATCAAGGCTTTACTGGCCTCTATGATCCGCTCCTGCACTGCTACTTGTTTGTGGAGCTCATCATTCTTTTCACAGAGAGCCTCATTGTCTCTCTGGGCTTCCTGCATGGTTTTCTTTCTTTCATTAAGGTACGGCTATGGATACTCTCCTCTTCGTTTTTTTCTGTGTTTGGTTGAGGATATGGGCAAGCGTCCTGTTTCAACTACTAAATGTAGGTATTCACCCTTTGATAAATACTCATATGTGTTCACGGTGTAGAACCTTTGAGATTATTTTAAACTGAAAGTAATAAACTTCAGGGCATGCTACATGACCATTCTAAAACTGGAGGCTATTCTGTTAATCTTGCCACACTGCATCATTGCTGTAAGGGAGGGATGGACTGACATGTTTTTGCTGGACAAACAGCTATCCCCTCCATTCTGGATTACATCCACTTTAAATGTGCCTCCTTTAGCTAATTACTGAGTGGCCTTGTAACAGCATGGCCTAATGCAGGGTATTTTCCTTTCGTGATTGACATCCTTAATAATATGCACAATGGATATAGACTATAATTAGTCATCAGTGCTACTGGATTAGTAAGAAGAAATGGCGTATGGAACTGCAGGACCAACAAGCCTAGCCATTGCAGATACAGGTTTATGACCCATGGTTCTGATGTATCTTTGACATTTTTTCTCTTTCTCCTCTTCTTTTTCTTTCCTCCAGTCAGCAGAATATTAGCTGGTGGAATTTATAAGAGTTCCTGCGCAAATGAATGGAACTAAGTCTAACTATGACAACATCTCTGAACAAAGTGGTTCCCTTTCTCTGCGGTTCAACCCAGGAAGAGCTGGTCCCTTCTCACTTGGAAGGTTTGGATTTTTATGATGTTTGTTTGACTGATTAGGTGTTTTGCCCGTGCTCTATATGCAAATGCCATAGGGATTGCAGTGATTTTCCTTATTGATTCAGGCACTTCGCTCCCCTTTACATGTTTTTTTTCAGATCAATTTACATGAATATCCATAGAACAAGTTACTCTCTTACCTGGTAACGTTCTTTCAATGGGATGGTCCTCCGACGTATTCCATATCGCTCCCTCCCTACCTGCCCCACTACAGAATTTCTTATGCGATTGCAGCTTACGTTTCTGCAAGGCTTTCTGTGGTCATACTGGCAGTGGTTTGTTGCCAGACGTTCTGGGGAAAAAACGACAACTGAGGCTACGGGTGTCGTGCGTCCTACTTATAACATCCGGTGACGTCGGCTCAATGGACGCCCTCGAGGACAGCGTATCAACGTCATCGACGCAGGACGCAGATGCCGAAAGATTTTCCGAAGCAGCACAGCTGTGGTGATTACTGTCATAGATATGGAATATGTCGGAGGACCCAATCCCTTCGAAATTTGTTTACTGGGATGGAATAGATTTTACCATCCTACATCCAATTCTGGATTTGACAAAATGGTTCTAATTGAGCAACTGTTGTATGATTTGGATTCCTTTGAGAACCACATTGTGACTATCTGAATTGGGTTACTGTGGGGCTGCTAGGCTAGGTCAAGGATTTTCATTTGCGCATTTTTAATTTTCATTTCTATTGTCTGTTCTCTCTTTTTTTCTCTTCTGTCTGACTCTCTTACACACTTTAGTGATGAATTGGATAAAGAAGGAATATAAGGATCACTTATACATACAGACGAAGATCTACGATATGGAAGGACACATGGAAGAATACCAAGATGCCCATCCACTGATCTTATACATTTATTGTTAATCCATTAGTTTATAACCATTTCTTTCCAATCCTGAGGAAGACGACTGTCAAGCCGCCCCTCTCTCTTTTTTAGAGTGAGTGATGACTTAGACACCTATGGGGTCGTCAAAACTACTAATTTAGTGATACCAGTGTAACACATGAGAGTGGTGGAGTTTACACTAGGTACCGGTGGTTGACTATTTAGGTTGAAATGGTGATGAGCGTGGCATGCAGTATTTTTATTATTATTGCAGTGCAAGCTTGTCTAACAATTTCTAAATTTAATTTTTCTCAAATCATGCCATTCCAGACCAGTAGGCTGGAGAGAATTCGTAACTAGCACTTTTTCATTTCTAATTTGTAATTACTAAAAACTGATTGAATTACTCTACCTCTATTAAGAATTGAATTTTGGATTGTGTATGTATTAATAGTGTAGGGGTATTAATAGGATCCCTTTGGGGACCTATCTTTGACACCGCCCTTTCTCTTTTTTCTTCCCCTTCTGAATAGCAGTAGATTTTTTTTTCATGCTGCTCTGACTTTGTACTTGAAGGTGGAGAATTGGTTGTCATGAACTTTATCTGTATAGATTGAACATGAGTTGTATGGTTTTATGCTATTTTATTATGCACTTAGAATAATCTGTTATGTGATTTGATATGTGATCAATAAAGAAATGTTATTTTTATACTATCCTTGACCTGGCCTAACCCCTCATTGGTTTCTCTAATTTGATGGCTAAATGCTAGCGGGCTGTACTGTGTGACCCCTTCTTTACCTTTGGCTCTTTGGTCTGTTGCGCCCCTGGTCCACGTGGTAGGGGATGCCTATCCTTGGTTATATAATGGTTTGAGAATAATGACATAATGTCTGTTGCAGGAGACTCACCTCCTGAGTTTGTGCATCTTCGGTTTGGGTGTTCCCTCCCAGAGCAACTTCTACCCATCTGGCGTGCTCCAGTAGATATCCATACTCTGTTTTCAGTTCATTTAGTTTCTGGAGGGCTAACTCACTTCCTGTAACTCTATTTCTATTTTCAATGTGCTTACTTCCTGGCATAGAGCGTCTTTCTCCTGATTTAGGTTGCCTCTCTGTTCAGCCAGTTCATCCCTTTGTTTCCTAATGGTATTGAATTTCTGGCACTCTTCAATAAATTTGGCTTGAGAGTGGAGGTCTCTCATAATTAATTTATTATTTTCCTCTTTCAATTTTTCGACCTAGTCTTGCAACATGGTTATTTGTCCTGAGCAGCCCCTGTTATAGGTTAATTGTTGAGTCAGCTTCTGTTGACTCTCTTCTAGAGAGTCAAACTTTTCCTGACACTCTAGTTTTAATGCGTCTAATTGGGCCTCTTGATCTGCATTATTTTGCTGTTGGCGAGCCAAATCTTCTTTTAATTTTATGATATAATTTCCAGATTCTACCTCCAATTTTTGGCTCTTCTGTAATTCTTGTTCTGCTAATTTTAGATCAGTCTGGATTTTATTTAATAGTTCAGATTGATTCTGCGCTAGAGTAGTCTTTTCCTCATGCCTTTCCCGCATCACTCCCATGTGGAGATACATGTAGGTTGTGATTCTGGCAATTTTGATTTGCTCCTCTTTAATTTTTGGGGTCATACATAATTCACTCAGAGCTTGGTGTAATAGGCCACCGTCCTGCCACGTGTCCAGGTTCAGTGCGGTGACCTGTTGTGTTATTTCTTGTAGCCAGACTTTTTCATCCTGTTCCGGCCACTCACCTCTGACAAATAGCTTGTGCAGAAGGTGCTTCCTAGCCATATTGATTGCTACTATGGTCATTGTGGACATGTACTTTCTTTCTTAATTTATGTATTTATGTAAGGGTAACCTGTATTCTGTTGATTTTCTGTCTATTTTGGGGTTGATTTTAGTTTTACTTTTAGACACATGCCTGGTACTTAGAGTATTTGTTTTGGGGAGGTGCATGTACAGTGTAATCCAGTATTCCCACCACACAAAGTATTACTACCTTGCATGTTAGTCTGCTGTGTTAAACTGTCACAGGTGGTAACCAAACTCAATCCCGGATGAGCCCCCACATTTGTTAAGGATTTCAATCAGGTGACACACCTTGGTCTCGGCCTAGTGGGCAGCGCACGACTGAAATGCCTATCTTTTTGTATTGATTCAATATTGGGATGGTACACCACTCATATCACACCCCCTTTTCAAATACCCCCGGTCACAATGGACCATGAACCAGTCTGGTTGGTAAAATACAATATTTATTTATTTATTTAAACATTCAAAAGAAATCATACACTTTTTAATATGGGGCAGCAAATACCAATGGGGTGATAATTACAATCAGAATGTGAGCAATGCACTGGGTTTAACTTTCTAGTGGAGCATATACACAGCACAGCAGAATAGGAACACTTTTTTGATTTAGGACAGATAGCACCCAAGTAAGGATTTCCCCCTGCAATGTCCCTCAACACATAATTAATTCTGGGTGGATAAACAGAAGCAGCAGGTAATCAGGAATAAGAGGCAGAAAACAGAATCTAAATCTAACCTTCCTTCCTCAAATAAGAGAGAAAAACAGATTTTAAACCCCTTGCAATGTTGTGAAATGACACTCGGAAATTGACAAATAAATAATGAATGTGTGTTAAAAACCTTGAAGCAAATATAATTCCTCACTAGAGCCACAATGCAAAGACACTAATCATCACAAAAAATGGATTACCAAAAGCATACAGTTTGAAAATGAGTGGATGGTTTAAAACAAATTGCAGCAAAATGACAAGTTGGAAACTTTCATTTTTTTTCAATTCCCGCCTGAAATGACCCAACCGGTTTATAATAAAAACGTGTGAAATACACTGATTTGGAGTGCGGTTTGGTTGGGGGATAGCTATAGATCACAGGTACAATATGGAAGTGCAATTAAGTCTCTAGCTGGTAAATTGGGTGTGTTATGCAAGATCTAGAAAGGTGCATTTTGAGGAAAATGAAGACACGAAAATAGGAAAGGAAATCAGTTGTGACAAGAACAGTTTTACTTTGCACTAGAGCATTCAGGCTAGGCCACCAAAAGTAAGACACAGCAAGCTCCAGGGTTTATTCGCGAGTTCAACCCTATCACCCCAGCGCCCAACCCTGGCGGGACCAGTCTGATCATTCGAAATAGGACTAATGGCTTAGGATTACACAAGACAGCATTACTAAAGAGGTGGCGTTAGCACTAGAAATCAAGGGCAGGGTTGCAAGAATGAGTCTGACAGTTTTACAAGTTATCAGGATAAGGATAGGATGAATTAGAGAGTAGGATAAGGACAAAGACAAGATAGGCTATGGGTTTAGATGGGGTGGCGATACTTACAGTCCACTTTTAGTTTGGGATTTTGGACCGTCAAGGGTTCTGGTCACTACACGGCAGGGCGACTGGCAAACAGCTGGGCAGTTCTGGTCACCAGATGGCACTCCTGGACTGGCAATTCTGGTCACTGGATACTAAAGGTCAAGTGGATGGCAGGATAGCAGGATGCATGCAATTAGTGGTATCAGGATGCTTCCCAAAAACACCACAGCTTTCCCCTTTGGTTATTTGGGAATTTTAGTGGGTTTTCAGAATTGGGGCCTTGCTGGAGCAGGATCGGCTATGCTTGCGTTTTGCAGTGGGCCCTGGAGTAGGGTCAGCAATATTTTGGCCTTGTAGTTGGAATCTGCAACCTGGATGGATAGAATAGGACGCCGGCACAGGAAAATCAGGAAGAGTGTGTGTCTAGAGTCTTGTCAGGGACTCTTATTTATAATGCCTAGTGACATCATCAACATATATCACTGGGGCAGGCTTAACTAAACACGCCTCTAACAATAGGATTGGACATGGGTGATTGTTTCCGCCTTGCTCTCAGCTGGTTGGATTTCAGGAACATGATGTCAGATTTATGGTGTGAGTTTTGCAATGTCCAAAAACCTCCCACAGTTACTTTAATAAACTTCGATTTTTCCACAAACATACATTTATACAATTGCAATCTCTTAGCAAATTATAGGCACAGGTTACATATTCTGTGCAGCACATTGCAGTCCAATCCTCCAGTCCATGAGACCTTGTTTCGCCCTTCTACCAGTTTTTCACGCTTTTCAATGGGATTTATATTACTCAAAATTCTGTAACTTTATACATGGGCGTGGATTATCATGAGGTATGTATTTGCAACATTGATGCTTTTCTTGTAAACTGACATATTTTGCCATTTCTGCCCCCAAGGTGGCAAGTCTTAAAAGAAAGCCCAAAACAATCACTTTTACACTGCGAAAATTCTACATTTTTACAAAGTCTTACTGCAGAGATAAAAGTCTTTAAAGTTTATTTATGGAATAGTCTTTGGAAATAAATGGCAGTTTTTGTCATGTTTTTCCTTCCTTCAACTGCTGCCAACTGTCATTTACTTCAAAGCAAGGTGGGGGTTTCTCAGCTTGATTGAAGGTTTTGTTACCCCTTCACACTTCAAACTGCCTGGCCCTGGGAGCTCCATTGTCAGTGGGTTCAGCCTAGCTTAGATTCTTTCCCACCCTGTAATTATCAGTGGGGTGTTAGTCTCTTCTGAGAGTTTATGGTGTGACTCCCTTCCTAGGGGGAAGTTTCAGGGCTGCCAACTGAAATAACTGGTTTTTGGGAGCTTGCAAATTGAGCCCATGTGTTTTAAAATCTTTATTTTCTTATTTTGGGTCCTGAATTAAAACAAACCTGTTGAATAAAATAGCCCCTGTGAGTATAATCACCAACAACACAACCCGTTTTCATTGCTAAATAAGGCAAGCTTTCATTCAACAATTTCCTTTCTAAAGGGCCCATTTTTTTCTTTAGTTTGCAAAGGCCCACTTTCACATGTGTGGTGGAAAGCTAGCATTTATTTCTTTAAATTCGGTTTGTCAGCTCCATCAGATTCCCACACTGTCTTTGCAGCCAAAGTCATTTTCTTGAAAGCAGGAGTTTTGTCTGTAGCACAGATATATTGAAACTGACCTGGCTCAGAGAGTTCGACTCTCTTTGAACTGCTGCTTTGGATACTTTTGGAAAGAAATAAATGCACGTTACCGTGCGAGTAAAAAGTGAAGTTCCTTGTTGATTTCTCTCAGAGTTGGTGCGACAGGGCCTGTCATTCAGGAATTATGCCTGTTTTTGCTGTGGCACAGTGACATATATTGGGCATGAAAGGCCTTATTGATCACAGTAGTTTCAGAAAGAACAGATGGAATTAGCGTCAAAGCAGCATTTTTAAAGGGTGAAAAAGTTTCATTTTGAAGGGGAATTTTGGGTTTTCAGCCAGGCAGTGCTGCCTTTTCACTTTATTCCATTTATATGTTTCAGACCACTGGCACGCTCCTTCAGTGTGTCCCCTTGTTCCATCCTGCCTGAAATTGGCTTGGCAGGACGGTGCAGCCATCTTTTTGTTGCTGCAAAAACGCAGTTTTGAGGTCCTGGTGCGCACAGTAGCCAGTGCAGCCATTTGCTATTTTCTGCAGACAGGCAGCTTGGTGATGTGGTGAAATACTGCTGAGTGGGTCAATATATCTCACAACATCTTTAAGGACTCACGTGATCTTCTTGTTTCCTGGCTCACTAAGTTAGTCAACTTATCCTTCGATGAGGGTATTGTTCCATCGTCTTTCACAGCTGCTTGGGTTACACCACTGCTGAAAAACAACAACTTGGATCCCTCCATCACAGATAATTATAGGCCCATAACCAATGTACCTTTCATTCTAAAAATTGTTGATAGATTGGCTTATATTCAACTTCAGGCTCATGTGAGGAACATAAAATTCTAGGAACACGACAATCTGGCTATCGAGCACGGCAATGGAACAGAAACTGCAATGCTTGATCGTAGGTCCACTCTGGCTGGCACGGCAAATAAAGATCAGCCTGGATTCCTAGTCATTCCATCGAAACTGTAGCATCGAAATGCCACAGCATCGAAACCAAAGCATTGTTTACCTATGCATCGACAGGCTATCTATTACATGTAAAAGTGCTTTTCCATCTAAACCAGTCCCTCGAAAATATAAATGGACTGGTTTCAATGGAAATGCACTTTTACATGTAAAAGATAGCATTTCAATTCATTATTTTGTAACATTAAAACGTCACATGGAGCTGTCCAGTGCTGGAATTTAATGATTTTTTTTGTAAATTAAGGGGGTTCCCCCAGCCCCCTCAATACCCCCAGGCCAACCCCCCCAACCCTAACCCTGATGTAACCCTTAATCTAACCCTAGCCCTAACCCTAATGTAACCCTTAATCTAACCCTAGCCTAAACCCTAGCCCCAACCCTAACCCTAACCCCAGCCCCAACCCTAACCCTAACCTTAACCCTAATGTAAGCCTTAATCTAACCCTAGCCCCAACCCTAACCCTAATGTAACCCTACTGCAAAAAAACAAATATTATTCAACTCGATACTACCATCGAATATAGTCAACGCAAGGGTACTTTGATGGTAAGATTTTTCGTTGCATGTAATTTGATGATGTGGTGTTAGATGAAATTACATTCAATGGAATGACTAGATACCATCAGCCTGCATTGCTGATGCTTTTGGACCTCTCTGCAGACTTCGATCTTGTTGATCATGCTCTACTGGTGACCAGGCTCGGAGAGGTCGCCAATTGCTCCACCTCAGCCTCCAAATGGATTGCTTGTTTCTTACAACCACGCACTGTACGGGTTTCTGTAGAGAACGACCACTCTTCCCCCATTACACAACCCTGCAGTGTTCCTCAGGTTTCCTGCTTGTCACCGCTTCCCTACATCCAGCCTTTGCTTGACCTGCTGAACAGCATGGGAGTCCAATATACCAACTACGCTGATGATACCCAGGTTGTTCTTCAGCTCAGCGGGAATTACAAGCAGGACCTCATCGCTCTCAACACCATCTACAATGCCATACAGAATTGGATGGCCTGTAACTCCTTAGCCCTCAATAACAATAAGACTGAACTCATGATCGCTGCCATCAAAAACATTCAGAGCAAGCTCACATCTGATTATTCCGATTTCTTGATTGCAGACCACATTATTCCGGTTTCTAAGAAGGTGAAAACCTTAGGAGTAGTTAGATCAGGAGCTGTCAACGACGCCCCACGTTTCCTACATTCAGTCCGCATGTGGCTTCATCAACAAGCGCATACAATATATTCAACCTTTTCTTAACTCTGGCCGGTACCACCGCACTGAAGACCCGAGCCCTTCAAGTTACACAGAATAATGCTCTCTCTCTCGTCATACACATATCTCTTCATTTAGGAAAGCCTTACATTAGCTCCCTGTGAGGTAAAGAATCTCACACAAAGTTCTCAACAGGGCTCACAAGTGCTTATCTCTCTCAGGTCCAGTATACCTATCGGATCATGCCAAGAGCAAGACATCCACTAGAAATCTTCGGTCATCCGCAGCAGCCACACTTGTTCATCCAAGATTCAAACTAGTTCATTTTGGTGGCACAAGTTTTGATGTTCAAGCCCCACTTCTTTGGAACTCCCTTCCTGTCTCTATATGCCTAATTGATGACTACCTGTCCTTTAAAAAGACCCTTAAAACTCACCTTTTCAATCTCAGCCCAGAATAGGTGCTGCCTGTTTCTCTCTTGATTCTCCCTGGTCTGACTTCACTGCTTGTTTGTTCGTCTTGTCTGGTTTTAGGTGCGCCCTGAGGCCTACGGGCATGAGGCAAGATACAAAAATTAAAATGAATAAATAAATAAAAACAATCCAATCAGTTTGATGGAATCACATACATCTTTTAACAGAAATATACCAAAATGTCACCTCCAGAATTCCGACATCCGATAATTCCGACTTATTTTATATGTGTGGGGGGGGATATAATACAAGTATGGGGGTTGTGGGGTCTTGCCCCCCATATGTATGTGGTGTAAAGGGGGTTGAACAAAAGAAATCAGCATTTTCGGCCGTCAGACTTCTGGGGTCTCAGTAATCACATAGATCCAGTTTGACTCTCCGTATCAGACCTGGCAGGGGGCATCTGAGAGACCAACTTGTCTAAAGAGTCCGCCCATTGGCAGAAATCTAAGTTTGTGACACATTGGTTTAGATCAGAGATAATCCTCTCCTTAATGCACAACCAACTCAAGGGGCCTCATTCCGGGTTTGGAGCTAACCATGGAGTAATTAGCTCCATGGTTGCCTCCGCCGTCCCAAATCCGGCATGGTGAATGGAGTAATTACCAGTCCATTCCAGGGTTGGAGGGGCCGTTAATTCCCCATTCACCTTTTGCCCTTCCCCATTCCCATTTCTGCCCCATAGGGCTCAATGGGAATGGGGAAGGAGGTAATTACGGCACCGTAAATTACGGTAGCGTAATTACCTCCGAGGTATCTTTGCGGGTCCCGTACTTTACTCCTGCTAAATGCAGGAGGTAAGGAAGGACCTGCAAAGGGACCTCGGAATACGGAGGTAAGGGATTACCGGCATCGGCACCCTTACCGGTGCCGGTAATTCCTTACCTCCAACCTCGGAATGACCCCCAAGGTCTGAGAATGGCCGCCTCCGCTAACCTTAGTGATTGGCTGAGCTTAACCAAGAGACGCAGAAATAACATTATCTGTAGATTTCAGGGAGGATTGGAAAGCCAAATCCATAACCGAAGAAGGTTGATTAAAATCTCCTGAATGATTACCAATAGATGACCCTCCAAGTGGACAAGCTAAAACATTTTTACACAACTTGTCCTCTGTATCGAATTCCAAACTACCCAGTATTGCATTCAGTACCCTCTGGGACCACCACACACAATTAGGACTACATATGTAAGCAAGACCAATCTTTGGTATAAGTCTGTACCACACAGTTTGTTGGTAGCGAGCTGAGCAGCCAGGCTTATCTCAAGAGTGAATGTGAGCAGTATAAGTAGTTACACAAAGGACTAGCAATCACAGTGGTTCAAACAAACACTTACTCAAGGTTTCTTGGTAAAACGCTGATTAATTTATTTACACAATCATTTATAAAACATTGCACTAGAAGAAGGCAACTTAATATTATAGACCAATACACTTCAATACAAAACTCTAAGTTTTTGAGACAGTTTGAGCTCTCTTGAAAAAGGAGCCAAATGGCAGTGCAGTTACTTAGCAGTGAGCAAAAAGGACAAAAGTAAGTAGAATAGATTATATAGACTTTCTAGGCAGTGTAAATAGTTTCAGTTCACCAGAATAGTCCAATTCAAATCAACAGACCAGGCCAAAGTCTATGGGCTCGTGTTCTGGATAAGAAAAGAGCAGTTCTGGTATCAAACGATAAAGTCTTTGGAAAAGTTCTCAGAAGTAGTTTAGGTGAAAAATAATAATTTGTGGGGCCACAAGCTGCAAGTTGAGAAAGTTTCACAAACTTTCACTGTGGGAGTGGTATTCTCCCAATCGGGTTGGCACAGTACCTTTGTATGAAGAAAACAAAAGTTGCTGAAGTTGTGGTCCCTGGCAGGTCCTTCAGATCTCGCTGTTCCTGAGCCTCAGTTGTGGGGATAAGAGGGAGGACATCAGGGGACTTCTGCACTGCACGGGATCGTTGAAGAAAGCAAATAAAATGGAGTCACTTCAGTTTCCAGTTTCCAATAGCTGTAGATTCAAGAACACAAACTGGTGTCCCTCTCCCTGCTTAATCCTAACCAGCCTTGAAAATGGTATCCAGGTGTCTTATGAGTTGATTGGTCCCACCAACTCAAAGGAAGAAGCCGTCCTTGAAGGAGCTTCTCTGTCGAATGGAGTTTGGCAATTCGGACCTGCATCACCATGACTCGGTCCAGCAGATCACGGGATTAGACACTCTATCAGGATTTTTGATGGATTTACTGCTAGCGGTAATTTTGCGTGGTTACCATTACCATGACTCTGTTCTGCAGTTTTACCACGGGATTGGACACTATCAGGATTTTTGATAGATTTACTGGTAGTGGTAATTCTGTGTGGGTACCATTACCATGACTCTGTCCTGCAGTTTTACCACGGGATTAGACACACTGGGCATCATCACGATGTGGGCTGTATTCCCGGCTGTAATAGCGCCGACTGTAATAGCCCTAGCACTGACCAGTCCGGCTGTATTACCGCCGGATCACGAGTTGGGTGTTAACGGTAAATCCCCATTCCCCATTGGGTCCATTGGATTCAATGGTGAATTTTCAGCGCTAATTATGCGGGCTAATACAGCCGGCGGTAATACAGCCAAAAACAGGGGATTATCACCTGCAGGGAAAGGCTGGAGGTAAAACAGCCCATTTAGCGCCCAACTCGTGATAGGGCCAGCCCTTAAATGCGGCTGTGATACCGTTACCACCGCATTTAAGGGCTACAGCCCAACTCGTGATGAGGCCCACTATCAGGATTTTTGATGGATTTACTGGTAGCGGTAATTCTGTGTGGTAAATCCACCGATTACTGTGGGTGACGTGGAGGATTTACAAACAGCTTTTGTGTATCCTTCACTTTACCTCCACACTCAGAATTTGGTGATGCAGTAAAAAAGTGGCAGTAAATTCATTAACACATGTCACGACTGTGCCACTGGAGCACCAAGTGGCACCTGTTGTGGACTATTTGGGACTCACTCATCTCCATAATCCTCCCGGGAAAATACTGATTCATAATTTTTTCTTTACTTTCTGTTTGCAAGACTTTGGGTTCTTCATTGCTTAATTTCATGAACTACATATCACACAATGCACCTTGTGGCAGTTCTCATCATTTCCTGGCTATCCCTGTGAGGCGTCTTAGAACTACAATCCCCAGAAGCTTTAAAGATCAGTGCTGCTTTCATTTTCCCCGGACCAGAGAGGGTGGAGGCAGATCCCCTTCAGGTATGATGCTCCAGGTGCTGCTAATGAGCCTGCTTCAGCACAGGGCAGGCCAGTATTTAAGCAGCTGCCTGCAGGAGCACAGCTCCTTGGATTTGTGCTGTGTCCTGTTGCTTCCAGAACCTGATTCTGTTCCAGTGCCCTGTGCTTCCTGCCTTGCAGACCTGCTACTCTGCCTACACTGCCCTGCCTAAGTTATTTATAACATGCTTAATACCAAGAGGTTTCTAAGCGCTGACCCGGGGATCAAACCTGTGTTGCTCCACATCAACTTGCTTCCAAGGCAAGCACATTGCCCCTGAGCTATCCTCCCGATAGCAGTCTTCTGTTCCCTGTCTGCAGCCTCTTGTAACACCTATTATTTAGTTCCTTGCATGCAGTTCCTTGTTCTATGCCCATAGTCCGTGTTACCTGGCTTTAGCTTCCTAGATTCCAGTCCTGTAAGTCATCGTTATCTGTCTGAAGTCCTGCCCTTGTTATTCCAGTCCAGATTTTCAGTTCCTTGAATTCCTTGTTGCCAGTCTGTATTTCAGTCCTTGTTTTCCTGGTCCGGCGTTTCAGTCTTGAGTTTTCTTGTTCCTGGTCTATAGCTCAGTCCGCTGTTGCTTGATTCTGGTCCTTAGTTTCTAGTCCCTGTCTCCTGTACCATTGCACAGATTCTTTTCTTCTTGCTTTTCCTCTTTCATTCCTGGTCTCTGTCCTGAACCTCGCTTAGTTTGACTTCCTATTCTTCCTTGTTACTGGTCGTGTCCTCACTTGTGCTTGTGTAATTCCTTGGTTCAGAGTTTGGCTGGTGCCTCTTTCCTGTGTCGCGTTTCAGTATTATACCTTGTACCATATTGTTAACATTGAGCTGGTTCCTGGTTCAGGAGGCAGTCATTGTTCAGTTCCTGCTGGACCTGGACAGGCTTCAGTCTTGTGAGTACTGTTTCCTTGTTTGTGCCTTAGGATCCAGACACAGCCACCCACTCCCGCCGCACCTTTCCATGAGCATTCAGAGTGGAGCCCTGTAACAGTAACCAGCTCAGAAGGCTAGAGTTCCACCAGAGCCTGTGGGAAACTCCTCCCCCATTCTGTGAACACCTCACGTGGGAACCTAACATGTTTGTCCTACTTGTACTCCCCGCCCCTTCCTGTTCACTGCCTTTCTTGCTTGTCTGTAGAGCTTGCCTATCCTTTCTCGTCTGCAGGATTCCTTACACTTCTGTCCCTTGCACACTCTTCTCCCCTCGGCTTTGTCAGCATACCTCTGCCCGTAAGCTCCTTGACAAATAAAAGTAGTGCTAACGTAATTACTGCCACTTCTTTACTGTGCCGCTAAACACGTAATAACATTTTTTACAGGAAGTCTAATACACAGATTTTACCTAACTACAGTGCACGTGTTATATAGCAGACATCGGGCAAATACAGCGATGACGGAGTGAATGTATGTGTTATCCAAAAAGTCCTTATGACCTACCTCAGACTGCGCAGCCTTAATAATCATCGTTTAAAAGCAAACTGAGCATGACCTCTATCTGGGGCCGTCAACACAAAATGCTCAGCAATTTAAATGAATGTTTTGGCTGCTTGTATGCGAGTCAGAAGGTGCTGCTCTGTTCTCAAGTGTGTCAATGGGCCTCATTACACGGATGGCGGAGAACCATGGCGCTATTAGCGCCATGGTTCATGCCGGTAAAATACCGGCACCGCCTTGGCGGAAAGGGGAATTTCCGCCCCATTCCAAGGTTGGCGGGGCGGTAATTCCCCCTTCCACCATTGCCCTTCCCCATTCCCATTTTTGCCCCATAGGGCTCTATGGGAATGGGGAAGGCGCTAATTACGGTACCGCAAATTGCGGTACCGTAATTAGCTCCCTGGGTCCCTTTGCGGGTTGGTTTTTAACGCCTGCAAAAAGCAGGCGTTAAATTCCCCAACCCGCAAAGGGACCTCGTAGTAAGGCAGTAAGGATTTACCGTTACCGGTAAAATACCGGTACCGGTAAACGCTTACCGCCATCCGTGTAATGAGGCCCAATGTCTCGGTGTCGCGGGGCATATTGCGTCACTTCACCCTTTCTATCTTACCCATAAAACAGAAGCAGGTTTCCTTACTGAAATTGAAGGGTATGAAAAAGGATTCTTTTTATTTAAAGCACATTTAGCCCCAGCCCCGCCTGCGGGCCTGTGTGCTAGATCTGTGTGTCCAGTGAGCCTGGGACCCACAAGCTTGTGTGCAATAATGTGTGTGTGTGTGCAAGTGTGTAATGAATGATGTGAGCACTGGAAAGCATGATGTGCCTTAAGTCATGTGAGGCCAGAGGAGATGGCAGCTCCTTCCTTGCACTTACAGAGCCACCATGAAATCATTCCCAATGCCATCTAAGCGTCACTGATCACCCTCAACAAGCCTTTGCAATGTTTCAACATGAAACACCTTATAAATGCCATATCGTATCATATCATATCATGGCAATTCTCTCCTTGTTCCACACTTCTCCAGAATTCAATCTAACAGTGCTTGCCAAATCCTCTTGGAATATTATCTCATGTGAAAATGTGCTTCATACTTTACAGACCCCAAGAGCCAACTTCACAATTTCTATTATGTAATGTGATACAGTTAAACAATAACCTTTCACATATTTAAAACAATCCCAAACCTTTACCTCACACCCGGGACTGACCCTTACACTCTTTACACAACAGATTCGATCATACTTTAATTTGGCCCTAAGTTCACTTTTACTGATTTTGTCCCTCACCATTTTCACATTTGCATATGTGTCTCCTTAAGCATGTCTCTCCCTATCCAATCTGGATACCACTTTGAGTTAAGTTTCCACCTTCGTAACATCTCATGGCCATGGCCATGTGTGATGCCAACTGATCCTGCCAACGCGCGCTCCATGACTGCTCTTCTCCAGTCACCAGCCATTCAATGCATATCACTTCCATAACTGTTCTATTGAATCGCTCCACACAGGCGCTGCCCTTGGGTTGATACAACGCTGCACCATGGCTGATCCCCCTGAGATTCAAAATACTGTTTCATTTCTCCTAATTAGACTCGAGGGCCACTGTATGAAGGAATCGGGCTTGGATAGCCCTCCTGCCAGGGTTAGTAACTTTGGCTTCCTTAGATGCCAGTTGGCCATCCCCTGTAATCAAATACAATGGAATGATCCCATTTAGTTTTACATTAGTTTGCCTATTGGATCCAGTCCGGTAGGTAACTAATATATTGTTTACCATTTCCAAACAGTCTGTGTCACTGCGTTGTTGTGACTAAACATGTATTTTTTGGTGTCCAAGAAGATGGTGTTTTTGCGTGAAGCTTTTTCCGCACACATTGCATGTGTACGGCCTCTCCCCTGCGTGCATTTTCTGATGGCGTTGAAGGGCCCCCGTTTGATTGAATCTTTTGTCACATATCGTACACTGAAAGGGTCTCTCCCCCGTGTGCACCCGTTCATGTGTGATAAGCAGCGACATTGTGGAAAATGTCTTGCCACACTCAGTGCATGCATATCTCCCGGGGGTTTTGGTGCGCGCTCGCTGGTGTCTGCTCCGACTCTTAGTCAGGCTGGTTTGCTCACTTCCAGGATAGGAAAACAGTAGGCACCTGTGCGGCGGGTTTGAGTCGCCTGGAATAATGCTGTCACATGTACCATATCCTTCAGGATTCTGTGAGTAGGGTCTCGCAGGAAGTGCATTGAAATGTGGAGGCTGACTCTCAGTTCCTGATCAGTTCCCGGCCACATCTGGTGTGCATATTCTTTTCTCCCTGAAAAACTCTGCACTGTGTTTGTCTTGAGGTTTTTCCCTGTAAAGTTGCACAGTGTTGTTGTTGATGTGTTACAGGTTAGAGAATTGGGGACAGCGCTTCTCTCTTTGATCGCCCTTCCTTCACCTGTTGGATAATAAATGCATAATATGCAAATAGTGATGTGTAACTTCAGGACCTAGCTCAGCACTTAATATTGTTTCGTTTATAGTCAATAAATACAAGAAAACAGATTCTGGCTCCATTCAGACCCACAGCCATGAAGGGACCAGCGGCTTCATATGGTACACTGCCCAAAGTACATGTCTACTGGTTCATGCTCAAAGGTTTAGCTGTTGCAGCAAAAGGCCACACTTTAGGCTTTACTCTGATGCTTTATACATCCACAACATAGAATAACATATTGTAAAAGAAAAACGCCCACTAGAAGTTGCTCATCACAATGCGCGTTGCCTCAGATTGACCACGGAATACCCAGAGTCTCAGAGACCGTTTAAGGGGTCTTTATTAAAAGATTGCCCAGGGCCCAAGGGCCACTCTTTTCTCTCTCGTCTAGCATGCACCAATCCTCCCTAGGCCATGCGCCCCCCCCCCCACGCCCTCAGGTTAGTACATAAGGATAATGATCCCTTGAGCCAGATTCTCAAATAATAGCGCAAATGAAAGGAGCGCAGGGATTGGGCCCGTTTCATTTGCACGATTTAAAAAAATGCTCAGAAATGCGAGACGGACACAAAGGTAACGTTTTCTCAAGTTTGTTATTTATTAAATGAAAACGGGTGGGATAAACGCCAATCTTTCCCTAGCCTAAGAAGGGTGCCCCGACCAAGCAAACTAAAATTAAAGAAAAATTACCTAGTGTCCAAAAAGTCTCTGACCCTCACACTAATACATACAACAAAATTATACAAGGAATGTATAGCCAATTTTAGTTCAACAAGACAATTTATTAATTCAAACTTAAAGGTTTTAGACAGTACGCCGTGTGAACAGGGTTGGGTTGCCTTCCCCAGGATCAATTCAGGAATACTTCTGATTCAACAAAGTGTGTTCAGGGTAACACACAAAATCTCTTCCATCCACTGTGTCCTTCCCCTTGACACAGCAAATAGCTTTTCCACATTGTTTGTTCTTGGAAGGGTAAATGTATTTCTTTTGTACCACACGTTCAAAACCAAAGTAATTGTTCTTTTCACAATGTTCAACAATTATAAGCATGTCACACCTTCTTCAAATGAACTACGTTTGTGCGGATAGCACAACTCCTCCTCTTGGTGATGCCACAGTGTTAGGGTTGGCTCTTATACTTGCATGTGTGCTGAGCCAGGATTGATGTCACCATCAGAATGTAGGCTGTGAGTCTGGAGTGTGAGATTAGAATGTTTGGAGTTGAATGGGTTCTAACCCAGGCAGTTAGATTAAGTGAGCCTGGGTGGTGGGAGCCAGTGGGCTCCTGTCCCTTTCCTCTTTATCTCCTAATAACTATGATGACATCTGATCCTTGTAACAGAAGGACCTTAATAAAGTAACCACTATGCGTACCTGGCCTGTGTATCCTGAGTGTCCCTTGGAGTGAACCCTATGACCAAGAGCCGGTCATAACAATTGGCGACGAGGATGGTCCAAGGTATGGTGAAGGAGGACCTTGGAGTGGACACCAAGTGAAGCAAAAGGAGATGCAGGTACCTGTGTGATGTCATGTGAGAGAGGAGAAGAGACTCTGCTGCGGGGGGTGCAGGCAAGAGGACAAGTAAATTAAAGGAGAGAGGGAGAGCCCACTGCCCCCCATAGACTGGTTGCACCCACCACCCAGGGCTGTTTGAGCCAGTCCACCCAGGGCTGGAAGGGACAGCCTGTCAGAGGAGACCCCTGGGAAGAAGGTAGAGTGCCCTCTTTGAGGCCAGGAGTCATTAGAGGCTGTCCAAGAGTCTGGAGAAATGGAAATCACCCAGGGCTGGAAGGGACAGCCTGTCAGAGGAGACCCCTGGGAAGAAGGGAGAGTGCCCTGTTTGAGGCCAGGAGTCATTAGAGGCTGTCCAAGAGTCTGGAGAAATGGAAAGCACCCAGGGCTGTTGGAGTCAGCCACCCAGTACTGCTTTAGTCAGCCACCAGGGCTGTTGCAGGCGGCCACCCAGGGGTGTCAGAAGCATCCTGCCCCATGGAGCCTGGGGCAAGGATGGCCTGTTGGAGTCTGCCAGGAACAGGCCCCCTGGTACATGAGGAGACATTGGCAGGGTTGTATTAGGCTGCCCAAGTGTGCCACCATTTCCTGAGTGACTATGCCAGCATTATTTAAACAGGGGAAGTGTAATTTCCATGCCAAGTAAGCGTAATTGTGCCTTTTTATGCACCTGGAATGCTAAAGGTTTTAATGAGTATAGACGCTATGCTGATTTGGTCTGAAGTGGGGACCATGCAATGAGAAAATGGTTACTGTTTGGGTTTGGGTATGATAGTAGTTTTTGGGGATGATTAGTTTATGCTTGAAGAAGAAATTTTGGAGTTTCATTTAAAAGTAAAATGTCATAATGGATTGAGCAACGATGTGGCAAGCAGTGACTGAAGAGTACTGTTGTGCATTAGTAGTGAATTAACATGAGAAGTATTAGTGAGAATGATGTTGCACTGAGAATAGGAGATGCATTTTATTTTAGATGTAACCATTTTGAGGCATTGCAGGTTGGTTTTAGAGTTGGCCCCAGTTGGCAACATGGACGTTTAGGTCTCATTTAAAGTTGGTTTCCACATTTGTGTTGTGTGTGAGTGGAACATATGAGGTTGATTGAGGTGGACAATCAAAGGGTGTTGATCCTATTATGCTTAGTATAACGTTGTGAGGCATTTTAGCATATTAGGTTGCCTGTTTAATGGCGACATGGACTTTTAGAAAATGTGACTTGGATGTACTATGTTTCAATGTTCTGATCATCCTAAGACTATGTTTTGCTTGTGTGTGTGTGGTGTGAGATTTGTGATCTTAAAGCACAATAAGAGTGATGTTGGTCATTAATGGTTACCACAATCTTTGAGTCATTTCAGCATTTAGAGTTGCCCATGCTTTGGCAACATGGACTTTTAGGAAATGAGATCTGCAATTTATAATGTGATTATTGATATGTCATTGCAATGCTTACTATAACCATTTTTGAGGCATTGTAGGCGTGATGTTCTGCTTGTGCGTGTATGGATGTGCAACCCATGATGACTGCCAGAGTGACTGCAGCGCTCCTTAGCAGTTAACATTCTATGCCGGGGTTGTCTGTATTTTGAACATCCTGTGTTTGTGTGTGTGTTGTAGCAGTATGTGAATGTTTTAGTGTTGGTGCATGACCAGTGTTGGGTTTTGAAATCTTTTTTATTGTTTTTTGGAATATGTTTTAATTGATGTACATGACCAGGGTTGGTCAGGGGACTCTGCGGAGTTGGAGGTGTTTGGTGTTTTGAGGCCCTGTGGGGTTAGTGATGTTACTAGTGGTAGGCTAGTATAGAAGCTAGTTGGCACTTTGATTAATTGGTTAGTGACTCTGAGGGGTCCAGAGGTACCTAGTAGGAGACTAGTACCATAAGCTTTGCAAAGCTGTGTTTTTGTGATGATTGGTGGCTCTGAGGAGTTCACATGAAACCTAGTGAAGCTTTTATGTTGTTTTGGATTGTGGCTCTGCGGAGCAGTCCAGAGGCATCTAGCAGGGGACTAGTGCCTGAAGCTGTGTGAAGCTTCTATGTTGTTTTTGAAGGTGTCTAGCTCTGCGGAGTTTACTTGAAGCTGTGTGAAGCTTTGGAGTGGACATTAACACTATGTTTTGCTTGGAATTCTGGAGATGCAAGTTACATTGCATTTAGTGTTTTCTTTTAACTTTAGGTGACTTTTGGAATTGTTCTTGAGTCCGCTATTGATTAATTTCAGAAGCCTGGCAACGTTTCATCTGCAGCTGTGTTCACTTTGGGTGTTTATTTGGTTTTGAAGGGCTCATTTGTCTGGCCAACATTTGTAGCGTTATGCTGGTGGTGGTTGTTTAGTGACAGCTGGTTGCGTTTCTTTATTGATGTGATGAGGTGAGTGACTGGTGATTAGGTGTGTCTGTGTTGCTTGAATTTTGGAATGGATTTGACAGCGGCATGAGTTGTGACTGTGGTTTCTTGGTGACCCAGGTAGATTGTTGGGTTGTTAGTAAGTATCTTGCGCAGTTATGACAGTACCTGGTTTTTCCCGGTTTTGGGAGTTAGTACTCGGAAGTGGCAGTCCGAGGTTCCTTTGTGGCAGAGAGGAACGGAAGGAGCTTTGTGTTTGGTTGGTCTTGGTAGTGTTGTGGTTTGTTTGCCGAGGTGGGCGGTTAGTGCTCGAAAGTGGCAGTTCGAGGTTCCTTTGTGGCAGGCGGGAATGGAAGGCGATTTGTGATGTTTTGATTGGTTAGGAATGTTAGTTGTGGCGGCTGGGACTGTCATAGGATGTTAGTTACGCCTGTTTGTTCAATCTCTGGGGTTAGCGGAACTGTGCTGAGAGTGAGGTGTGTCTTGCTGTTGTGAAAGTGTGTGTTGTTCTTTATGCAAAAGGAGGGGGTGTTAGGGTTGCTTTCTCTAAGTGTGTGTTTGAGGTGTGTTTGTTTGTTGTAGGAAAGGAGGTGTTAGGGTTGGCTCTTATACTTGCATGTGTGCTGAGCCAGGATTGAAGTCACCATCAGAATGTAGGCTGTGAGTCTGGAGTGTGAGATTAGAATGTTTGGGGTTGAATGGGTTCTAACCCAGGCAGTTAGATTATGTGAGCCTGGGTGGTGGGAGCCAGTGGGCTCCTGTCCCTTTCCTCTTTATCTCCTAATGACTTGTTGACATCTGATCCTGTAACCTAAGAAGCTAATAAAGTAACCACTATGCGTACCTGGCCTGTGTATCCTGAGTGTCCCTTGGAGTGAACCCTATTACCAAGAGCCGGTCATAACACACAGCTTGTCCAACAAATGATAAGGTTACTAAGTTCTGTGATGGTCTTTCCAACGCAACGTTTTGAAACAAACATACGTCTTCAAACCATCTTCTTCTTTCTTGGTATACTCGCCACCCAGAACTAACTGCTATGATGCCTTTCCTGGTATACTCGCCTGCCAGGAAAAAAAACTCCTACAACTACAATCAAACTTGGTGGCAACATTGATCCCAAGATTCTCCACACTGATGTCTCTTGCTTTTGTTATAGTCTCTGGACTCTTGGTAATGTGGGTTGCAGTTTTACCTAAACGAGCATTTGATATAGAAGACTTATTCTCAAAATGTCTCTTAACTATTTCTTGGCAGGTTGGGTTACAAGTTTCCCCCATTTGATATTCAAGGGAGAGTTGCGCCCTTGTCACCTCTGTATGGTTTCAGGGACTCTTTGCTGTTGGCATGCAGGATAGAAGCTACCCCCAATGTACGTCTCCTAAAGGGGAATTTATGCTTTTGTTGTTTTATTGTGGTTTTCTCAGGCCTCTTGGCTGTTGGCAATCCTGTTTATAAGTGTCTTCCAATTGTAGTCCCCTACAAGGGAACTTACGCTCTTGCTACTTCTGCTCGGGTGCATTAATTGTTCAGTATTCAAAATTATATGGTTGTAACAATGTTCTTATGAGGAGCGCCCCATGGTCAGTATTTGCATCTCGCCAACTCACCAGCTTTCATTGGCAGCTGCTTGTGGTGGTCAGCTGTTGCAACGGACCTTCAGTGTCCTGCCTGCTCTCTCTCCTGCTTCTGCTTCATACCTTTGCTGTGCATCTGTCCCTGGGAGCTCTGACAGCTCTGTTGATCTTCCGCGGGTTCTCTCTCATTGACTCGCTGTGCACGGAGTTGGGAGCACGTCTCCTTGTCAGTGGGGCTCCTTCTTCACATGCCACTTTCCGATGCGCGTCCTCTGCAATGCAGCTCGCCTTCACTCTCCACGATGGCATTAGCTGGCGTCTTTCTCCCTGGAGCAGTTCCTTCACCTCAGACAGCCTCTGCTTCATCTATGCATTCCCCATCTTTTTCCTCGTCTACTTCTCCCAGCTCATTTTGGGATTAAAATGTCCTGCTCAGTTGCCTTGGTCTGTAACAACTATATCACAGCATTCTGAATCCTCACTGCCTCCAAGCCCTTCCTCCTCGTCCCAGTACTATAAGCATTATGGGTACTGTGGTCTATAATGGTATTGGTCTGTTGATACTTAGTTTTGACTGTTTACATATTGAGAGCTCTTAGAGTGAGGGGGAGGTTGTGAAAAGAGTTTTTGATTTAACATTAGAGTGAGGATTTCTACTTAATGCAGAATTAGGACAATTCAAGGTTTTCACATTTAATTCTTGAACTTCTGATGCACAAACCTTATTCTTTCTATATGATTTTGCATAACCTGTTCTTTGAGTAGTTATATGGGAGGGACTTGTACATTAAGTATGTGGGAATAATATGACTCTTATCCTCAGAAGAAGATGAATACTGCATCTCTCCCAGCGGAGTCACCACTTCCCCTTGACAGCCTTCTCCTCCAATGTGATCCTCCCTCATGTTACCACCCCCAGGGTCAGGATCAGGTAGCGGCTGCCTTGCTCTGGCCACCTGGGAGGAGACTTAAGGCTGGGTTTTGGTGATGACTCTGCACGATTCATCACAATACCTTATTCTCAAAGGGGACTTGAGCATTTCAGGAGGGGCTGGACAATAGCGCAAAGATGTGCTGTTCAGCCACTTGCATAGATCAGTGTTGGAAGTGTGCTCCGGACAATCATGTATGACAGGTTCCTAACAAACATGTGGTTGCTGGGAGAAGATTTAACCGAGATAAGCCATGAAAAGGCCTGTCTCAGGGAAATGACAAAGAAAAAAAAGAAACAAGCATTTTCATTCTCATTTGTCAAAACTAAATTCTAGAGCTGAACAGCTTTGCTAAGCAGATGCAAACAGTGTTCAGATGCCTTCTCGGTGTGGCAGTAAACTGCTCATGCACCTGAAACCTGGCACTTTGCCAATGTTCCAAATTTAACTTTATTTTGGAGACTTAAATGAGCTATTTATTAAAATAAATTTATTTTCCATGTTGACACCATTTAGAGACATCAGGATGTCATTTTGTATGGCATTCTGTTAACCAACCATGTGCTGGTGACACTCTGAGTTTATCGCGATAGCCAGTTTCGGAACAGCGCTAACATTAGCCTGTGTTGCCTCTTGCATTTCTTTGGCCCGGATAAGTCAATCCATCAAATTACAGAGGTCGAAACAGAGGAGCCCTTGCAGGAGAAGTGAAAATGATTTACTGGTCATTTCTGAATCCACCACTTGAGGTTTTTTGGTCGTTCTTAGTGAAGTGCACATAACATCCATGGAGGAATGACCAATGTTTTTTTAAACCCTTTCCATTAAATGGGCTTTGCAGAGACTTGGTATGCATAATCTTCCCTTGCTCGCCAATCCTGCCAAGACTGCTACAAGTATAACGATAAGCTTTACTCTGCCACTTTGGCTCAGGCATAGAGGGGCCATGGTGTTGGCTATAAACCTTTATGCAAAGGTGCAAAATGGAAAAGAAAATCATAACTCACCCTAACTCTAATGGGGATTACATGCAGTAATGGAAATACCTAGTGTCAGAATATCCCAAGTAAAAGCCCCACTGTCCAGTGTCAAAATCCTAACTCTGTCCCTTACACACTAAGCTAACTAAAGGTTTTCTTGATCCAGAGGGGTGACTTCCTTTCCCTGGACAAAAGGCAGTTCCCGTTGTGTTCAGTCTCTTTATCTAACTACAGCCACTCCTTGGCTGTCAGAGAAATGTGTTTCTTTCCCCCCATCCTTCTTCAGGCTTACATTTCAGTTCCTCGGGGATCCCAGAGCCTGGTTGGTAACTTTAGCCTTCCCTCACCAACTATTGCGCTGAGGAGGAACAGCCTGGATATTCTTTCCAAGCGGTCATGAGTCCCCGACCCTTGGGTGCACACCTGGTTCCCTCTAACCAAATGCTGCTCTGTCAAAGCATTGCCTGAAAGCTCTCTCCAAGCTGTAGGGGTCCCTGACTTTGGGGTGCAGACCTGGTTCCCTCTAACCAAATGTTGCACTGTCAAACATTGCCTGAAAGCTCTCTCCAAGCTGTAGGGGTCCCTGACCCTGGGGTGCATACCTGGTTCCCTCTTACCAAATGCTGCAGTGTCAAAGAATTGCCTGAAAGCTCTCTCCAAGCCGTAGGGGTCCCTGACCCTGGGGTGCAGACCTGGTACTCTCTTACCAAATGCTGCACTGTCAAACATTGCCTGAAAGCTCTCTCCAAGCTGTAGGGGTCTCTACCCTGGGGAGCAGACCAGGATCCCTTTCACTAGGTGTTGCACTGAAAAAGCATTACCTGGGTGCTCTCTCCAAGCTGTACGGGTTCCTGACCCTAGGGTGGAGACCTGGTTCCCTCTTACCAAATGCTGCACTGTCAAAGCATTGCCTGAAAGCTCTCTCCAAGCCGTAGGGGTTCCTGACCCTTGGGTGCAGACCTGGTTCCCTCTTACAAAATGTTGCACTGAAGAAGCACTCCCCTGTCAAGCCTTAGTTCAAGTCTACCTACAATTTGGGTAGCCCACCACTTAAGAAGCGAGTGCACGTTTTTTACGTGAAGCAAGTTTATTGTCTAATCATCCAGAGAGGAGCTATAGTCAAACTAACCAGAGTCTTTCTGAACCACCCAAGTTGACACATTATATACATTTTTGCAACAGTTAAACACTCCCATATATTTTGATTCAATCTATACAAAAGAAGTTTAATCATTCTCCAATTCTCCCATTCCCCTTGGTTGCAGCTATCTTAACTACAGTCGCACTCTGAAACACTTGTGTATGGGCGCGCTATAAATAAAATATCAGATCATATTCATGTCACGCCCCTTTTTAGGATTCGTCCGTGGCATGTGTGATGAACCTGAGGGCAGCCTCACTTCTTTTTCCCCAGGATGCTCCTCTCATCGCTTTTGGATCCTGACCCTGGTGGTGGTTACCCGAGTGAGGTTTACCTGGGCGGAGGGAACTTGGGGAGTGGGGAGAGGACGTCCTTGGGTGGGTGTCATGACTCTTTCCCCTGGCCCTCACTGGCCTTTGGCGCCGGGCTCATAACCATCATGAAGACCAACATTAGAATGGGACTATTTACTTGGGAATATTTAACTTGGGGGGGTTCAGCCAACATGGAGGCACACACATAGCTCAGTTACAAGGTACTGAGCTATGCGGTCTAGTCTTTTGGGTGTGGCAGGCCTGGGACTACTTTACCTGATACTATTTAAACCGCACCCAAACAGCAGAACATGCTTTGCGTTATTCTGCTGTGGGCAGCGTAATGCTCACCGTGTCCTGTTCTTTGATGCCAGCTTACCTGAAACCAAGGACCTGCAGAGAAGGGAAAGAACCCTACGAAACTTACCTGGAACAGTATCCTGTCTTCACTCCATCGCTGACTTCAGTTCTACTCACCTGAAGGTACGATCTCCATCATCCGGCACCGCATGCATCCTGGAATACCATAACCTGGAAAGAAGAGAAAGAAAGACAGCATTAGTAAGCGTTTACTCACGTTTCCTCCCGAATGAAGAAAGCCACACAATTCTTACCTGGGTAGTCATCTCCTGGTCAGTATCATTGCTGGAACATTAAGGCGCTCAGCAAGGAACATTGCAACCTGCAAGGAGAGAAAAGACACAGGTTTTTAATATAAAAGGCGAAACAGCGCCGCGCATCGCGCATTACTCACTGGACAGCATCGCGCACATGCTCATCTTCAAGCTGCATGACAACACCAAAATACCTTTCCATACCTAAAAGGAAAGAAGCAAGACATTATTATTCGAACTAAGAGGAACATAAGAACTGCATATAAAGACCATAAAGCAGCAAACCTACGGAGTCGCAGCAGGCCTGGATTCCCTCAGGGGGACTTGCACTAGTGAAGTAACTTGGTCGCTGCTCGCCCCTACATCTATGTGCCCATGCCACGATGAGCAGGATGGAGAATCCACCTTTTACAATATTAAGGTGAGGAGAAGGCCCAGGGCGGAGGAAGGAGTTGAGGCCAAGGGAGGTGGGAAAACAAAGACAATATGGTATTGAATCCAGCTCTCCTATATTGCAGAACCATCTTTAACCAGAGGCCTACCAAGGGCCCGGGAGCGGGTTCGAGAGTGCAAATCATCCAACCAGGGCTGGGTGGCGTCCCCGTGGATACCAGGTGAGCGTAACAGAACGCAAAGCCTTAATAATATTATCCACCTGGGCGTCATGAAGACCTAGGAGACTGACCAGTTAGCTCAGTTGTTGGGACAATTACGCGCTGACGTACATTCAGCCAGGCAACAAACCAATACTCTTAGGAGGGATTTGATTGTTACTAAGGAACGTACCGACAAAATAAGTAGACAATTGCTCCAATCACAGGCAGGACAGACCCCATTGCCTGGTAACTCTGTACCAACTTCTTCCACCAATCCAGTACAAATAACCCTTCCTAGGGCAGTTCCTTTAGCTCCACCTGAACGATTTACAGGGGACCCCAAGAAGTACACAACGTTCATGAACCAGTGTCGTCTTGATTTCCTTTGCAGACGTGGGGCTTTTCCTAATGACCAAGCGCAGGCTGCTTTTGTCTTGTCATATCTGAGTGGCAGTGCTGCGGATTGGTTGGTACCATTGGTAAGTCAGGATAACCCATTGTTACATGACTTTGGGGGTTTCCAGATGGAAATGGAAACTCTTTGCTCGTCATACCCAAGGCCAAGCATTAGACAACAAACTTTTATCACTCTGTCAAGGAAGTCAAGACTTGCTTACATATATAGCAACATTTAACAGACTAGTCGTTGAAGCTGGGTGGCCTGAGGAAAAAAGGACCACACTATTTCATCAGGTTATATGAGGGGAACTAAAGGATGTCCTTGCTCAAGTGGTTAACCCACCTAAAGACTGTGGAGAATTCATCAACCTTGTAGTGCAATTAGATCACAGATTACAAGACCGAAAAGCGGACCGGATAAGGTTAGACACTCAAGCTGTGTATGTCAGGTCAAAGGATGATGTTCCACGTACATTGGAAAACACAGTAGAATCCATGCAAATCGGAGGTTTATGGCCCCCTTTCACTAAAACTGAAAGAGACAAGAGAAGGCAACATCAATTATGCTGATATTGTGGAAAATCAGGCTACTTCCTCAAAGAATGTCCAGTGAAACCACCAAGGAGAACTGTTTGAGCCACAGAGAAGGAAGATAATAACAAAGAGTTGAAAACTAGCAAGCCCGGCAAGCGGTGAGGTCCGCTTGTCGAGGGAGAAGGATGAGTCACAGACCTCACATTTTGCATTACCAGTAATTTTGATCAATCACCAACAACTGTCTCGGATGCATGCTGTCGAAGCATACATAGACAGCGGAGCAGTTGGGAATTATGTAGACCAAGATCTGGCAGCAGAGATGGGGCTTCCGGACAAGTAACCCAATGTACAGCAGCACTAACCCTACTGTGCCAGGATGGACACCAGGAATCTATTGCATTCAATCTCATCAAAGCTCCTCAGTTTTGACTAATCTTGGGGATGCCATGGTTGGTAGCTCACAACCCTTTAATACATTGGCGTGCCAAGAAGTTGGCCTTTTATGGAGATTGTACTCGCACCTGTTATTACCAAGAAAAGGGGAAAACAGACTTATGTACATCTGCTACTCTCAGTACGGCAGCGATTGTACTAGGTGTGACTAGTACTCTACCGAATGAATACCAAGATTTAAAAGACGTGTTCCAGAAAGAACAAGCCAATACTCTACCACCGCACAGGCCCTACGATTGTCAGATCAACCTCATACCTGGTGCGTCAATTTCCTTGTGGTCGAATCTATGCACTTACTGAACCAGAAAACCTCCATTTGAAATCTTATCTTGATCAGTACCTGGCAAATTGATTTATCTGCTTATCTAAATCAATGGCAGCCAGTCCCTTATTCTTCGTACCAAAGAAGGAAGGAGATTTGAGGACTTGAATCGACTATCGAGGATTAAACCAGATCACAGTAAAAAACCGTTATCCACTGCCCCTTATTCCAGAATTATTGGATCAAGTCAAAGATTCCCAAATCTATACCAAACTGGACCTTAGGGGGGCGTACCATCTTGTTCGAGTAAAGAAAGGAGACAAACGGAAAAACGCCTTTTGTACCAAATACGGCTTGTATGAATGCCAGGTAATGTCTTTTGCAATGCTCCTACTGCATTCCAGTACTTTATGAATGATGTTTTGCATTGATGACATCTTAGTGTATTCTGCTACAAAAGAAGACCATGTCAGGCATGCCCGCTCCGTCCTTACTAAACTCTGCCAACATAAACTGTATGCTAAACTCGAAAAATGCTCTTTTCATGTCACCGAAGTGGAGTTCCTCGGTTTTATCCTCACACCAAAAGGTATCAGAATTAATAGGCACAAGGTAGATGCCATTCTTAACTGGCCGTCACAAACTTCATTTAAAGGAAGACAGAGTATGTTGGTCTTTGCAAACTTTTACCGCCGATTCAGCCCAGATTTTTCCCAAATGGTGCATCCAATTACATCACTATTGAGAAAAAAGAATAAAAAGTTCCATTGGACCGAAGAAGCAGAGAAGGCCTTCAAGAACTTAAGAAAAAATTCTCTTCTGCTCCAGTTCTATGGTATCCTCGCCCAGACCTCCCTTATACCCAGACCTCACCCACACCCTTACACCCTCCCTTACACCCTTATACCCTCACCCTCCCTTACACCCTTATACCCAGACCTCGGCATCCTCGCCCAGACCTCCCTTATACCCAGACCTCCCAATGTAACCAGGGCTCCGCTGTCAAACACTCCTCTGATATCTGCCGCCTTCTTGAAGTACTTGACCTCGATGTCCTCGGTCTCCCTGAGACATGGTTTACGGCCAGCTCTGTCACCAGCTTTGACACGCTCCTACCTGATGGCTACAAGATCCTCTCCGCGCCTATGCCCAACGGATCTAATGCGGCCATAGGCCTTATCTTCCCTGTGTGGATTCCTGCCTCTGTCATTCCTACGCAGGCCTACTCCTCATTCGAATGCCTCATCTGCAGGCTCTCTCTCTCGCCTACCATTCCCTTACTGGGGCTACTATCTGTCGGCCACCTGGTCAGGTTTCTTCCTTCCTCTCTGAGTGGGCGGACCTCTCCTCCTCACTCCTGGACTCAACCACTCAACTCCTCCTTTTTGGAGACTTCAACATCCACCTGGATGCCTCCTGTCCCCCCTCTGAACTCTTTCGCAACCTCTGCGACTCTCTCTCACTCATCATTCTCCCCTCTGGCCCGACTCACTCTGCAGGGCACACTCTCGATGTTCTGATCTCTTCAGACCTTCCCCTCTCTGTCCCTTTCTCCACTCCTCTCTACTGGAGTGACCACTTTCTCCTATCCTCCCAGCTCACCCTCCCTACCCCGCAGGCCAAGCCACCTTCGACACTGCCACCCACCTTCTCGGTTACCCGACCCATGAAGCGTGTGTCAGTTGAGGCTTTCGCTGCCACCTTCTCACCCCCCCTCCCCCCCGGCTGACTTCCACTCTGACACAGCCCTCTCCACGCTCCACTCTGCTATATCTGATACTCTTGATATCCTTGCACCTGTCATGAGAATCCACCTGAAGCCCAAAGCCAAGTGCAACTCCTGATATGACTCTGACCTCGTCACCCTAAAATGCAAGTGTAGGGTTGCCGAGAGGAAATGGCGTGCTTCAAGTTCATCCTCTGACAAACTGGCCTGCCGCCTGCTGCAAAGGCAATACCGGCTCCCCGTCCTCACCAAGAAGAGAGCTCATATCCAAGCCAGCGTCTCTGCGGCATCAAACAACCCGGCTTAACTCTTTAAAATCTGCAAGGAACTGGCCAATCCTGCTGCAGTCTCTACCTCTCCTGTCCCTTCCCAGGCCCTCTGCACGGCACTGGCCTCTCACTTCATTTCTAAAACTCAGGACATCCTGTCCTCACTCTCCTCCTTTCATCCCCCTCCTGCTACTCCCTGCTCTTTCTCTGGCCCTTCTGCAGCCACCCCTCCTCCTTCCTTCTCTACCTTTCCTCTTTTCGCTCCAGACAAGGTTTCTAGACAAGTCCGATCTATGAAAGTCTCGTCGAAACAGGTTCACCCTGTTTCTCCAAAACTATCAAGGATCACATCGACTCCCTGGCTCCTGCCCTGGTGGATTTCTGCAATCACTCCTTCGCCGCTGGAGTCTTCCCTTCCCCCCTGAAGCACTCCCTTGTACACCCTCTTCTTAAGAAACCCTCTGCCGACCCCTCCTGCCTGGCTAACTATCACTCAATCTCCATAACTCCCTTCCTGGGCAAGCTCCTGGAGAAACTGGCTATCTCCCAGCTCAATCTCCACACTGAATCTGTTGGTTGTCTTCCTGACCATCAGTCTGGCTTCAGAGCTGCCAGAAGCACGGAAACTGCTCTCCTGAACATCCGCGAGGACCTGCTCTGTAACCTCAACTCTAACACCCTTTGCGTTCTTATTCTGCTTGATCTCTCTTCTGCCTTTGACACTGTCAACCATGCCATCATGCTCAACTGTCTCTGTGATAACCTGGGTATCATTCGTCAGGCTCTGGCATGGCTGACTTCTTTCCTCTCCAACCGACCCTCCCAGGTCCAACTTGGGTCCTTCCTCTCCGACATATTTTTCTCTACCTGTGGTGTCCCCCAGGAATCTAACCTCTCTCCCTGGCTGTACAACCAATACCAGGCACTCCTTGCCCACCGCATCGCCGCTCTCTGTCCCAACTTTCAGTGCTATGCGGATGATACCCAGCTCATTTACAGGCTACCCTCAGCCTCCTCCTCGCCTTCCCTCATCTCTGACTGTTTGTCTGCCATTCAGGAATGGTGTGCCGCCAACAACCTCTGCCTTAATGCCACTAAGACTGAGATTCTACACATCGGCACACCCACTCCCTCCTTCCCTGCAGCTCTCTGGCCGGCCTCTCTTGGCCCTCCTCCCACTCCCACCTGCAAGGCTAAAAACCTCGGGGTCATCTTCGACTCTGCCCTCTCCTTCTCCCCTCACATCTCTGACGTCTCTAAGAAGTCACACTACCAACTGCACCTCCTTAGAGGTATTCTTCCTTTCCTTTCTTTCCCCCAGAAGCTCACTGTCTCCAGAGCCCTGGTCCTCTCCAAGCAGGACTACTGTAACAGCCTCTATCTAAATCTTCCTGCCTCCACTCTCCGCCCTCTGCAACTTATCCAGAACAGGACTGCGAGACTTGTCCTTGGCCTCAAGTCCAGGGATCGTATCTCTCCAGGACTGAAATCTCTGCACTGGCTCCCAATGGCTGCAAATATTAAATTCAAAACCCTCTGCATTGTACACAAGGCCTTCTGGGGTCTGGGGCCGCAATACCTGCAACTCTCTCTTCCTAAATATCTTCCTTCTCGAGCTCTTCGCTCATCTGCCTCCAACTCCCTCAGGGTCAGTCGCTTCTCCAAGCAATGAGTTGGTGGCAGATCTCTCTCTTCGGCAGGGGCCTCTCTCTGGAACAGCCTTCCTGCTTCCCTGAAACTCGAAGAGAACCATCTCCGGTTCTGGAAACACCTCAAAACCTTCCTCTTTGCTTCTGCTTTCTCTCCTCCCCTCCCTTGCTCAATTCCTGACTGAAATTGCACTGGTTACCTGGCCACCCTTTTCTGATCTCTGGCCCAGGCCCTGTCAACTGCCCACCTGCACTGCCTCCCTGGCCACCCCTGCACTTGTGGACCATTCTTTCTGTATCCCTTCAGTCTCCCTTGCAGCACTTATGTCTGCACTTCCTTGCACTTGCCACCAGCTGGCTGTTTTATGTGTTTTATTTATCTTATTTATTCCACTTCTCATGTACTGCACTTTCCCCTCTCTCTTCCCACCGCGCGCTCTTCCTTTCCCCCCTTCCCACGCATTTGCGCAATCTGAATGACACCTGGCCTAGTAGGATCGCTGTCTGTCCTCCCTTTGTCCCCCCCTTGCCTCGTCACGCTTTGAAACACTTGTGTATAGGTGCATTAAAAATGGCATATCATATCATAGAGTTGAAACAGATGCCTATAGCATGGCTATGGGAGCTGTTCTCTCACAAAGGGACCCAGGAACTGGCCAGTTACACCCTGTGGCCTTCTGGTCACGAAAATTCTCACCTCCGGAACTCAACTATGCTATCACAGACAAATAACTCTTGGCTATAAAATCAGCTTTCAAGGCATGGAGACACTATCTACTTGGTGCAAGACATACTGTCACGGTCATAACTGATCCTCAAAACCTGCAATACCTAAAAACAGCAAAGGCTCAATCATCCCGTCAACTGCGGTGGGCTCTTTTCTTCGCTGAATATGACTATGTGATCACCTACCGGCCAGGAGTCAGAAACGGAAAGGCTGACACCTTGTCCCACATGGGTGTTGATGAAAAGGTATACATAACTCCAGATCCAGTAGCAATCATTACAGAAAACAAACTCCTGGGTCTTACGACAACATTGACACAGGGTGAACTCCAAAACAAGATCCAACTCTTAATGGATCCCACTTCCTCACAAGAGTGGTGTACTCAAGGAGAACATTACACCATTAAAGACCAGTTACCATATTTTAGGAACTGTCTATACTTGCCAGGTAAAGATTTACAAGAGCAGGTTATTTCGGGTTATCACCACTCCCTGATTGAAGGTCATCCTGGAATTGCCAAATCTCTAGCTAAAGTAAAACGAAACTATTGGTGGCCCACATGGCGTAAAGACATCATAGAATTTATTCAATCTTGCGGTGTGTGTGCACAAAACAAGTCCCAAAAGCAGAAACCAGATGGTCTTCTCCAACCAATGGAAATTCCTCCTGCACCATGGCACACACTGTCCCTTGATTTCATTATAGATCTACCTCCCAGTCAAGGATTCCATACCATCTTAGTAGTTGTAGACTTGTTCTCTAAAATGGCACACTTTATTCCTTTTAAATGTCTTCCAAATGCATCCAATTTAGCAAAAGTATTCCTGGAGGAAATCGTACGGCTACATGGCTTTCCATGGGTCTTGATCTCAGATCGAGGTAGTCAGTTTGTATCCAACTTCTGGAGGAAATGCTGTTCAATGGCCCAAATTGACATTCGACTATCCACAAGTCACCATCCTCAAACAGATGGCCAAACAGAAAGAACAAACCAAACCCTTGAGCAATACTTACGTTGCATGTTACATCAAGTGGAAAGAAATTGGAAGGACTTGTTATGGATAGCTGGATATGCCTATAATAATTAATTACACACCAGCACTGGACAATCCCCTTTGTACACTGTGGGCCTCATCACGAGTTGGGCGGTAACGCCGGCGCTATTAGCTATTAGCGGCGGATCACGGGTTTGGCGGAAGGGTTATTGCCCATCCCCCAGGACTCATGTCTGGCAGAGAGTCTCCCAGGACCCCCCTTGTTATTTGCATATTTCAAGTAACTTTGGGTCTCACCCTAAGTTACTAGGGGAATCCAGACGTGGACCCCTTGCTCACTATTCATAGAGAGGCATAGCCACACCCTACTGATGAGGTTCAACCAGACCGAAACACGTGTCTGGGGTTGCTGTTGGTACTCTTGTTCAGAGGAGAATTGCCTAGCATTTCGGTGCTGGACTGCCCCAGGGCAGGACAAAGACTGATATGTTTGGGATATTTCCTCTCTGTGAAAGATAGTGAGCTAAAGACTCAGGGTAAGGCTCTTGTAACCAGGACTCATGTCTGGCAGAGAGTCTCCCAGGACCCCCCTTGTTATTTGCATATTTCAAGTAACTTTGGGTCTCACCCTAAGTTACTAGGGGAATCCAGACGTGGACCCCTTGCTCACTATTCTTAGAGAGGCACAGCTACACCCTACTGATGAGGTTCAACCAGACCGAAACACTTGTCTGGGGTTGCTGTTGGTACTCTTCTTCAGCGGAGAATTGCCTAGCATTTCAGTGCCGGACTGCCCCAGGGCAGGACAAAGACTGATATGTTTGGGATATGTCTTCTCTGTGAAAGATAGTGAGCTAAAGAATCTGGGTAAGGCTCTTGTAACCAGGACTCATGTCTGGCAGAGAGTCTCCCAGGACCCCCTTGTTATTTGCATATTTCAAGTAACTTTGGGTCTCACCCTAAGTTACTAGGGGAATCCAGACGTGGACCCCTTGCTCACTATTCTTAGAGAGGCACAGCTATACCCTACTGATGAGGTTCAACCAGACCGAAACACTTGTCTGGGGTTGCTGTTGGTACTCTTGTTCAGAGGAGAATTGCCTAGCATTTCGGTGCTGGACTGCCCCAGGGCAGGACAAAGACTGATATGTTTGGGATATTTCTTCTCTGTGAAAGATAGTGAGCTAAACTCTGGGTAAGGCTCTTGTAACCAGGACTCATGTCTGGCAGAGAGTCTCCCAGGACCCCCTTGTTATTTGCATATTTCAAGTAACTTTGGGTCTCACCCTAAATTACTAGGGGAATCCAGATGTGGACCCCTTGCTCACTATTCTTAGAGAGGCACAGCTACACCCTACTGATGAGGTTCAACCAGACCGAAACACGTGTCTGGGGTTGCTGTTGGTACTCTTGTTCAGAGGAGAATTGCCTAGCATTTCGGTACTGGACTGCCCCAGGGCAGGACAAAGACTGATAAGTTTGGGATATTTCTTCTCTGTGAAAGATAGTGAGCTAAAGACTCTGGGCAAGGCTCTTGTAACCAGGACTCATGTCTGGCAGAGAGTCTCCCAGGACCCCCCTTGTTATTTGCATATTTCAAGTAACTTTGTGTCTCACCCTAGGTTACTAGGGGAATCCAGACGTGGACCCCTTGCTCACTATTCTTACAGAGGCACAGCTACACCCTACTGATGAGGTTCAACCAGACTGAAACACGTGTCTGGGGTTGCTGTTGGTACTCTTGTTCAGAGGAGAATTGCCTAGCATTTCGGTGCTGGACTGCCCCAGGCCAGGACAAAGACTAATATGTTTGGGATATTTCTTCTCTGTGAAAGATAGTGAGCTAAAGACTCTGGGTAAGGCTCTTGTAACCAGGACTCATGTCTGACAGAGAGTCTCCCAGGACCCCCCTTGTTATTTGCATATTTCAAGTAACTTTGGGTCTCACCCTAAGTTACTAGGGGAATCCAGACGTGGACCCCTTGCTCACTATTCTTAGAGAGGCACAGCTACACCCTACTGATGAGGCTCAACCAGACCGAAACACGTGTCTGGGGTTGCTGTTGGTACTCTTGTTCAGAGGAGAATTGCCTAGCATTTCGGTGCTGGACTGCCCCAGCGCAGGACAAAGACTGATATGTTTGGGATATTTCTTCTCTGTGAAAGATAGTGAGCTAAAGACTCTGGGTAAGTCTCTTGTAGCCAGGACTCATGTCTGGCAGAGAGTCTCCCAGAACCCCTCTTGTTATTTGCATATTTCAAGTAACTTTGGGTCTCACCCTAAGTTACTAGGGGAATCCAGACATGGACCCCTTGCTCACTATTCTTAGAGAGGCACAGCTACACCCTACTGATGAGGTTCAACCAGACCGAAACACGTGTCTGGGGTTGCTGTTGGTACTCTTGTTCAGAGGAGAATTGCCTAGCATTTCGGTGCTGGACTGCCCAAGGGCAGGACAAAGACTGATATGTTTGGGATATTTCTTCTCAGTGAAAGATAGTGAGCTAAAGACTCTGAGTAAGGCTCTTGTAACCAAGACTCATGTCTGGCAGAGAGTCTCCCAGGACCCCCCTTGTTATTTGCATATTTCAAGTAACTTTGGGTCTCACCCTAAATTACTAGGGGAATCCAGACGTGGACCCCTTGCTCACTATTCTTAGAGAGGCACAGCTACACCCTACTGATGAGGTTCAACAGACCGAAACACGTGTCTGGGGTTGCTGTTGGTACTCTTGTTCAGAGGAGAATTGCCTAGCATTTCGGTGCTGGACTGCCCCAGGCCAGGACAAAGACTGATATGTTTGGGATATTTCTTCTCCGTGAAAGATAGTGAGCTAAAGACTCTGGGTAAGGCTCTTGTAACCAGGACTCATGTCTGACAGAGAGTCTCCCAGGACCCCCCTTGTTATTTGCATATTTCAAGTAACTTTGGGTCTCACCCTAAGTTACTAGGGGAATCCAGACGTGGACCCCTTGCTCACTATTCTTAGAGAGGCACAGCTACGCCCTACTGATGAGGTTCAACCAGACCGAAACACGTGTCTGGGGTTGCTGTTGGTACTCTTGTTCAGAGGAGAATTGCCTAGCATTTCGGTGCTGGACTGCCCCAGGGCAGGACAAAGACTGATATGTTTGGCTATTTCTTCTCTGTGAAAGATAGTGAGCTAAAGACTCTGGGTAAGGCTCTTGTAACCAGGACTCATGTCTGGCAGAGAGTCTCCCAGGACCCCCCTTGTTATTTGCATATTTCAAGCAACTTTGGGTCTCACCCCAAGTTACTAGGGGAATCCAGACGTGGACCCCTTGCTCACTATTCTTAGAGAGGCACAGCTACACCCTACTGATGAGGTTCAACCAGACCGAAACACGTGTCTGGGGTTGCTGTTGGTACTCTTGTTCAGAGGAGAATTGCCTAGCATTTCGGTGCTGGACTGCCCGAGGGCTGGACAAAGACTAATATATTTGGGATATTTCTTCTCAGTGAAAGATAGTGAGGTAAAGACTCTGGGTAAGGCTCTTGTAACCAGGACTCATGTCTGGCAGAGAGTCTCCCAGGGCCCCCCTTGTTATTTGCATATTTCAAGTAACTTTGGGTCTCACCCTAAGTTACTAGGGGAATCCAGACGTGGACCCCTTGCTCACTATTCTTAGAGAGGCACAGCTACACCCTTCTGATGAGATTCAACCAGACCGAAACACGTGTCTGGGGTTGCTGTTGGTACTTTTGTTCAGAGGAGAATTGCCTAGCATTTCGGTGCTGGACTGCCCCAGAACAGGACAAAGACTGATATTTTTGGGATATTTCTTCTCTGTGAAAGATAGTGAGCTAAAGACTCTGGGTAAGGCTCTTGTAACCAGGACTCATGTCTGGCAGAGAGTCTCCCAGGACCCCCCTTGTTATTTGCACATACCCCATTGGGCCCATTCAGGAATTCCTCATTCCCCATTGGGTCCAATGGGGAAAATTTGCGCTATTACCGATGGGCGGATTTCCCGCCGGTGGTTATTGCGCCGTAAATCAGCAATTTTGTTGCGGATTTCCACCCAGCTCAGAGCTGGGGGAAATCCGCCAAAACCATGATCTGGCGGAACATTAAATGCAGCGGTAATAGCGCTACCGCCGCATTTAAGGGTTACCGCCAGACTCGTGATGAGGCCCTATATATGGTAGACATCCATGTACTTCAGAATTGGATCTCCCAACCCCTTTGGAAATGCCAGAGGTTAAAACCCTACATACGACTATTTCCCAGGCCTTCAAAGAAGCAGCAGAAAATGTACTCCAAGCCAAGAACAGACTAAAGAAATTTGCTGACCAACATCGTAGTAAATCCCCCGACTATCAAATTGGAGACAAGGTCTGGTTAGCATCAAAATATGTGCCCATAAAAGGGACTCGGACCTTTTGTCCCTGATATCTGGGACCTTATTCTATTGAATCCATAAAAAATCCAGTGGCAGTTAAATTAGTCCTACCACCCACTATGCGGATTCATCCTGTGTTTCACGTATCACTCCTGAAACTGGTACAACACCACCAAAACCAGTATTAGTTGACGGAGAACCAGAGTTTGAAGTAAAGGATATCCTAGACTCAAAATACATCAGATCCAAACTATACTACTTAGTTGATTGGAAGGGATACGGCCCTCACGACAGGCCATGGGATCCTAGTGAATACATCCATGCACCTCGCTTAATTAAAACGTTCCATCAGAATTACCCAGCCAAACCAGGACCAGGCAGAAGTGCCACCGTGAGAGGGGCCTTAGGGGGGAGTGCTGTCATGACCCTTGCCCCTGGCCCTCACTGGCAAGTCAGCCTTCCTGTTAGGGCCAGGTCAAAGTCCTTAAACCCTCATCCAAGACTCTCTTGGAGTCAGTCCTGGCACCTTTGGCGCCAGGCTCATAACCATCATGAAGACCAACATTAGAATGGGACTATTTACTTGGGACTATTTAACCTGGGGGGGTTCAGCCAACATGGAGGCACACACATAGCTCAGTTACAAGGTACTGAGCTATGCGGTCTAGTCTTTTGGGTGTGGCAGGCCTGGGACTACTTTACCTGATACTATTTAAACCGCACCCAAACAGCAGAACATGCTTTGCGTTATTCTGCTGTGGGCAGCGTAATGCTCACCGTGTCCTGTTCTTTGATGCCAGCTTACCTGAAACCAAGGACCTGCAGAGAAGGGAAAGAACCCTACGAAACTTACCTGGAACAGTATCCTGTCTTCACTCCATCGCTGACTTCAGTTCTACTCACCTGAAGGTACGATCTCCATCATCCAGCACTGCATGCATCCTGGAATACCATAACCTGGAAAGAGGAGAAAGAAAGACAGCATTAGTAAGCGTTTACTCACGTTTCCTCCCGAATGAAGTAAGCCACACAATTCTTACCTGGGTAGTCATCTCCTGGTCAGTATCATTGCTGGAAAATTACGGTGCTCGGCAAGGAACATCGCAACCTGCAAGGAGTGAAAAGACACAGGTTAGCAATATAAAAGGCGATACAGCGCCGCGCATCGCGCATTACTCACCGGACAGCATTGCGCACACTGCGCTTTCGCCTACCGGCCCATGCTCATCTTCAAACTGCATGACAACACCAAAATACCTTTCCATACCTAAAAGGAAAGAAGCAAGACATTATTATTCAAACAAAGAGGAACATAAGAACTGCATATAAAGACTGTAAAGCAGCAAACCTACAGCGTCGCAGCAGGCCTGGATTCCCACAGGGGGACTTGCACCAGTGAAGTAACTTGGTCGCTGATAGGCCCCACATCTACGTGCCCCTGCCACAAGGAGCAGGACGGAGAATCCACCTTTTACATTATTAAGGTAAGGAGAAGGCCCATGGGGGAGGAAGGAGTTGAGAAAACATAAAGACAATCTGGTATTGAATCCAGCTCTCCTATATTGCAGACCCATCTTTAACCAGAGGCCTTACCAAGGGACCGGGAACAGGGCATTAAAACAGTGAGTTCCATTGTCGGATTTCAAGACCTCACAAATTCCCTACTGTGGAAATACCGCCCTCAACAGAACTTTTGCTGCAGACTTAGCATCAGGGTGTACTTACTGACCTCATGGTGTTTCCAGGATTGATTTCCCAACAAACTATGCAATTTCCTATAAATCTACTTACATGTTCCTGGACGTTTGGTATAAACCATTCCTCTTGGAGCTCCGTTGATATTTGTCATCGAGAAGTGTGCAGTGGAAAACCTAGTTGCTCTAGTGCCAGAAGAAGCAATTCTACAGTTATTACTACCAGCTCCTGTCTCCACAGCAAATCCATGGGTGAGAGGACACACTCTCAACTTCAAGACCCTCTGCATTGTCCACAAGGCTTTCTGGGTCCTGTGACTGCTATACATCTAACTTTCTCTTCCTAAATACTCTCCCTCTAGAGTCCTCCGCTTGTCCTCCTCTCTGCCGGTGAGCCGCTTTCAAAAAACTGAGATTTGAGGGTAGATCTCTAGTTTCTGCAGGTGCCTCCCTATGGAACAGCCTCCCTGCCTCTCTCCGTCTTGAGCCGGAGCACCTTACATTCTGGAAACTCCTCAAGACCTTCCTCTTCTGCTCCTCCTTCTCTCTTCCTCTCCCCTGCTAACCTCTGTTCTTTTCTCTCTCCACCCTCCTTCTCCTCCCTAACTCTGTTCAGTTTTTGCTGACTGGTTGCCTGGTTCACCTCCAGAGCCTTACAGGTTCCAGTCTCCCCCACCAGTCTTTTGCAGTTGCCTCCGGGCCAATGAACTATGTTCAGCATTACTGCATTTTCAGCTTATGCTCCATTAGCGGGGCAACCTCTCAGCACTGCCCCGCTTCCTCACACCTCGGTCTGTATGCATGAATGTCCTAAATGTACTAGAACTAGTTAGTTTATCTGTCCTGCCCCCCACTTCCCCCCCTTCCCTAGCCTGGTCACTACTGTAACTGTAACTTGCACTGGGAGAAATGCCGTCAGGCCTAGTATGCTCTTTTTTCTGTTAGATCATTCAGAATCTTCAAGGCCTAAGCATGATTACTGTATCCCTTGTTCCCCTCCTGCCTTGAAGCGCTTTGAAGCACTCCACCTGTGTATAAGCTCTGTATAAATAAACAATTGCAAAGTATGAAGTCCCTGTTGACATACATGAAAATGGTACACAGGAGGATTAGGAAGTTAATATTATAACTTCCAGTACTTATGATTCTACTTTCTGTTTAGATTTCAGATCCATGGGAAGATTAACAACTCCTTTAAAACCTTCTCTTAAGTGTAAACCCACTCAATCACCCAATGAGATTGAATTATGCAAAGAAAGAGCAAACAAGAACAGTATGGACCCATAATGCTCTTAGTACTGAGACGAGGAAGAGGGATCTAGAGTTAGTAAACTGTTGTGAGCGGTCTAGCCGTGGTAATGGCCAACACCTGAGTGGGACATTTAAACATTTGAAGGCCTTTCAGGTGTGGGCGGAAGAGAAGAAGCAGCGAGAGGCAGAAGATTAAGCTGCTGGTTTGGTGGCAACAGGATGCCGTGTAGAAGACGTGGCAGAGGTCGGGACTCCTCAGGCATGCAGAGGACGTGCAGCGGGAAGCGGTATTGAAGCCAGCCATCCCATGAGAGTTAGAAGTTCTCTACACATGGTGAACAGCTGCAGCGTTGAATTTTCACCTGAGAGTGCAGGGAGCTGGGAAATCTCCATTGAAGGTCAACAACGCGAGTGGAGGCAGAAAGACAGTCGCTATCAGACACAGAGGAGGTCCCGTAGAGCGAAGCAGTTGAAGCAGAAGTACCAGTGTGTCAGAAGGCGATGCCAAGGCATACCGGTGAGTTGGCCTGAAGGAGGTGACCCCCAGGGGCACTCCGAAGGAGACCACTAGGTAATAATAACTCTTTTGAATAACAAACTATTGAATTCAGGAAAACTGAGCACAACTCTCCTAAAAAGGGATTTCAAACAGGGGAATATTGTGACCTGCATTGCCAACGCCTAAGAAAAGTGAAAGACAGATACACTGGGGGCAACTCTCCTGGAAAAGGATATCCAAGGGGAGAGAATCATAACACGCATTGTCTGCAGCCAAAAGGTTGCCCAGCTAGAAATCAAAGACTGCAGGAGCAAAGCCCTCCTTGTAAAAGGGATCAAGGAGGAGAGAACTGTAACCTGCATTGCCTAGAGCATATATACCTACAAGAGAATTATCCTTATGTGAAATATTAATTTTGAAGAAGATGTAAGCCAATTGGGTTAGAAGCTAAACAGCAGGCGTTAAAGTACCAACCCGCAAATGGACCTCGTAGTAAGGCGGTAACCGTTTACTGGTACCGGTGCCCTTACTGGTACCGGTAAACCCTTACCGCCATCCATGTAATGAGGCCCTATATCTCTCCTGTTCCCTCCAGGCCCTCTGCAAGACCTTGGCCTCTCATTTCATTACTAAGACTCATGACATCCTGTCCATCCTCTCTTCCTCTCTCTCTCCTTCCTCCACCTTCACCACTGCTGTCCCATCTGAGGCTCTCTCTCCTCCTTTCCCCTTAAGGATGTTTCTAGACAAGCCTGATCTATGAAAGTCTCATGAAAGCAGGTTCTCCTCAGCTCATCCAGAACAGTCAAGGACCACATCGACACCCTTGCTCCAGCCTTGGCCAATTTCTGCAATCACTCCTTTGCCACTGGAACTTTCCTCTCCCCCTTAAGCACTCTCTTGTGCACCCCCTTCTAAAGAAGCCCTCGGTCGATCCATCCTCTCCGGCTAACTATCGACCGATCTCCATCACTCCTTTAATGGGCAAACTCTTTGAAAAGCTCGCCATCTCCCAGCCTAATCTACTTACTGAATCCGACCACCAGTCTGGCTTCAGAGCTGCCAGAAGCACAGAAACCGCTCTCCTGAACACCTGTGAAGACTTGCTCTCCGATCTTGACTCTAATCTCGCTTCTGTCCTGATTCTCCTGGATCTATCCTCTGCTTTTGACACGGTCAACCATGCCATCCTGCTCAATCATCATGTTACCCCCACAGGTGATTGAACAAGACCTATACAAAAAAAAATCCAATCTTTCTTGAATTTTCCCATTCCCATTGGCTGCAGCTATCTTGACCATCTTCAGATCATATTCATAGCACGGAAACTGCTCTCCTGAACATCCGTGAAGACCTGCTCTCCAACCTCGACTCTAACACCCCTTTCACTCTTATCCTGCTTGATCTCTCTTCTGCCTTTGACACTGTCAATCATGCCATCCTGCTCAACCGTCTCCGTGATAACCTGGGTATCATTGGTCAGGCTCTGGCGTGGCTGACTTCTTTCCTCTCCGACCGACCCTCCCAGGTGCAACTTGGGTCCTTCCTCTCCGACATCTTTTTCTCTACCTGTGGTGTCCCCCAGGGATCTAACCTCTCTCCCTGGCTGTTCAACCAATACCTGGCACTCCTTGCCCACCGCATCGCCACTCTCTGTCCCAACTTTCAGTGCTATGCGGATGACACCCAGCTCATTTTCAGGCTACCCTCGGCCTCCTCCTCCTCTCCTTCCCTCATCTCTGACTGTCTGTCTGCCATCCAGGATTGGTGTGCCGCCAATGACCTCTGCCTAAATGCTAGTAAAACTGAGATTCTACTCATCGGCACACCCACTCCCTCCTTCCCTGCAGCTCTCTGGCCGGCCTCTCTTGGCCCTCCTCCCACTCCCACCTGCAAGGCAAAAAACCTTGGGGTCACCTTCGACTCTGCACTCTCCTTCTCCCGTCACATCTCTGACGTCTCTAAGAGGTCACACTACCAGCTGCACCTCCTTAGAGGTATTCTTCCTTTCCTATCCTTCCCCCAGAAGCTCACTGTCTGCAGAGCCCTGGTCCTCTCCAAGCTGGACTACTGTAACAGCCTTTTCTTCCTGCCTCCACTCTCCACCCTCTGCAACTTATCCAGAACAGGACTGTGAGACTTGTCCTTAGCCTCAAGCCCAGGGATCGTATCTCTCCAGGACTGAAATCTCTGCACTGGCTCCCAGTTGCTGCGAGGATTAAATTCAAAACCCTCTGCATTGTACACAAGGACTTCTGGGGTCTGGGGCCGAAATATCTTCAACTCTCTCTTCCTAAATATTATTATTTTTTATTTTTATTTATTTGTTTTTGGTTTTGCAAGAAAACCTTTACAAAAACTATGGTCAAAATTCAAATCATACAAGAACCAAATATACATTCATACTTAACAACACAAAAGATGGTCAATTACCGACTCAGAATAAAATTTCAAATTACGGTCTCAGAAACCAGGGAATAACTGAATGGACCGGTTCACATTAACCAGGGAGCTCACTGGCATAAGCTGTCTTTTGGTAATTCATTAGTATGGTAAGTTTCTCCGAAACTTTCACTATCGCAGCAGTGAGCATAATTTCCTGGCCGGAGATCAGTCTATTCCAGAATGCATCTTGGACTAAGCTCTCCTCTCTGGTTACGAATCTCCTCAGTGATGACGCTCTTATGGCCCATGTGCCTTCGCACTCCAGCAGTAGATGTTTGAGTGATTGCAAATTCAGAGAGTCGCAGACTTTACAAAATCTTAGAGCCTTCTCTCCCTGGTTTCTTTGAGCCAAGATTTCGCCCGTGTGGGCTAAATTCAATCTGAGTCTGAGAAAATTGTTTCTTATTCTTTGATCGGGGAACTTTTCCAGATAACTTGGCATGGTGCCGAGTTTCCTGTCCACTGTCAGGAAGAGGTTTGGTGGTTTAAGACTTCTGACTCCTGCGATTGTTTGGATCCAGTCAACCATTTCTAGTTTTTTTTTTACTTTCAAGGGGTTTTGCACAAGGATTTCTGTTGTTAGTTCCAGCCTATGCAGAATGTGTCCAATTTTTTTTTCTAGACCAAGACGTTGTTTTGATGTTGCTTTTTTTAGGTGTTGATTTACGTCAAAAAAGAGAGTGGACCTACTGACTGTAATTATGTTACGATAAAGGGACAGAAGTTTCCACTCTGCACGGCAACTCAAAGAAGTCAGACCCAATTCAAATCTCAGGCTAACTTCTGCTTATTTTTTCTATTTTTTGTTTTATATGCACCACAAAACAAACTTACCAGTGGCACCTCCTTAGGATTGACTACGGTCCTCATAGCCACACGGATTCACCTCCGGTACACCCACACAACAGCCTGCTTCCATGCTGGACTAGAACTGGAGTTATGCGTCACTATTTAACTTTGTGCCTGATACCCGCTAGATCTTATACCAGGCAGCACCCTCATACTTCTCTTTTTTCTGGTGTGCTAGCTTTTCAGCTATTCCAGCGGACACCATTGCTGACTACAGCTGCTATCCAGAATGCCTTAACCAGGCCCTTCACATATCCAGCTACTGGATCCTAATCTCTACGGTCCAGCCCAAGTTTGTTCCTTACCTTTTCCTTCCCAGCCCGGGCATACCTAAGGTCAGTCTTTTTTATCCCCTGTATACCAGAGCACACATCCACATGTGTTTCTGAGTCTTTTCTTTTAACTGTTGACCCAATATTACTTGCCGTATATGTAATCTTACGAGCATGCCCTATATCTTCCCTTCTCTTACACATTATTTTAGGCTACCACAATCCTTCTGGCCCAGAGGAAGCCGAAACGTCACTGCAGCAGGCCCCTACCTACCACCAGTCAAACATCAGGGATGTTTATGTCCCGATGTAGACCAAGGATTGGCCATATTCCCACTAATGTGCAAGATTTCACCAAAAATAACAGAACTTGGCTTTACTAACCAAACCAAAAGAGTTAGGCTCTGTACTCTTGAAGAAATGAAGCATTTGAGATGTGTTTTTTTTCGCCTAACTACAATGCCTTGTACACAGTTACCAAATAGCACTTACAGAACAAAATGTACTGAATATTAGGTATAATTTTCGTTTGGTATGATTGCATTATAATCTACTGTGATAACACTGGTTGCACTACAGACCAGTCCAGTTCTGTTAGAAGACTATAGCATCAACATAATTGCTTATGATCACTTTTTTGTCTTCGGTTCAAACATTAAGAACCAATTGCTTTTCAGACAGATCTCTATGAAGGAAACATCCTCCTAGCAAATGTCACATTGTTTTTTCCATGACTTACTCTAGAACCTGTGTTTTGTCTTAGATGTGGGACACCTGGTTCTAAACATTGTCTACTTTCCTTGATTACACACAATGACAATGGAACGGAACTCCTCCTGGTAGGTTCCCCCGACACACTAAAAAATCTAGATGCCCAATTCAGCCACTTCACCATTGACTCCATTAAAATTCCGGTCTCCGACTCTGTCAAAACTCTGGGAGTCTACCTGGACTCCAGCCTATCCATGGATAGACAAGTCAGCGCAATAGCCTCAGCAGCTGCATATCATGCCAAACTTATCAACGCAGTCAGACCCTTTCTTTCCAAAGAGAACTGCACCAACATAGCCAGAGCCATCACCGGCTCTAGGCTAGACTACTGCAACGTACTCTTTCTAGGAACCTCCAACAAAAACTTAGAGAGACTACAAGTAATACAGAACAATGCTCTCCGGGCAGCCCAAGGCATTGCTAAAAGAGAACACATCTCTGAAGCCAGAAAACTAGCCCACTGGCTCCCAATAAAGGAAAGGATCATATTCAAAGCCCTGACACTGACCCACAAGTGCATTCACCTCACTGCTCCAGCCTACCTTTCTCAAAGGATCCACCCTGTCTCCACCACCAGGCCAACCAGATCCCCGTACACCAACATGCTCTCTGTGCCACTAGTAAAAAGAGTAAAAGCGGGCGGATCCAGCTTCCCCTATCTCGCGCGCACTCACTGGAATGCCCTACCTCCCACCATCCGTGGCGAGGACTCCCTCACCACCTTCCGCAAAACGCTGAAGACCACCCTCTTCACATAAGACCCGACACACCAGCACGAATACTTATCATATATGCTGTAATATACGTCCCAATGCAATATCTGTAACAACAGTACGATATCTTGTGGTATTCATAATGTGTCAACAATCGCTTGCATGCCTGTACCATGTAACTAAGTTATTGCAAGTAACAGCGCCTCAATGCCCCTGGGCTTCTTGCGCGCTATATAAATATAAATAAATATAAATAAATAAAATGATCTTTTCTTGTTTAAATATGATGTTTATTTGATTTTCATTGATACTCACATGTAAATAAATACATGTCCCCTGAATTAAGGGGTTTATAACAGGTGTTATGATTTATTCAAACATATTCTGTTGTTTCTTAAAAATGTGAGTCCAATTATAAACACTTGCATGTTGGGAATAGGGTGATTACTCCTAACACCATTACAGTTCACTATAACAATAGAACATTGCAAAATCTGAGAATGGCTTAACTTCTTCGGCGGTTACCACCCCCCCAGTTATACATAACAGAGGGAGTGCACATTGGGAGGTGAAAAGATGATTTCCACAGGAGACCCTCAATTTTGCTCCAGTCGTAGTTCCAAAGCAAAGGCTTCGCCTCAAGGCCATAGAAGAGGACCGGAACTGCTTTGCCTATGTAGAACTTCTTGAGTGGAGGTAATGAGAATTTGCAGAATTTTCCATTCAGGTTTTTCATTTGTGCCATGATTTTTGATGTCTTTCCAAGGATAGATGGTATGACCTTGTTTGAGGTTGGATGAGCTAGGATTTCATATCCCAGATATATGAGCTCGTCCACACGAGGGATTGCCTTACTGTCCAGGACCCAGTTCATTGAGGTCACCTTTTTTTTCGGATGTTTAAAGATCAGGATCTTAGATGTTGATGGATTAATCATCAGACCATTTAGTTTGGCGTATTCATTGAGTTTGGTCAGAAGATGCTGTAACCCTAGTGCTGAACCGTCCAAGAGCACTAGGTCGCCCGCATAGGCTAGCCAATGGAGTCTTCTGCCATTGATCCTGGGGCAGATTAGCAACGCCGAAGCCAGAAAATCTCCAATGTCCGATAGAAACAAATTGAAGAATAATGGTGCACCCAAACATCCTTGTCGTACCCCCTTAAGGACCTGGATTATTTCTAATAGGTTACCAAGATCATCCAGCTTCACCCTAATCGTGGTGTTCTTGTGAAGCTCTATGAGCATGGCCAGGAGGGGAGCAGGTATCCCCCAGTTATGAAGTTTCTGCCAAAGGAGGGATCTGTCCACGAGGTCAAATGCCTTGGACAGGTCAACCCAAGCCCCATACAGCGGAGAGCCTTCTTTCTCATTTGAACTTTTGCTCAGCAGGTTCAGGATGAGACCGTTAAGGCTGGCGGAAAGGCCCTTCCTAAAACCTGTTTGGTGCGGGGGGAGAATCTGTTTTGAGTCCACCCATTGAGAAAGTTCTCTCAGTAATAGCCTCATGAATATTTTGCTATCTATATCCAAGAGGGCGATGGGTCGATAACATGTTGGGCTTAGCCTATCACCCCCCTTAAAGAATGGAATAATAAGTGCGTTCTTCCATGATGGTGGGAAGATTTTCTCCTTTAGAATTCCTTGGTAGAGATGAAATAATAACTTTGCCCATAAGTTTGGCTGATTTTTTAACACCTGGTAAGTGAGGTCATTAGGACCTGCCGCCTTTGAGGTAGAGGATGATGTTATAAGATCTTCAATTTCTTCTTCAGTGAATCCCAGGGACCATATGATGTTGCGGGGGGTAAAGTCTCTGGAGCCAGTTGCTTTAAAGTTTTAGGACAAATAGTCCATCCACTTGTGCTCCGGGACTAGACTGTAAAGGGAACTGTTTTGGCCGGTTTCAAGTTGGTTTAGTGCCGCCCAGAGGTTTCTGCAATTGTTTGCACTGAGAAGAGAAAGCATTCTCTCCCCATCTTCTTGGAGTTTTTGATGTTTGTGATTTTTAGACCAATTTCGGTAGATTTGTTTGGTCTTTTTAAGCTTTTGCATACAGCCGAGAGGGTCTTCTGCTCTATTCTGTCTTATGCGGCGGAGTGTTTGTCGCAGGGTTCTTTTCTTGTTGAAAGTTTCCTCGTCAAAATGATGAAGATGTATCTGTTTCCCCACGATTTTTACTTCACTTGGATGGCAAATGGACCACACAAACTTTCCAAATTTTTCTGGATCTCTTCAGCCCATGTTTTGGGGTGGACTGCTGCTAAGAGATCATTCAATTTTTTCCCTCCATGTTTGTATTTAACTACTTTCAATTTTCCCTTTGAGCCTTCCAATTCTTGTACAGTGTGGGTATTGGAAGGACTCTGAATTTCGGAGAAATAGAGTTCCAACCTGGCGTGATCACTCCCCTCCTCCCAGTCTAGGGTAAGGCAAGGGCAGTGTAGGGTGAGGGATGATGAAATGAAAAAGTAGTCTAGAGTTGACTGCAGCGTCCCTTGGCACCATGTTGGTCCGGCCATTCCCACACTCATATTTTTTTCAATTATCATGTCAAGATCCCATGACTGAAAAAAGTCCCACCACTGTTTGCCTTTCTGTGTGGTGCTTTGTTTGATTTGGCCATTCCTCCTATTTCCTGGGTTAATATGGTCTGTATTCAGATCCCCCGCAACAATGATCTGCGCTCCCTCGTAGTTAGTCTTAGCCGTAGAGAATAATTCATGAAGGGTATCTATGAAGTCTTGAAGTTTCGAGCTGGCTGGGTTCCAATAGATGTTTACCAGAATGAGAGTGAACCGACAATCATTTTGCCCTATCTCTGCTTTACAAGCCTGGATACCCACCATGTTGTTACAAAGCGGAACAATGTCTTTGACGCTGGAATTTTTAGTTGCTATTATCAGACCTCCTGCTGGTCTTCCCTTTGGCTTTTGTGAGGCCTTGAGGTTTTGTACTGTGAAGCCCTCTATCTCAACGGAGTTGGCTAACCATGTGTCCTGGAGCAACAAGATATCATTGTGTTCTAAAAGGTCGTTTTTAAGTTGCTTTTTCCTCAAGAAGCTGGGGCCTCTCGTGTTCCAGGAGACTAATCTGGGACTAATCTAAGACCTCTCTGTCTAAAGACTGTTCTGCTCCTCACCGAGTTTCAGGAAGATTTGCGTAATGATTTCTGGGAGTTTTGTTATCAAGTTCTCATTTAGTTTGAGACCAGATGATGCATTACTTTGGGGCCCTCTAGCCGTTCCGGCGGAGCCCATGGTAGTAAGTGTGTGTTCCACTCCTGACCGTTTTAACCCCGAATGGTTTCCGCACCTGCCTTCCTCCTCTGATTCGTATACCCAAAGACCTTCTTTGGCCAAGTCATCTTTGTTGATGATAAGTGCCTGTTGTGCCTTTCTGGAAGTAAGAGCTATCTCTACGAAGAATTTGTCTTCGCTAATCAGAAAAGTAAGGTACTCGATGTCCTCTGAGGCAAAAAGAAACAGGTTATAGTTTTATTTGATTTCCGACAGTAGGACAGATCTACAGAGTGATTTCTTTTTACTCTGTTTCTCAAGTCTGAGCCATACTTTTGGAATTGTAAAGTTTGATGTCACGGTTTCCTCTTTTCTTGTAGCAAGGTTATGCTGATTTTGTTCAGGTTTCTCTCTTCCTCCATACTGAGGACATATTTCAAGATTTTTGGATTTCCCAGACCCATTCCGACAGTCAACTTCACTGAGTATGGAACTTAGTGGCATCTCGTCTTTGGTAGCTGACGCGGGAGATGTGTTGATTAGTGGTAATGTAGAGACAGTTTTCCCTAGCGGTTTTAAGAAGATTGGGGCCATTTTTATGGCAACTTGTCTGGGCTCCATATTGGCTTCCTTTGTTTGCCCCTTGTGTGCGTTTTGTTTCAAAAATATTGGGGCACTCTTGATATTTGTATGAGCCAATTTTCCGTTTTGGTTGTTGGGAGCTGCAGGTGGCAAAATTATAGGATCCATTTGCATACCAAAGTTCGAGGTTTGAGCTTTGGTGTCACTGGGACCCTCCTTGCCTATTGAACATGCCTTTTTTTCCGTTTTTCCCAGAAGCACACTTGATGGCCAGGGAATTGTTTTGATTTGATGTCTGTGAAGGATTGATGACTGGGGATGCAATTGCAGTAGGGTCAGCTGCCTTTTCAGCTGAGGGAGTAGTCAGATTTTTCAAGAATTAGTTTTTCCCTGTTTTTTTAGCCTTATTTTTCTGATTATTTGGTTTCTTCATGGTCTTATCTAATTGTGTGTAGAAAGTAGTCTCTTTTGGTTTGACCCCTTTATTCCTTTTCTTCCACTTTTTACTCTTAAGTTTCTGTGGTGCGTCAGTGCTCTGACTTGAACTACCAGTCGAGTTTTCTTTTAGGCTTTCTTTATGAGCATTTTGAGTGCTATCACCGATTTCTTCAATCACGTCAATGTCGACATTTGCCAGCCTTCGAAACTCTTCCAGTATTGAATCCGAGAGTGGGGTATCATCAAAAAAATCCTTAGCCCCCTCTTCGTTCAAATCTCATTCTGATTTTGGAGATTTTGAATTTCCAGAGGCAGTTTCTTTAGAAGCTCATGGGTTGTGACATTGCCTTTTGCCCCCCCCTTTCAATAGGTTTTGAATTTGGGCGATGTCCAGCCCTTGTTTAACTCCCTCTATTTGTGTTTCTTTTAGGATTGGAATCAGAATAGTATTCATGATGTTATTTACGGCTACCATAGATGATTCGTTTTTAGTGATTTCATGTGACATTTCCAAAAGAAGGCCTGCTTGTGTTTGTACTTCTGTTTTTAAGAGTTCGAATACTGAGACCAAGGAATTAAGTACATAACTCAAGGCTGTCAATGTACTTTCGGGAGCTGGAGGGGACCCTTCTGGAGGGGTGGCTATTAGCTCTTCTCGTTGGTCTCGGTGGATAGGTGAACTCACCATATTTTTTTGAATAATGTCTGTGGATATTGAGTTTACTTGTGAGCCCTCTATAGGGGTTGTGCTGGCCAAAATGGTATGATTGTGAACTGGTAGCTGCCAGGTGGTGTCGATAATGTCGACCAGATCATTAGCACTCTTGTTCCTTTTCCTAAGGAAGTGATCATTGATTCTTGTCTGGATTTTTTCAGTCGTCAGAGTGTACTCCAACCCTCGATTTCAACCCTTCTGAATGAGGAGGTTAGGAAACCTCCCCTCAGGGGTTTGCTATTTGCCTATATGGCTCGAAACATGGGTATTGATTGAAACCACCTGTGCTGGGGCTAGACCAGAACCATTAGAAACCCCCTTGCCAGGCTCCCTCCCTGCCTCCAGATATGACCCATCTTGGACGTCCATCTCTTCCTCAAAAGGTGAGCTCCGTAATCTAATTACAGATGTAATATGTAAGATTTTGTGACGATAGTGAGTGATAAACCCTGAATTTATTTACTTTTTTGGTGCAACCCCAGTGCGCCAAACAGTCGCTCAACAGTCCCTGGGCTTTACTCCTGACGGGCTTAATGCCGCAAGGGTGGTAGCCTTCCTCCTTTGAAGAGGCCCACAGACATGTGATCGGGGCAGGTGTGACTCTCTCCCCGCCTCCTCCAGGAAGCGCGATGTTACATGGGCGAAGCCGGCAAGAGCCCAATGTAGCTCGTACACAAAAAGCAGCCTCTGCACAATGGGGAAAGTTTGTTTTTCAAAAGCACGTAGCACACAGTGTGGGCAGCAGCCTTCCTCCTTTGAAGAGGCTCACAGTCAAGTGATCAGGGCACGTGTCACTCTCGCCCGCCTCCTCCAGGAAGCGCGATGTTGTGTGGGCAAAGCCGGCAAGAGCCCAATGTAGTTCGCAATGCCGGGTACACAAAAAGCAGCCTCTGCACAATGGGGAAAGTTCGTTTTTCAAAAGCACGTAGCACACAGTGCGGGCGGCAGCCTTCCTCCTTTGAAGAGGCCCACAGACACGTGATCGGGGCACGTGTCACTCTCGCCCCGCCTCCTCCAGGAAGCGCGATGTTGCGTGGGCCAAGCCGGCAAGAGCCCAATGTAGCTCGCAATGCCGGGTACACAAAAAGCAGCCTCTGCACAATGGGGAAAGTTCGTTTTTCAAAAGCACGAGCACCTTCCTTCTCAAGCTCTTCTCTCATCTGCCTCCAACTCCCTCAGGGTCAGTCGCTTCTCCAAGCAACGAGTTGGTGGCAGATCACTCTCTTCGGCAGGGGCCTCTCTCTGGAACAGCCTTCCTGCCTCACTGAAACTCGTGGAGAACCACCTGCGGTTCTGGAAACACCTCAAAACCTTCCTCTTTGCTTCAGCTTTCTCTCCTCCCCTCCCTTGCTGAACTTCTGCACTGCACTGGTTACCTGGCCACCCTTCTGATCTCTGGCCCAGGCCCTGTCAACTGCCCACCTGCACTGCCTCCCTGGCAACATCTGCACTTGGGGACTGTTTTCTGTATCCCTTCAGTCCCCTTTCCAGCCTTTGTCCGCACTTCCTTGCACTTGCCTGTTTTTTATGTATTTTACTTATCTTATTTATTCCACTTCCCATGCACTGCACTTCCCCCCTCCCTTTCCCCCCTTGCACTCTTCCTTTCCCCCCTTCCCATGCGCTTGCGCGATCTACATGACATCTGGCCTAGTAAGATCGTTGTCTGTCCTCCCTTTGTTCCCCCCCCTTTCCTCGTCGCGCCTTGAAACACTTGTGTATAAATGCCATATCACATATCATATCACACCCCTATTTAGGATTGTGGCAGTTCATGACATCATCACACAGTTATACATTCACATGCAAATATAATACATTACAAGTCACAGCTGGTCTGAGACTCTTAACCCTAAATGAAATTGCACATGGTTTGAACGGGTACTTATTGCTAATATTGGGACGTGTATATTGTTTGACTGTATTATTTTTGAATGCTTACATATTCTATTGGGAGATTCAAAACAATATTGCTGTCCGTTAGTAAGCCTGTGGTGCTCAGGGGTAGGGATTTCTCTTGCACTAAGTGCAGTAAGGAAGACATGGTATCAAGAATAGACAGACACAAGTGATCACAGTTCAAGGGTATGATATGATATGGCATTTATATAACGCCTATGCACAAGTGTTTCAAGGCGTGACGAGGCAAGGGAGGGGAAACAGAGGGAAGACAGAGACAACGATCCTACTAGGCCAGGTGACATTGAGATTGTGCAAGTGCAGGGGATGGGGCAGGGGAAAAGTGCAGGGGGAAAGGGGAGGGGCCAGTGCAGTAGATAGGATAACAGTAAAAATAAATAAAAATAGGGAAAAAAAGTGCAGCCAGTTGGTGGCAATTGCAGACGTCAGGTGTCAAGTGCTCGTAGGGGCTGTAGGGATACAGAAACAGTCCCAGAGTGCAAGGGTTACCAGGGAGGCAATGCAGGTGAGCAACTGGCGGGGGGTGACCTGGGCTTGAGATCAGAGGGTAGCTAGGTAACCAGTGCAGTTAAAGATTCAGCCAGGAGATCAGCAGGGGAGAGGAGGAGAGAAAGCAGAAGCAAAGAGGAAGGTCTTGAGGTGCTTCCGGAACCGGAGATGGTTCTCCTCAGGTTTCACAGAGGTACGGAGGCTATTCCAGAGGGAGACCCCAGCAAAAGAAAGAGATCTGCCCCCAACTCGTTGTTTGGAGAAGCGGCTGACCCTGTGGAAGTTGGAGGCGGATGAGTGAAGAACTCGAGAAGGAAGATATTTAGGAAGAGAGAGTTGAAGATATTGAGGTCCCAGGCCCCAGAAGGCCTTGTGTACAATGCAGAGGATTTTGAACTTAATCCTCACCGCCACTGGGAGGCAGTGCAGAGATTTTAGTCCTGGAGAGATACGATCCCTGGGTTGAGGCCAGGGACAATTCTTGCAGTCCTGTTTTGGATGAGTACAGAGGGCGGATAGCAGAGGCAGGCAGATTTATAAAGAGGCTGTTGCAATAGTCCAGCTTAGAGAGAACCAGAGCTCTGCAGACAGTGAGCTTCTGGGGGAAGGAGAGGAAAGGAAGAATACCTCTGAGGGTGTTTATTAAACTGGTTATGCAGGTTGGAAAAATGCCTAATCTAAACCTAAAACTAAGATGCAAGCGACGACCATCAAATGAAAAATAAGGCAGTCCTAGTGGCGTCTTGTCAAATAAAAAGGGCCTATACTAACAAAAACAATTGCCAATCCTTACAACTAATACAAAATGGTGTGGGGTAAGATTTACAAGAAAGAAAGAAGTGTTCACAAAAGATAAATCAAGATGAGGTAGCCTTGGGTCTCCTTTCCCCATGTTTTGAGCATGGGTCAAGGTAGGACTCCTGAGCATAGCACATGCTCAAGCTTTCTTAGCCCGAGACAACAGTTCCAGCTTTGGTTATCAGGACCTTTGGTGCTTAAGTGTCTTTTCAACAAAAATTCTCTTGCCTCCGAGGAGCTGATCGCCTCCAAAAATAACAAACACAGAGTTCCTTTCCAAAAGTACGTTGGGTGATGGCTTGTCACCCTTGGATCCCCCTCTTCCAGGCTTAGATCCACAAACTGTTCCTATCGCTATCTTGACCTTCGGTGGTTGACTTTCTTGCTTCCGAGGGCCTGATAGTTTCAAATATAACAAACAAAAAGTTCCTCTTAGATTACACTTGAGATGATGATTCTTCACCCCCAGGTCCCCCTCTTCTGGGCGCAGACCCCTCTCGATTATCAGCCTCCCTCCCGTCGAGTTCACTCTGGCTTTTATTCAAAATGATTTCTCTGTTGCATTCACGTGCCGTTGGGGTGATGGCTTCTCACCTCTGGATTTCCTTCTTTTGAGCTCAGACTCTTTTCAAACGTTTTCCTCCATCAGTCGAGTTTACTACGGCCTTTTTTGGAAGGTGTTGGTTTTTCACCCTGTATCTCCCTATTCCGGGCTCAGACACTTTCTTGAACATTTGCCTCCCTCTGTCGGGTTCACTCTGGCTTTTGCAAAGATATTTTCTCCTTGGCAGTCACAAATCTTAATGTCTTTTTAAACAGTTCACTGTGGACATCCCTTTGCCGGGTTCACTTTTGTCAACACACTGTTTCTCTGGCAGATCCCCATATGACCACTTTGACATTTCTAGGCAGCTCTCCTACGGCCTTCTGGTATCTGTAGTTTCATTCAGCATAGGAACAACCAGAGTCTATCAAGTGAGCACCCAGGTGGTGTTGGAGCCCTTCTGCAGCTGGTCTTCCCTAAACAATTTACAGTTCCTTGAACTTTCCTCAATGTACCACTTTGTGACTTTCATTCAACACAGTTAGGTTTCTTTATTGGTTCTCCCATCGACTCACCGGCTGTGATGAACCGCTTGGCTTTTTAGTATATCTGGAGTCAAGGCCGGTACGTCGGTAGCAGGCATCTCCCTCTGTCCTGCTTATTAGAGTAGGCATGCTCTGTGTATCATTGACACCTGCTGCAACAAACTTGGGGTATTGTTTGCGGTCTTACAATTCCTTCCACGGAGGTCTCGCAGGCCTCTGCTGAAAAGGGCAAGGTCACATCTCCCCTTGTGAGCAACTTGCCACCTTTCTCCTCCTCTTGAACTGCTGTGCTTGGATAGCTGTCTCGTCGTGCGGTGTGCCTTGCTTGTCTTGTGCTCCACCTTTTATCCCAGTGGGGAAAGGAAAGGGCCGTCAGGTGTGTACGATTCTGGTTAATTGCCTGACTTTGCCTGATCCTTGGGTTGGGACATGTCAGGTAAACAGTTTTCGCATTAGTCTGTTGTTTTTCATTGTATGGGAAAGTGTTTGTGTTGGAAAAGGAGGGTTGTAAAGTTTCCAAGTATCCTACATGGTCGGAAGAGAAAAAGGTGTTATATGGAATTATAACCATCATACTAGGGAAGTTGGTGACCTCAGAAGGGGGAGATTGATAAGGTCTAGGAAAAAAATGGGAATGACCGGGGTTATTATTGTGAAATGAACAGGGGGGATTCTGGGAATGGTAATGTTTTGTTAATGGCGATTGAGAGTTTGGAAAATAATGACCAGAGGGACGTGGAAAAGAATGACCGGAGTATTCAGGCAAGACAAAGGAAAACAGGGATTTTGGGAGAGATAGTTTCTGGATGTAACGGGGTTGGTTTACCAGAGGTGTATGGGTGGTTGGATTCTATTAAGGGGACTACATTGGGAGGAAGTAAGACAGATGTAGTGCAACCTACAAAAGTCTTGGGGATCTCGTCTTCCTTTCCTTCTTCCCTGGTATAATATTGCGCCTCAACTGGGGTATTTCCCCGAGCACAATCCCAGGCTCCCCTACCCAGGTGACCCTCCCTCGCTCGTCCACCCCCAGGGTTGGGATATGAGAGCGCCAGCCCTTCCCTGGCCACCTGAATAAGGGATTCTCGAGGTCGCCTTGGGAGAATACCCTCAGATTTCTCACAGTGCAGAGAGCCAACTATCCCGACAGCCTTGCATTGTGTATTTCACTAGTCTCTGCCAGAGCCCCAGGTGGGCATTTAGAATGCCGTTAGGGTAGAGATTAGGGCATGCAGGGCTGAGGTAATTACCTGGGATAGCCTTAGAACATGAACAGCGTTCAGTCATCAGATACAGTACACACGGTAGGACCCAAGGGTGCTTCAACCATAACAATCCTGCTTTGTTTTCAAAGGCACCCTATCAATATAGGGAGGTCAACTGCCCCTATGTTCCTGTCTCAAGTTTAACTCTGGCCCTTGATCATTCCCCTCTCCACAAGCCTAGCATAAGTGTCCTGGTATTGGTCATAAAGTACTACCTCTCTCCTAGAACTTACTCCTATCATCTCCTCAAAGGTTCCTGCTCTCTCCTCCAGTTGTTTGCCTCATCTTCGTCATCTTGCTTCATCCTTCCTGGCTCTTTCATTTCACTATTTTGTCTGATATTCCTCCTCAAACTTCTCATCTCTCACTCCATGTTTCACTTCCTCCTTCTCTCCTTCCTCTCCTGCACTAATTTCCTCCTCCTTCTGTGTTCTGTTTTCTCTTCTCCCATCTACTCTGACCATTTTCTCCTCTCCTACTCAAAATTCTGATTGCTCTCCAACTGATTTGCAATGCCCAGAATTCGTCTCTCGATGATCTGCTTTCAATACTCTAGCTGTGTGGTCAGTTTGTCCATTAAGTGTGTAAAATGTGTCGGCAGTGCAAGGTTACATAGTGGTTCTGGTGACTCGTGTATGCTTAGACTGTCTATAATTTCCACATGTGAGACTGCTTGTTCCACAAACTGCCCTGTGGATCCATCCACCAAGGCCCTGCAATTGCCAGCTGCCACCTGGAAATCTGGTGGCACTTCTTTGCCAGTTACCCAACACAATAACAGCCATGTTGCAATCTGCTGCAGATTTCCACAGGTGGTAATTATAATTATAATTGTTCTTTTATAACGTGCTTAATACCAGCGAGTGGTTTTTAAGCGCAGGATCAGGATTCAAACCTATGCTGCGCCACGTTGTCTTGCTTCCAAGATAAACGCATTGCCCCTGGGATATCCTTCCTCCACAGGGTCTCCGGCTGCAAGTGAACAAGCATGCATCACTGAAACTGGGCGATTGGTCAGATTTGTTTTGCACAGTTCAATTAAGGTAGGAACCAGGGGGCTGATGTTATGTTAAGTGAATCAGAGCAGCCAAGTTCCTTCTGCGATGTGGCCGCCTTCATGGCTTTTATTACTTTCTTTACTTCCTGTTATAAGGTTGCAGCGAATGAGCCGAACAAGGCTTTAGTTGGAGTAGTAGTGGCCTTGGATGACAAGGCTTTGGGTGATTGGTAAAGAGGAAGTTCTCTCAAAAGTGTTATGCTCTGAAATTGTTCGGCATAGTAAAAAAGATATATTGGTATTATTTTAAGAAAGGTTTCTATGGAAAATATGCTTCAAAATGAGGCTCCAGGTCCTGATTTTCAAGGACTAGGAGGCTGCCATTTTGACAGCAGTAACAGTTTCATCTGTTAGTTTTATTGCTGTGCTCTCACTGAAACAATCAAGCCAAATCCCCCCGCTCTGAGCTTTTGCTTATTGCTGCTGGTGAGCAGAGCATTGGAGCATGTCAGAGAAATCATTAGTGCTGGGCAACAGTCACCGAGGCTACCGATGGGGAATGCATCCACCCCAAAACTTCCAGAAGGATTCTTCTAAGGAGTTTAGAGGTGCGATTATAATGCCCTGGTGTTTCTACCCAACGGCAATATCTCATACGCTTCTGGGAAGCCCGATGTGCATTTAATTACTGCATTTGTTGTGTAGTGTCCTTTGCTTCTGGTACAACAAAGAGCACTGCGTGATGCAACATTTATTGCTGGAAGGTTTTGCATTCGATAGTTGCTTGATGCTGCTGTTGCTTTTGGGGCATAGGTGACTTGTTGCTTTGTACTTTCATTCTCGTTAGCAGACTGGGATCAGACACTATGCGATGGGTATCCATCCTGAAGCAGAAGCAGGAACTTGTGTCTACTCTCTCTTTTATGCATTGGTTTGGAAAGGCTTTGAAACTCTAGGAGGTTAAGTACTGGCCGCACCCGACATGAGAAGGCACAGAGCCAGTACCTGTGATGGAGCTGGATGCGGCACCCCTTATAAAGACCTAGTGGCGAAAAGAGGGATCCCGACAGAGACAACTGTCTCCAGTGATCAATTTGATGAATATTTTCCATTGGAACCTTTAAAAAAATAATGCCAATATATCTTTTCTTTCATGGCCTACACGTGTAAAGCATAACATCTTTGAGAGAACTTCCCCTTTAATGTTTCATTGGATGATGATGATGATTTCGTCTTTAGAAGAAGGCTGCCTATTGGCCAGTTTCTGGGTAGGAGTGGAAGGGCTCTTATGGTGATTGGAACTCCACTATAGATCTGAAAACCACCACAGATTTACTTAAGATTATATGTTGGTACTGTGATATTTGTTAAGATCTGTTCCATAAATACATGTGAGGCTTGCTCATGGTGACTGAGAGTTGACTTGACCTACAGAAATCCTTGAAAGCTTGGTCAGTCTTTTGCATGACTCAGTGGGCAATACAGCTGATGTTGGCTATCAATCATGATCTTACTTTGCATGTGGCTACAAGAGGCCAATCTCATTATGAACTGTGTTTAACAAGAGTCAAACACTGAACAATGGGTAACAATTAGGACAAGTAAAAACAGAACATGCATTTCTACATTAGGTAATACAGACTTAAATGCAAATGTAACATAATGATGAAAAGGTGCCTGAAACAAAGCACCAAGCTTTCCATGTGTCTGTGCAAGCAAATAAGCAACATTGTTTATACAACACAGAACCTGGATCCATCTGTACCTCCATACACACAGCATCTAGACGTCTATCCTCCCCACTACACAGAAACAGGCTCTCTCCAGGGCCATGAGATGATAGACTGATACACCTAACATGGGCTTACTATTAACCCAGGCTATCCTCTCAAAGAGCCAAACCATTATTACCAAGAGAAGCGGATGGTAAGGACAATCCCATGAAAACTGCTGGCAGAAAGCTGTGCATTTGGAAACCAATATGTAGTAAATCTCAAAAGGAACATTACACCGCATTTTACTGCACACGATGAAAGAAGAGTATTCCATGCTATGCTAACTGAGGTGCCAATGTGCAGGAACTGGAACTTTACTCACCAGCAGGAACGCCTCCCAGGTAGCCATGGATACCAAAGGCATAGGTCTCCCCATCTTCATTAATACCGATCGATGTGTCTGGGGGGTTGACTGAAGGTCCTGTAGTCAAGATATATTTTTAAGTGGAAGCATATATTTCCAAAGCAATGACGATAAACTCATCTTCGTTGGACCCATCACTTGCAGCTTTATTATTTTCCTAACCCTCTTCATTAGTTTCCGGGATAGACCTATACGCGTCACAATCAAACCGTGGACTTTGGACTGGAATTAGAGAATGGGGAGTTAGGATGCAAGCTTGAATTCTGCTTATATTTCTCCCCATCACAACTTCTCCCTCCTCTACATTCCCTGTGTCTATAACAATGTCCTATGACAAGTCCTACGGTGTGAAGAGCTATGGGGGCTCAGGGAGGGGTCCCGCTCTGTGATGCGAACCCAGGGGTGGCATGACGAGGAATCCCCAGGGCATCCCCACCATTCCCAGCCTCTGTTATAAAGCCAATAAGGGGACCCCAAGAAAGGAAGGAACACAGGGGTACCATGCACACTCGCCACCTATGTTTGGGAGTAGGATACAGAAACAAGCAAAGATGACATGTGCAGCAGTGAATTTCTGCCTATCCAATGGGCGCAGACCCAGCGGTGGCAGCTGGTGGTATGAAAGTCTGACATGGGTAGAGAGGATTGTGATGGAGTCCCAGGTTCTAGGTTGGGAGAAGGAAGCTGAGCCCCTGGGGCTGGGGGGAACCTCACAACTAAATGGAAGTGATCTAGGGGATAGGCCATGATGGATTCTTACGGACTTTAGAAAGACCCAGCATTGCTCTCCTCTTCTCAGGTTCATGGATGCGTGTGTGCGTAGTCGGATCACGATTGCGACCCCTGCTGTCAAGATCCTGCCATTGTGTACTTTAGGACCTTGACACAACACCTACATTGAAAATGAGAAAATTCAACACAGCTGCAGTGTGTGGAGTAAACTGTGAAACGCACCCGAATCGGAGAGCAGGAGTGCATGGCAATAGGACCAGGCATAGAGAACCCCAGGCAACCCAATCCTGCAAGGTTTAATACCAAGAGCGCTGATCAACCAGTCCATTTGTTGGTTCCCTCTGTCGAGTCCTGCATGTGAGAGCGTTCTTTCAATTATTGCCGGGTTAGGTTGAAGGCTGTTCGTTGTCATTCCATTGTAGATGTCCGTGGGGCAGTTGTTGAGGATGTTATTTTGTTCCTGGGTTCTGTGTGTTGTCTGCGTAGTTGTAGGTGCTAAGTCTGTGGGTTTGAATGATTTTCATCAGTGGGCACATGTAGATGTTGACAAACAGAGTGGAAAGGCTGGATCCCTGGAGGAGTATGCAGGATATATTTTTGGTGTTTTTAAGTGAACAGTGGTAGGTAGGTACTTTCGGTTCGGTTTGTTAGGAATGAGGTAAGTCACTTTAGTGCGGATTCCTCTATGTCACATTCCATCAATCTTTTTATTAGTGTTGCGTGGGTGATTGTGCCAGAAGCCGCTGATATGCCCAATAGTATGAGGGGCAACTGGGCATTGTCGTCTGCGTTCATTTTCAGGTCGTCCATATTGATAGGAGTGCTGATTCTGTCCCTCTCATTGGTCTAAGTATTCCGTTTGTCTCGCCTTTTTTTAAGAAGGATTTTGTACATGTGGTTCTGCAGGAACTTTGCTGGGTAGGGAGGTTGGATATCGGTCTGTGGTTGCTTGGGGGGTGTGAAGGAGGATGGTACTATTCCTCTTGTGAGTGATAGATTCATTAGGTTGCAGAAGTGTGTCGCTGGGTCTCTGTTGAAGATGTCAGAGGGGCAGGAGTCTCTTGGGGATCCTGCAGGGTTGGTGCCCTTGACCAGTGTGGCGAGGGTTTCTTCTCTGATTGGTTCTAGGCAGGTGAGTTTTGCTGTAGTCTGTGTTTCGCCAGGTGTATGTGGTCCGGCAGTCGTGGTTGTATTTGCCGGGGCTAGGTCGATGGACTTCTGGATTGTGTCTAGTTTTGCTCTCAGGTGATTGGTGATGTTGTCACAAAGGGCCTGTGTCAGGGTGATGGAATTCTTGCAGGAAGAAGGTTTTTTTTTATCTCTTTGATGATTTTGAAGAGTTCTTTCTGTGGATTATTTGCTGTTTCTAATCTTGTGGCGTAGTAGAACTTATTTGCTTTGAAGACTGTTGATTTGTATAGTTTAAGTTGTCTTTGGTATTTTATTTTGTCTCGTGGGGTGCACTGTCCTCTCGAATTATTTTTCAGTTTTTCAGTTGGATATTTTGAATTCTTTCAGTTCTTCTGTGAATCATTTAGCTGCTGCCAGTTCTTTTGGTGTTTTGTTGAATCATTTAGCTGGTGCCAGTTCTTTTGAATCAGTTGGTCAAGGTTCTTGGTGATCCAATTGTTCTGTGTGTCTATGGTTGTTTTGGTGGGTTCTGTTTCACTTGGGAGGGTTAAGTCTAGAAGGTTTGCTAGGGCCTGTAGGTCTGGGCTCCTCCAGTTGTTTTTCTTGCAGGCATGGAGCAAGTCCTTTCCAGCCAGTAGGCAGGTATGGGATGTGATGCAGAAAAGTATTAATTAGTGGTCGCTCCATACCATTGGTGTAGGTGGCGCGGATCAGGAAAGTCTATCCCTGAAGAAAATTGCATTTAGGGTGTGTCCGGCATCATGGGTGGATCCATTTACCATTTGCTTGAAATGTAAAGTTTCCAGGAGTGCGCAGAGTGAGTCTGCTTTGGACTCTATTTCTTTTTCAAACCATATGCTGAAGTCTCCCACTATGACTCGGTTGTCGTGGTGGGTCGATAGCATGGCGCCAGTGTCCGCTCATTTTGTTGCAAAGTTGGGGTTGTAAGAAGGAGGTCTGCAGGTCAGGAGGAATAGTATGTTGGTTTGGTCATTGAGTTCTATCTTGATGAGGAGGGATTCATAGTCTTCTGCGTTGGTTGTGATGGGTTGAGATGCTCTGATGTGTTCTTTGTGTATGATTGCGATTCCGCCTCCTTTTTGGTTTTCTCTGCTGGCGTGTATTAATTTATAATTGTCCGGTGTTGCTTTGTTCGCTATGGCATTGTAGTTGTCTGATAACCAGGTTTCTGTGAGAGAGAGCACGTCTGTGCCTCCTTCGCTTAGAAGGTTATGGATTTCAATTGCGTGTTTTGCCATGGATCTAACTTTGAGAAGGCTGCAGTGTAGTTTGTTTGATTTTCCTTTTGGGTTGTTGTTTGTATTGTTTGTTTGGCCTGCTGTCTTGTCAGTTGGATTTCCTATGCTGGCGGGTTTTTCCTGGTTGAACCTGTAGGGAGGTGTGGTTCTTCGATGATGAGTCTCTTCGTCGAGTGAACTGATGAGGTTTATGGCAGGGTTGGTTGGTTTTGGAGCGTTCCGGGTCATACATTGTGCAGGTACCCGTCCGTTGTTCCAGTCTTTGGTGATGTACAGCATGTCCTTTGCTGCCCTGGAAGGGCGTGTGAAGAAAGTGGCTCTGTCCAATCAGGTGGAGGGAGGGAGTTTGGGGAGGTGGGCGCTTGAGGGACAAAGAAGTGGGGACGTGGGAAGGGGCTCACCGGCAAATGAGTTAAAAATGCTTTTAAAGATGGAAACTATTCTAATGGGGTCACCTGGGGCACACACTCACCTTTAAACTAGATACACACATAAGGGGAACACTGACCAATGGGCTGCAGGGACAGAGGGAGGTGGAGGGAGTGAGTAGGATGCACACAAAGGATGGCAGCAACATAGGACACAAAATGAAAATCAACACAGGGGAAACGAGATTTCAGTCACCTGATGGATCTGTAGCAGAGAAGGCAGGAAAATGGGGCTGCAAGCACCTGTTGGGAGATTTAAAAGCTCTAGTTTTCTTTTTTTATTTTCAACTAGATACACATGTAAGGGCGCACAGACCAATGGGATGCAGGGATGGAGGGAGGTGGAGTGAGAGAGTAGGAAGCACACGAAGGATGGCAGAAACAGAGGCCACAAAATGAAAATCAGCACAGGGGAAACGAGATTACCAGTTGCTGCAGCGGGCATGGGACTGCGACCGGAGCCATGGTTGTTCCGGGAACCCTATTCCCTTTTTCCTATAATGGTAAAACCTGGGATCTGAGACCACATTTCTCAGAGTTATCATCTTACTGAAGAGGAGCAGTCATCTAAGCCAGAGAGGTCTATTGTATATGCCTTTTTCAAAGGAGCATATTGTCCATAGTGGTCTGTTTGGGGGTTTTACCCACTTTTGAAGGGATGCACTTTGGAGCTCATTTTCATTGCTCCGGAGCATAAATAAAGATGTTACAGAGAGGAACAACAACGTTACACCTGTTTTAACGCCTCCTTTCACACACCTTGGCATTTTCATGTTTATGAAGGCAGAGGGTGGGGGCAGAATGGGACCTACGATTCTCCCTCCCTTTTACCCCCACCTTCAAAAGCAACTGGGTTCACACCAGCATGAGATTTTCATGCTGGTGTAAAATCAATGATTTCCTATGGAATATGTTTGCTTTTTACACTGGCTCAAAGCAGGCGGATTTCTGAAGAAACGATTGTGAACGCCGCCTTCTATGTGTACATGGCATGCTGGTATTCACACTATTTGCACTGTGGAGTGCAAAAGAGAGGTGTAAAGTGGCTTCCTGCATCACTTTTACACTTCTCCTTTGCACTGCGGAACGCAAATGACAAAAAATGACCCAAACTGGACTAGTTTGCACTAAAGTACAAATGTAAGGGGATTCCGCTGGGCAATGTCCATTTTAGTTTTTATTAGTTCTTTAGTGTTCTCTTAAGGAGGAGTATGGGGAACTCTGGGGAAGTCTCTTTGTAATGCATGCTGGTGTAGGTGGCTCACTCTAGCCCCAGAGTTCTCCAGTCCTCCCTTTAGGTAGCAAAGAGGCGAGCTTGCAACCAGGGGCGTTGCTAGGGGGGGCTAACGGGGCTATATCCCTGATCTTTTGGTTGTAGCCCCGGATAGAATCTCAGAAGCTACAGCCAAAAGACTAGCTAGCCCCCAGTCCCAACAGTTCTGACATCAGCCTAGCCCCGGGTCTTTTCCAGACATAGCAACTCCCCTGCTTGTAACAGTACCCAATATAAGATGGGCTCTTCCCAGACCATACTCCTTGGCAGCGTTGGAAAGTGTGTGTAACTCACCTGCCTTCAGACCGATGCCTCGTTCTTCTCGTTCTGGGCAGTGATAACCCCTCGGTCTTCCCTCGCCATCACTATCGTGAAGAGTGAAACCTGCGGCATAAGATGAACATATGAACGAAGGATCACATTTGATGTTTGAAGGTCAATGTGGACGGTAGATGCCTGATTGCTTTACATGAGCCTCACCATTGTTACATGAATTCAATCTGTATCCACCAGTTATAGCTGATTATTCATTGAACATGTTGGGGATAGAGTCTAGCAGATATGATTTAATATCATGGAAGAGTGGTTCTGAAAGATGGAAACCAAAGCGGGACTGAATAAGGAGAATCAGATATTAAGCAAGAAGAGATGGAGTTGGCATTGTCCAGTCATAGGCCTCTGAAGGGCTATCACTTTACATGAACTAGCCGACCCTGCGTACGTATGGGTCATATTATAATTATTATTACTACGATATTTATTGAGCATGGACCTAGCTTTGGGAAGCCACGTAGCACCTTACATACTGAGGGAAGCAGATCAGAAGGGATAAATACAAGGGAGAGGGGCGCTAGCAACCGGTGATGGGGATGACGGACAAGTTGGCACAATAGGGGAGGGTGACAGCAGAGAGCCCTGTCTCAGGTTAGGTGGGGAGTAGAGGGTGTGTGGATCTTTGTGTTAGGCACTGGCCATTCCTTGAAGAGTGTCTTCAGCTCCTCCCTGAGATCTAGAAGCGAGGGGGGGAGTCTGATGTTGATGGGGAAGAGCTGCCAGAGTCTGAGGGCACAGACAGAGAGGGCCTGTCTTCCTGTTGTTTCCTTCCTTCACCGGCGGAGTTCAAGCCAGCCCATGTCTTACTTCTGATGGATCGTAGGCCTCTGGAAATGCTGACATTCTCAGGGGGGTCGATTGGGGACATCAGGGTGATAGTCTTGTAGATGATGTAGCAGGATTTAAAGGTGATACATGCTTGCACCAGTAGCAAAGTCAGTAGCATGAGGATCAGGGTGAGGTGTAGCTTAGATTCAACCCTCTGCTTTGGCGTCTGATTCAACAGAAATGGCCAAGATCCAGGAGAATGACTCCCTTGTCCTGGTTCGTTTGTGCACTTTCTTAAATGGTCTTTATAAGTCTCTGTACTTCTTTCCAAGCTTCTCTCAGGGCTTGTCTGGAAATTACACAGTTCTTCCAAAAGTAACTACATTCAAACTGGCTTTGGTTCTGTCTGACATTTGGCAGATGTTTTCTCTGGCGCTCAAGTATCACAATGTCTCTATGGTGGCTCTTGGGATCTTTTTTAGTATCACAATGTCTCTATGGTGGCTCTTGGGATCTTTTTTATCCTTAGTCTCTTTGGCACAACAACTGTGAGGAGGAAGGTCACCCTTGATGTGGTCTTCCCACTTCACAATCTAAGTACTCTTGCTGCTATCACTGGGATGTGGATAATTTCTCTCTCGAGGCCCTCTTCACTGACAATGCCCCCCTTGGTGTGGTTCCACCAGCTACTGGGATAAGGGAGATTACTCTCGAGGCACTCTTCACTGGCAATGCCCCTCTTGGTGTGGTTCCACCAGCTACTGGGATAAGGAAGATTACTCTCGAGGCACTCTTCACTGGCAATGCCCCTCTTGGTGTGGTTCCACCAACTTCTGCGATGAGAGTTTACTCTCGAGGCACTCTTCACTGGCAATGCCCCTCTTGGTGTGGTTCCACCAACTACTGCGATGAGAGATTACTCTCGAGGCACTCTTCACTGGCAATGCCCCTCTTGGTGTGGTTCCACCAGCTACTGGGATAAGGGAGATTACTCTCGAGGCACTCTTCACTGGCAATGCCCCTCTTGGTGTGGTTCCACCAGCTACTGCGATAAGGGAGATTACTCTCGAGGCACTCTTCACTGGCAATGCCCCTCTTGGTGTGGTTCCACCAAATACTATGATAAGGGAGATTACTCTCGAGGCACTCTTCGCTGGCAATGTCCCTCTTGGTATGGTTCCACCAGCTACTGCAATAAGGGAGATTACTCTCGAGGTATTCTTCACTGGCAATGCCCCTCTTGGTGTGGTTCCACCAGCTACTGGGATAAGGAAGATTACTCTCGAGGCACTCTTCACTGGCAATGCCCCTCTTGGTGTGGTTCCACCAACTTCTGCGATGAGAGATTACTCTCGAGGCACTCTTCACTGGCAATGCCCCTCTTGGTGTGGTTCCACCAACTACTGCGATGAGAGATTACTCTCGAGGCACTCTTCACTGGCAATGCCCCTCTTGGTGTGGTTCCACCAGCTACTGGGATAAGGGAGATTACTCTCGAGGCACTCTTCACTGGCAATGCCCCTCTTGGTGTGGTTCCACCAGCTACTGCGATAAGGGAGATTACTCTCGAGGCACTCTTCACTGGCAATGCCCCTCTTGGTGTGGTTCCACCAGCTACTGCGATAAGGGAGATTACTCTCGAGGCACTCTTCACTGGCAATGCCCCTCTTGGTGTGGTTCCACCAGCTACTGCGATAAGGGAGATTACTCTCGAGGCACTCTTCACTGGCAATGCCCCTCTTGGTGTGGTTCCACCAGCTACTGGGATAAGGAAGATTACTCTCGAGGCACTCTTCACTGGCAATGCCCCTCTTGGTGTGGTTCCACCAACTACTGCGATGAGAGATTACTCTCGAGGCACTCTTCACTGGCAATGCCCCTCTTGGTGTGGTTCCACCAACTACTGCAATGAGAGATTACTCTCGAGGCACTCTTCACTGGCAATGCCCCTCTTGGTGTGGTTCCACCTTACTCTCGAGGCACTCTTCACTGGCAATGCCCCTCTTGGTGTGGTTCCACCAGCTACTGGGATAAGGAAGATTACTCTCGAGGCACTCTTCACTGGCAATGCCCCTCTTGGTGTGGTTCCACCAACTACTGTGATGAGAGATTACTCTCGAGGCACTCTTCACTGGCAATGCCCCTCTTGGTGTGGTTCCACCAACTACTAGGATAAGGGCGATTACTCTTGAGGCACTCTTCGCTGGCAATGCCCCTCTTGGTGTGGTTCCACCAGCTACTGGGATAAGGAAGATTACTCTCGAGGCACTCTTCACTGGCAATGCCCCTCTTGGTGTGGTTCCACCAACTACTGCGATGAGAGATTACTCTTGAGGCACTCTTCACTGGCAATGCCCCTTTTGGTGTGGTTCCACCAACTACTGCGATGAGAGATTACTCTCGAGGCACTCTTCACTGGCAATGCCCCTCTTGGTGTGGTTCCACCAACTACTGCGATGAGAGATTACTCTCGAGGCACTCTTCGCTGGCAATGTCCCTCTTGGTATGGTTCCACCAGCTACTGCGATAAGGGAGATTACTCTCGAGGTATTCTTCACTGGCAATGCCCCTCTTGGTGTGGTTCCACCAGCTACTGGGATAAGGAAGATTACTCTCGAGGCACTCTTCACTGGCAATGCCCCTCTTGGTGTGGTTCCACCAGCTACTGGGATAAGGAAGATTACTCTCGAGGCACTCTTCACTGGCAATGCCCCTCTTGGTGTGGTTCCACCAACTACTGCGATAAGGGAGATTACTCCCGAGGTACTCTTCACTGGCAATTCCCCTCTTTGTGTGGTTCCACCAACTACTAGGATAAGGGAGATTACTCTCGAGGCACTCTTCACTGGCAATGCCCCACTTGGTGTGGTTCCACCAACTACTGCGATGAGAGATTACTCTCGAGGCACTCTTCGCTGGCAATGTCCCTCTTGGTATGGTTCCACCAGCTACTGCGATAAGGGAGATTACTCTCCAGGTATTCTTCACTGGCAATACCCCTCTTGGTGTGGTTCCACCAGCTACTGGGATAAGGAAGATTACTCTCGAGGCACTCTTCACTGGCAATGCCCCTCTTGGTGTGGTTCCACCAACTACTGCGATGAGAGATTACTCTCGAGGCACTCTTCACTGGCAATGCCCCTCTTGGTGTGGTTCCACCAAATACTGCGATAAGAGAGATTACTCTCGAGGCACTCTTCACTGGCAATGTCCCTCTTGGTGTGGTTCCACCAGCTACTGCGATAAGGGAGATTACTCCCGAGGTACTCTTCACTGGCAATTCCCCTCTTTGTGTGGTTCCACCAACTACTAGGATAAGGGCGATTACTCTTGAGGCACTCTTCGCTGGCAATGTCCCTCTTGGTGTGGTTCCACCAGCTACTGCAATAAGGGAGATTACTCTCGAGGTATTCTTCACTGGCAATGCCCCTCTTGGTGTGGTTCCACCAGCTACTGGGATAAGGAAGATTACTCTCGAGGCACTCTTCACTGGCAATGCCCCTCTTGGTGTGGTTCCACCAGCTACTGCGATGAGAGAGATTACTCTCGAGGCACTCTTCACTGGCAGTGCCCCTCTTGGTGTGGTTCCACCAAATACTGCGATAAGAGAGATTACTCTCGAGGCACTCTTCACTGGCAATGTCCCTCTTGGTGTGGTTCCACCAGCTACTGCGATAAGGGAGATTACTCCCGAGGTACTCTTCACTGGCAATTCCCCTCTTTGTGTGGTTCCACCAACTACTAGGATAAGGGCGATTACTCTTGAGGCACTCTTCGCTGGCAATGTCCCTCTTGGTGTGGTTCCACCAGCTACTGGGATAAGGAAGATTACTCTCGAGGCACTCTTCACTGGCAATGCCCCTCTTGGTGTGGTTCCACCAACTACTGCGATGAGAGATTACTCTCGAGGCACTCTTCACTGGCAATGCCCCTCTTGGTGTGGTTCCACCAAATACTGCGATAAGAGAGATTACTCTCGAGGCACTCTTCACTGGCAATGTCCCTCTTGGTGTGGTTCCACCAGCTACTGCGATAAGGGAGATTACTCCCGAGGTACTCTTCACTGGCAATTCCCCTCTTTGTGTGGTTCCACCAACTACTAGGATAAGGGCGATTACTCTTGAGGCACTCTTCGCTGGCAATGTCCCTCTTGGTGTGGTTCCACCAGCTACTGGGATAAGGAAGATTACTCTCGAGGCACTCTTCACTGGCAATGCCCCTCTTGGTGTGGTTCCACCAACTACTGCGATGAGAGATTACTCTCGAGGCACTCTTCACTGGCAATGCCCCTCTTGGTGTGGTTCCACCAACTACTGCGATAAGAGAGATTACTCTCGAGGCACTCTTCACTGGCAATGTCCCTCTTGGTGTGGTTCCACCAGCTACTGCGATAAGGGAGATTACTCCCGAGGTACTCTTCACTGGCAATTCCCCTCTTTGTGTGGTTCCACCAACTACTAGGATAAGGGCGATTACTCTTGAGGCACTCTTCGCTGGCAATGTCCCTCTTGGTGTGGTTCCACCAGCTACTGGGATAAGGAAGATTACTCTCAAGGCACTCTTCACTGGCATTGCCCCTCTTGGTGTGGTTCCACCAACTACTGCGATGAGAGATTACTCTCGAGGCACTCTTCACTGGCAATGCCCCTCTTGGTGTGGTTCCACCAAATACTGCGATAAGAGAGATTACTCTCGTGGCACTCTTCACTGGCAATGTCCCTCTTGGTGTGGTTCCACCAGCTACTGCAATAAGGGAGATTACTCCCGAGGTACTCTTCACTGGCAATTCCCCTCTTTGTGTGGTTCCACCAACTACTAGGATAAGGGCGATTACTCTTGAGGCACTCTTCGCTGGCAATGTCCCTCTTGGTGTGGTTCCACCAGCTACTGGGATAAGGAAGATTACTCTCGAGGCACTCTTCACTGGCAATGCCCCTCTTGGTGTGGTTCCACCAGCTACTGGGATAAGGAAGATTACTCTCGAGGCACTCTTCACTGGCAATGCCCCTCTTGGTGTGGTTCCACCAACTACTGCGATGAGAGATTACTCTCGAGGAACTCTTCACTGGCAATGCCCCTCTTGGTGTGGTTCCACCAACTACTAGGATAAGGGCGATTACTCTTGAGGCACTCTTCGCTGGCAATGCCCCTCTTGGTGTGGTTCCACCAACTACTGCGATGAGAGATTACTCTCGAGGCACTCTTCACTGGCAATGCCCCTCTTGGTGTGGTTCCACCAGCTACTGGGATAAGGAAGATTACTCTCGAGGCACTCTTCACTGGCAATGCCCCTCTTGGTGTGGTTCGACCAGCTACTGGGATAAGGAAGATTACTCTCGAGGCACTCTTCACTGGCAATGCCCCTCTTGGTGTGGTTCCACCAACTACTGCAATGAGAGATTACTCTCGAGGCACTCTTCACTGGCAATGCCCCTCTTGGTGTGGTTCCACCAACTACTAGGATAAGGGCGATTACTCTTGAGGCACTCTTCGCTGGCAATGCCCCTCTTGGTGTGGTTCCACCAACTACTGCGATGAGAGATTACTCTCGAGGCACTCTTCACTGGCAATGCCCCTCTTGGTGTGGTTCCACCAGCTACTGGGATAAGGAAGATTACTCTCGAGGCACTCTTCACTGGCAATGCCCCTCTTGGTGTGGTTCCACTATCTACTGGGATAAGGAAGATTACTCTCGAGGCACTATTCACTGGCAATGCCCCTCTTGGTGTGGTTCCACCAACTACTGCGATGAGAGATTACTCTCGAGGCACTCTTCACTGGCAATGCCCCTCTTGGTGTGGTTCCACCAACTACTAGGATAAGGGCGATTACTCTTGAGGCACTCTTCGCTGGCAATGCCCCTATTGGTGTGGTTCCACCAGCTACTGGGATAAGGAAGATTACTCTCGAGGCACACTTCACTGGCAATGCCCCTCTTGGTGTGGTTCCACCAACTACTGCGATGAGAGATTACTCTCGAGGCACTCTTCACTGGCAATGCCCCTCTTGGTGTGGTTCCACCAGCTACTGCGATGAGAGATTACTCTCGAGGCACTCTTCACTGGCAATGCCCCTCTTGGTGTGGTTCCACCAGCTACTGGGATAAGGGAGATTACTCTCGAGGCACTCTTCACTGGCAATGCCCCTCTTGGTGTGGTTCCACCAGCTACTGGGATAAGGGAGATTACTCTCGAGGCACTCTTCACTGGCAATGCCCCTCTTGGTGTGGTTCCACCAGCTACTGGGATAAGGAAGATTACTCTCGAGGCACTCTTCACTGGCAATGTCCCTCTTGGTGTGGTTCCACCAGCTACTGCGATAAGGGAGATTACTCTTGAGGTACTCTTCACTGGCAATGCCCCTCTTGGTATGGTTCCACCAGCTACTGTGATAAGGGAGATTACTCTCGAGGCACTCTTCACTGGGAATGCCCCCCTTGGTGTGGTTCCACCAGCTACTGGGATAAGGGAGATTACTCTTGAGGCACTCTTCGCTGGCAATGCCCCTCTTGGTGTGGTTCCACCAGCTACTGGGATAAGGAAGATTACTCTCGAGGCACTCTTCACTGGCAATGCCCCTCTTGGTGTGGTTCCACCAACTACTGCGATGAGAGATTACTCTCGAGGCACTCTTCACTGGCAATGCCCCTCTTGGTGTGGTTCCACCAACTACTGCGATGAGAGATTACTCTCGAGGCACTCTTCGCTGGCAATGTCCCTCTTGGTATGGTTCCACCAGCTACTGCGATAAGGGAGATTACTCTCGAGGTATTCTTCACTGGCAATGCCCCTCTTGGTGTGGTTCCACCAGCTACTGGGATAAGGAAGATTACTCTCGAGGCACTCTTCCCTGGCAATGCCCCTCTTGGTGTGGTTCCACCAGCTACTGGGATAAGGAAGATTACTCTCGAGGCACTCTTCACTGGCAATGCCCCTCTTGGTGTGGTTCCACCAACTACTGCGATAAGGGAGATTACTCCCGAGGTACTCTTCACTGGCAATTCCCCTCTTTGTGTGGTTCCACCAACTACTAGGATAAGGGAGATTACTCTCGAGGCACTCTTCACTGGCAATGCCCCACTTGGTGTGGTTCCACCAACTACTGCGATGAGAGATTACTCTCGAGGCACTCTTCGCTGGCAATGACCCTCTTGGTATGGTTCCACCAGCTACTGCGATAAGGGAGATTACTCTCGAGGTATTCTTCACTGGCAATACCCCTCTTGGTGTGGTTCCACCAGCTACTGGGATAAGGAAGATTACTCTCGAGGCACTCTTCACTGGCAATGCCCCTCTTGGTGTGGTTCCACCAGCTACTGCGATGAGAGAGATTACTCTCGAGGCACTCTTCACTGGCAATGCCCCTCTTGGTGTGGTTCCACCAACTACTGCGATAAGAGAGATTACTCTCGAGGCACTCTTCGCTGGCAATGTCCCTCTTGGTATGGTTCCACCAGCTACTGCGATAAGGGAGATTACTCTCGAGGTATTCTTCACTGGCAATGCCCCTCTTGGTGTGGTTCCACCAGCTACTGGGATAAGGAAGATTACTCTCGAGGCACTCTTCACTGGCAATGCCCCTCTTGGTGTGGTTCCACCAGCTACTGCGATGAGAGAGATTACTCTTGAGGCACTCTTCACTGGCAATGCCCCTCTTGGTGTGGTTCCACCAAATACTGCGATAAGAGAGATTACTCTCGAGGCACTCTTCACTGGCAATGTCCCTCTTGGTGTGGTTCCACCAGCTACTGCGATAAGGGAGATTACTCCCGAGGTACTCTTCACTGGCAATTCCCCTCTTTGTGTGGTTCCACCAACTACTAGGATAAGGGCGATTACTCTTGAGGCACTCTTCGCTGGCAATGTCCCTCTTGGTGTGGTTCCACCAGCTACTGGGATAAGGAAGATTACTCTCGAGGCACTCTTCACTGGCAATGCCCCTCTTGGTGTGGTTCCACCAACTACTGCGATGAGAGATTACTCTTGAGGCACTCTTCACTGGCAATGCCCCTCTTGGTGTGGTTCCACCAAATACTGCGATAAGAGAGATTACTCTCGAGCCACTCTTCACTGGCAATGTCCCTCTTGGTGTGGTTCCACCAGCTACTGCGATAAGGGAGATTACTCCCGAGGTACTCTTCACTGGCAATTCCCCTCTTTGTGTGGTTCCACCAACTACTAGGATAAGGGCGATTACTCTTGAGGCACTCTTCGCTGGCAATGTCCCTCTTGGTGTGGTTCCACCAGCTACTGGGATAAGGAAGATTACTCTTGAGGCACTCTTCACTGGCAATGCCCCTCTTGGTGTGGTTCCACCAACTACTGCGATGAGAGATTACTCTCGAGGCACTCTTCACTGGCAATGCCCCTCTTGGTGTGGTTCCACCAAATACTGCGATAAGAGAGATTACTCTCGAGGCACTCTTCACTGGCAATATCCCTCTTGGTGTGGTTCCACCAGCTACTGCGATAAGGGAGATTACTCCCGAGGTACTCTTCACTGGCAATTCCCCTCTTTGTGTGGTTCCACCAACTACTAGGTAAGGGCGATTACTCTTGAGTCACTCTTCGCTGGCAATGTCCCTCTTGGTGTGGTTCCACCAGCTACTGGGATAAGGAAGATTACTCTCGAGGCACTCTTCACTGGCAATGCCCCTCTTGGTGTGGTTCCACCAACTACTGCGATGAGAGATTACTCTCGAGGCACTCTTCACTGGCAATGCCCCTCTTGGTGTGGTTCCACCAAATACTGCGATAAGAGAGATTACTCTCGAGGCACACTTCACTGGCAATGTCCCTCTTGGTGTGGTTCCACCAGCTACTGCGATAAGGGAGATTACTCCCGAGGTACTCTTCACTGGCAATTCCCCTCTTTGTGTGGTTCCACCAACTACTAGGATAAGGGCGATTACTCTTGAGGCACTCTTCGCTGGCAATGTCCCTCTTGGTGTGGTTCCACCAGCTACTGGGATAAGGAAGATTACTCTCGAGGCACTCTTCACTGGCAATGCCCCTCTTGGTGTGGTTCCACCAGCTACTGGGATAAGGAAGATTACTCTCGAGGCACTCTTCACTGGCAATGCCCCTCTTGGTGTGGTTCCACCAACTACTGCGATGAGAGATTACTCTCGAGGCACTCTTCACTGGCAATGCCCCTCTTGGTGTGGTTCCACCAACTACTAGGATAAGGGCGATTACTCTTGAGGCACTCTTCGCTGGCAATGCCCCTCTTGGTGTGGTTCCACCAACTACTGCGATGAGAGATTACTCTCGAGGCACTCTTCACTGGCAATGCCCCTCTTGGTGTGGTTCCACCAGCTACTGGGATAAGGAAGATTACTCTCGAGGCACTCTTCACTGGCAATGCCCCTCTTGGTGTGGTTCCACCAGCTACTGGGATAAGGAAGATTACTCTCGAGGCACTCTTCACTGGCAATGCCCCTCTTGGTGTGGTTCCACCAACTACTGCGATGAGAGATTACTCTCGAGGCACTCTTCACTGGCAATGCCCCTCTTGGTGTGGTTCCACCAACTACTAGGATAAGGGCGATTACTCTTGAGGCACTCTTCGCTGGCAATGCCCCTCTTGGTGTGGTTCCACCAACTACTGCGATGAGAGATTACTCTCGAGGCACTCTTCACTGGCAATGCCCCTCTTGGTGTGGTTCCACCAGCTACTGGGATAAGGAAGATTACTCTCGAGGCACTCTTCACTGGCAATGCCCCTCTTGGTGTGGTTCCACCAGCTACTGGGATAAGGAAGATTACTCTCGAGGCACTCTTCACTGGCAATGCCCCTCTTGGTGTGGTTCCACCAACTACTGCGATGAGAGATTACTCTCGAGGCACTCTTCACTGGCAATGCCCCTCTTGGTGTGGTTCCACCAACTACTAGGATAAGGGCGATTACTCTTGAGGCACTCTTCGCTGGCAATGCCCCTATTGGTGTGGTTCCACCAGCTACTGGGATAAGGAAGATTGCTCTCGAGGCACTCTTCACTGGCAATGCCCCTCTTGGTATGGTTCCACCAGCTACTGCGATAAGGGAGATTACTCTCGAGGCACTCATCACTGGCAATGTCCCTCTTGGTGTGGTTCCACCAGCTACTGCGATAAGGGAGATTACTCTCGAGGCACTCTTCACTGGCAATGTCCCTCTTGGTGTGGTTCCACCAACTACTGCGATAAGGGAGATTACTCGTAAGGCACTCTTTACTTGATTCAAAAGCCGTACAGGCATTTCCTACCCTACCCCCAACACCTTTGGTGTGCTTCGTGTAGCTTACCGGTTCTTTCTGGGGTGTTCGATCGCCTATCTTCCTCTGGACACTGACCCCGTCTTCCTTGCTGCCTAACATTCACTGATGGCTCTGCGAACCTGTGTCTCACACTGTGTTCCCCACTACACTGCTGTGGCACCACGGTTTGGTGGGTCTCTCGGTTTTGGCCCAGTTAATGGACCAAACGTCCACCTCCTCGAGGTCACGCCACTGCTGACTTTCTTCCACCTTTGGTACCGGTCTGCTTCATTCTGAACGGGAAGGATTCCAGCAACCTCTCTCCAGCGGCCAATCGACCAGGAACTTGCATCAAAGGATCACTTCTTCCTCCCCAGGTTCGAACTTACTGGGGACTGTAGGCTGCACACCTGGGTCCCTTTTTCTCCATTTTCCACTCCTTTATATTATACAGCTGGGTCCTCCTCAGTGGAGTGTCATAGTCCTTTGTTTGTTTGTTTCGACTGGGTATTCTGCCTGCCTCCTCGGGCCACCTCTTCCCAGTACAAGTCGGCTTTAGTAATAAGTACATTTTATAACTCCTTTAATCTTGTTCTTCTCGGTGCTTTGATAGGATGCGTCATAATCAACTTGGAGGTTCCTTTTATTCTCCCTTGTCTCAGTGGTGTCAAATCTGATAGGAAGGAGGGAAGGAGTACTACAATAGCATACAGTAGTGCTGTCACACTGACTCTGTAGAGATCTTAAAGGTGTCATATTTTCCAGGGCAAGAGGGTTAGGGAGTTCCATCAGGTGTCCTTATTTATTTTATTTATTTATTATATTTTTTTCCACAGTACAAATGTACTTTTAACACATTACATAGAAAATATAAAATGCAAAACACATAGTTAGGTCATACAAATACAGTACCAAATTCCCATTTCATACGATTCACAAAACGACCACAGGAAAGGAAATGTTATCCACAAAAATCTAAGACTTTAACAAATGTTGCAGCGTTCTTTAAACATTCTAAAACATGGATACACAGACTCAGTTCAGGTGTCCGTATCCCCAAGAGGGGAGTCTCTCCCTGCAAGGTCCTGCTTTCTGATGCCCTTAGGGGGAATATTGTGTAGCATCCTAACCTCACCAGCCTCACAGGGAAGGGCTACCCCCCTGGGGAGAAGTGACGTGGTCCCATGAAGTAGGAGGAATTCGGTTTTGGAGGGGTTGAGCCTCTGGTAGGCATTGGACCTCCTTGACTGGAGCAATGTAAGGCAGCCACTGACCCAGGGGATGTCTTCGATGGAAAATGTCTTGAGGAAGAGTTGCATACCATCTGCATACTGGTGGATGTGGATGAGCCACGAGGGTTCAGAGTGATTCCATGTAAAGATGAAAGATCAGAGAGAGGGTGGATCCTTGTGCGACTCCACGGGGGATGGGTAGAGATGATTATCTGGAAGATTCCATTCAAACAAATTGGTGGGGGTTAGCAAATTAGTATTTTAACCACCTAAAGTCTGTCTTGCTGATCACTGTGCAATGTAGTAGAGTCTAGTAGAGTAGCAGTTGGTGAGTGTCTGGTGGTCTACAGTGTCAAATGCAGCTAAGAGGTCAAGAAGAACCAGGAAGCAAGAAAAGCCATTGCCAATCTACTTGATTGTAGCCGTTTTCATGATGCATCTCGAGCTGAAGCCATATTGATAGGACTGAAGGACGTTGTTTGCATCGATGTGTTGGGAGAAGTTCTGTGGCTGCTGGTTTTTTCAAGTATCTTACCTAGGAAGGCAAGATGGATGATGAGGCAATAGTTGTAGAGGTTGTTGGGGTCCAGTGTTTGTTTCTCCAGAATGGGAGCGTTTGTCTGGTCTTTAGGGTCGAAGGGAGGTGCCTTGACTGATGGGCCTGTTGATGATTGCCATGTGTTATAACCAGGTTTGTGACAATGAAACACAGCAGATACAGAAGGATATGTCTAAGGTTCACTTAAAGGATACAGACTGGTAGTTGCAAAGGATACACTCGATGTCTTCTCCCATCTACTGTTGTCAGAGGTAGAATGTAGTGTGTCAAGAGAAACCTTCTAACTAATGTCACTCTCCGACTAGTAAAAACCACAGTCAAAGAGAGCTATTAGTGGGAAGGGCAGGAGTGGACCAAGATTCACCAGGCTGTCAATAGAGAGTGGACTAATTAGAAGGCTATTGGTACAAAAGGACAGTAAGAACCTATGTTATATACACTAAACTGGATGTACAGCCACAGGTAAGTCCCAACAATGTCCGATGAATCCAAGGAAAACAACGACAAGGAGAGGGTAGAGAGGAATCTAACCCGGGCGGAACGAGGGCCGCACTAGAGTCGGGTTGGTGCACACAGGTAAGCATCCAAAGTTCTGTGCACTTTATAGGAGGAGAAGAAAAACCTTGATCCAGGAAGACAAGCCCTTTACAGAAGTTGAAGGTCCAGTTGAGTCCTGACCAGGGGTGAGTACAGAGACTGTCAAACTAAACTCTCCTGCAAGTAGGATGGGATTTACCAGAGGTTGTATACCCACAATGGAAGTAAATGTCTACGGAGAGTGACAAAGAGTAATGAGGTTAATAGTTTTGCAAGTCCCAGAAGTACCGCTTTGCCGCGGGAGACTCTGCTGCTCTGTTCTTTGCTCTGCTTACCATTTTGGATTGCCTGCAAACGAAAAGGATTCATTCTTCACTACAACAACCAGAAGGTGAAAGATAACACAGACTTTACTTATAGTACTTTTAGTACTTTTAGTACTCAGTATTGACATATATTTCCCCTTTCCTTAGGCTTTACCTCAATTCAGAGGAGGAGGGACTACATAAGGGAGGTTGCACACGCACCGCGCGCGCACCCAGCAAGTCCCAGAAGTCCTGCTTTGCCGCTTCGCCGCGTTCGTCGCGGCTAAGCGGTGAAGGTCTGTTCTGCCACTGCTATTATTGGTATCAGTCCTCCCTTTCAGCCCTCAATTTTCATTTTTTATACCTTGCGAAAAATGAAACGAGGTATACATTCTTTGAAAACCGGAATGCGGGTTGTAACTTCATTACACAGCACCAACGGTGCGAGTTTCTCTCATACTTCATTTCCTGAAGGTTTAAAAAAAAAACCTCGCTTAAGCTCTACTCCCCGTGGATGTGCTACCAAATCCACAAAGAGCAGAGCTGAGCAACTTTTGGGTATGGACATTCGTTCCTTTTGCAGGGACTCTAGCTGTGGAGATAATATCTCATGCACCGCAGTTACCCCTTCTATGGGCACAAAGGACTCTTCGCAAGGACTTGCCACGGATAAAATCGCCATTGGGGAAGGTTCAAATGGACAAATAATGCCCGCGAACACCATGGTAAAGGACCTTTATGGTGAGAATGTAAAATCTGCAACAGCTTTAGGCCCAACAGTTACGTTTGCAAAAGAGAATGTTTCCCTTACTGATAGCATTTTGTTAACAAATGTTCTAACGGGCGTTGTCGCCCCTTCTAGTGAAGCACCCAATATGTCTGTCTTAACTGTTAGCAATTCATCTAGTGCTAAAACAGTCTCTAGTCCTGCTTCTAAGGACATACCTATAATTGATCTGGATGCAAATGTTTCGGCTTATTCACCACATACTGGCTCCGACTACTTATCAAAGTCACCTACGCTTTTCACAAATATTAGCGCTTCCAACTCTGTGGATAATTTGTTATTTAGTGCTCCAACCCTGAGAAAACTGGCCGAAAAAGGCTCTTTTGTTGCTGGCTGCGGTGACACTCAGAATGTAAGCACTAGTATTGTGCTTACGTCTATGAACAATGCCATTTTGGCTTTGGCGAAGTTGTTCGAAGAGCTTGTTATAAAGGCTGAAGTCCACTCAAATCAGCTTAACCAGTTACTTGCCGAGCAACTCACAATTTCAAACAGTTTAGAGAAACTGAATCACTCGGAAAAAGTAACAGTCATCAAGAAGTCCGTAATGTCCCAGACCTCCACTGATGCTGTTCCTTCTGTGCAAATATATCAGTCCATTCCTTTTATCCTTGACCCTATAATTGACCTCACAGAAAACATGCAAGAGACAACAACTCAACAACAACAAAAAAACATCTTCCTCACTCTTTGGGGCTCAAACCACTGCCTCTGATACAGTGAAACCCTGCCCCAAAAAGAATCCCGTAACAAAAGAAAAAAAGAAAACTAAGAACATTAAATCTGTCTCCAATCGCACCTCCCAAACCAAAGCTTTCATTAACAAACTTTCAACCCCAGTCTCATCCACGGTTTCGGCCTCCAAAGCCATAACAAAAAAATATTTCCAACAAATGCAGGCTAAAAAGGCAAAGTTATTGCTCGCGCCAACTGATCCTGTTATGGCATATAGTCCTCTAAGCAAATTGATAAGTGTGGCTGACCAGATGTCTCAAAAAGTTGCCAAAAAACCAACATCAAGCAGCCCCCCCCTCATTGCTTCCAACACCTGTAATTTACCAGCAAGTGGCTTTATTTTCAACGCCCCGACGGTCCTGAATACAATGAATGGAGAAAACCGTCGGAAAGAGTTAAGAAAGGCAGTTGATGACTATTTGGCGTCAAAATCTGTTTCTAAAAACCTAGTTTTTGGGCATAGTACATCTGCTGTTCCCCAGGTTCCATCTCCAGCAGTGGCCTCGAACTCGATAAAAACAGGTGTGTCTACTTTGTTTGATGCAGGGAAAATTGGGTCTTTGGCTCCTCCTTATAAAGGAGAGACTGCCAACGTCCCTAATTTTGTGACTGTTAGCGACATGGAAAGACTGGTCCAGACTACTCTGACCAAGTTCTTAGAGACGACTACCGCCCCTCAACCTGCCATAGTGTGTAATGGCCCTCACTCAATCCCCAGTGACCTGCCTATGTCAGTTAAATAGAAACCCGACTCTGTGCGCTTTAAACGTCCTGCAGTGCACTCACTGACCTTTAGTTGTCAACCGCTGCCTGTCAAACAATATAATCTTAATCGGGCCTCAGTGCTGTCCATTTTCCGAGAGGTTACAGAGCTAGATGACATTGGTTCCATAGACATTGAACTTGTTGAATTTCTAGACCCAGTAAAACGGTCCTCTGTAAATCTCTGGATTAACTCGAGGGTTGTGGTGAATGCTATCTGGGCGGTGAAGTCCCAATTTGTAGACCTTGGCTTCACCCTTCTGCCAACGCCTGACGCCTCAGTTAATACACCCATACATCGGCAGGACATACAGCTGAGGCAAAATATGAAGAAACCTCAAACTGTAAACTCCTGCAACTGTCAGTGCCAGAGTAATCAATGTTAGCAACGCAATTCCCTCAATACTGGATATTTCCTTTGTCAGATGGAATTCCAGAGGGAATCGGCACCTTTTGAATAATGACACTTCACAGCTGTTGGGACATGATGTAATTTTGCTTCAGGAATCTTGGTTAACTAGCCCACCGTCATGAAACAATTATGATGTTTGCTTGGTTCCAGCTGTTAAGCGCCCTTTGGGGCGTCCAACCTCTGGCTTGTTAACCGCTGTCAAGCAGTCATCTTGTTTAAAAATTGAAGCGTGGTATTGTCCGAATGATTTTGTACAGATGTCGAGAATTGTGGGAGAAAGCTTCACATGTGCTGCAATTAATATCTATTGGAACCCAATGGGCATTTCTGATGACTGCTTTATGGATGCAGTGAACAAGGCTATCGATATTGTCAGTTTAGATGTGCACACAGATCTAATTTATTTAACAGGTGATCTAAATTTACATTGCTTGGGCCCTCGATGTCAATTAGAACAAAAACGCCTTGAAATGTGGTCAACTTTCACTGAGTCCCGCAACCTCTACATGCTAAATGGCGCCTTTCCACAAGACATTCCACCTAGACCAACTTGGCACCGTGCACGTAGCAAGGGGATCATTGATTTCACATATGTCAATTCTCATATGCTAAATCAGGTCACTTCGTTTCAAATTATTCAATCTGAAGCGAGTGACCACAATATTTTGCATACTACATGGTGCTTGAATTTGATCAAATCTAACATGAAACCCACATACCTGAAGGGATCTTGTAAGGTAAATCCAGCTAGGAATCGCCTAATATGGTCTGAAACCTCCTTGAAAGCTTTTAGGACATGCTATCATGCAGAACTAAAGATTAATGCTGTGAGCGATTATCCGTCAGATGTTGTGTACTCTAATTTAATGCAGCTCTTCCAGCCGAGTTCAATAGCCCATAAACAAAAGCAAACTCCGCATCTACACTGCACTGATCACGAAATCAGACTTGAGAAAGCTCTGGTTCGGGCCGAAAAGAGGAAAGCCTTAAAACTCCCCTTACACTTACGTTTGGCTGTCCTCTCCCGTATAAAAACAAAATATAGAAATTGGGTAAGAGGTAGGAAGGCTAAACTCTACCAAACTGATGGTAGTAATATGTTGGTATCCCTGGCATCAAAAAACACTGCCCAGTCTTGGAATATTATAAACCAAGCAACAGCAGGCCACCAGCTTGCTGTACAAGCAAATGATGTGTCAGAGGACAAGTGGATACGCCATTATTCCGAGCTATTCGCTCTTCCTCTGACTCCCCTATCTATACCTGTGGTGGATACTGAGCTTCCCTTCCAAATCCGCTTTGACAGGGATGACATACTATATTTCATAAAAAAAGCAAGCAATTCCAGGGCTCCCGGCCCGGATGGCCTATCGAATGTACAATTGAAGCAATTCCCCGAAATTTGAGCAGTCATATTATATCTTATGTTTAACTCTATCAACTCCTCCCAGAAAATTCCAAGCTCATGGAAACAATCAATTGTCTTTCCGATTTACAAGAAGGGTGATCGAGCCAACCCGGTCAGCTACAGACCGATCTCTTTGCTCGATGTTTCGGGCAAGATTTTTTGCCACATTATTCTCAGAGAACTTAATAATTGGACAAAAAATCACTTTAAAAGGGATCCTCTTCAATCTGGGTTTGTCACTGGGCTTGGCCCGATCCCTAATATTTCACCATCAATATGCTCAAGTCACAATACGCATCTAGGAAGCAAACTCTATATTTTGCATTCATTGACTTCCAATCAGCCTTCGACTCCATAAATCGTGACCTATTATTCTTTAAGTTAAAAACACTGGTTGTCCATCTTCTCTTTTGGCCCTAATTATTCAATTATACTCGGACACCACTATGAGAGTTAGGCTAACGCTCGAAGGCCTCCTGTCTGCCTCCTTTCCCACCTTTGTGGGCTTAAAACAGGGATGCATTTTGGCGTCGATTTTGTTCAACCTTTTTATTCTTGATATGGATGTCTCCTTTCTTGGAATTACAGCAGATGCTCCGGAGTTGGGTGGCCAGCGTATCCCCTGGATGCTTTATGCTGATGACCTTGTTTTAATATCACAGACTCCTCGAAGCCTCCAGAATTTGCTGAATGCTTTATCAGATTATGCGGAGACAAATCACCTAACTGTAAATCTGTCCAAATCTCAGATCATGGTCTGCAGACCCCTTGGTAAGAGGGTTTGGTGCTTGCATCAGGAAATAATTGAAACAGTGTCCGAATATAAATATCTGGGCATCTACATTCAAAACACCGTCAGTGATGGTAAATTTTTGTACACCTTACAGTGAAAATTAATGTCTCTAATATCGCAGGGTAAAATTGTTGTACATAAGTTTGGGAAATTTACGTTAAAACATCTCATCATGTTTTATGAGCAAAAGGTGGTTCCCATTTTACTCTATGGTATCAAATCAAATCTATATTCAAATGATGGCTTATGGGACAAACTGGAGGCCACCTTTTGGAAAAAGGTCTTGCTACTCCCAAATTGCTCACCCTTGCCCATTTTGCGGTTTGAACTGGGGCTGAACTCCTTATGTAGCAGAGTTAAATGGAAAATGTGTTCTTTTTTTCGCAAAAGTTTACTTGGAGTGACCGATAACAATATTTTGAGCACGGTAGCTCGCCATCTGTCTGTTTCCACTTCTGTCTTTCCCTTAAAATGGCGAAATTATGTTATGGACATCCTGGTCCAGGCTAACATCTCGCTTCAATTTCTCATTGAAAATCCGATCCGTGCTAAGAAAAAGTACTTTCAATGGGATTGGATCAAAAATTATAAATCATGTGTAAAATACAGAGACTTTGATGTCAATTGTTTTGGGACAAAATGCGTGGGTCAACCGGCTGGTTACCTTTTGAAATGTCCATCTGCAAACTTCCGCAATAAGTTACTGCGGTTGAGACTAAACTTGTGGTTAACGGGTGAAGTGCTGGTGAGGCGAAAAATTATTCCTGCCGATCTAAATTTCTGTCGCTTTTGCGAGAACCAATGTGCAAAAGAAACCTTGCCGCATATAATTGTCTCCTGCCCTACCCTGCAGGCTTTGCGACAGAAACATTTTAATAATCTGTTGAATTTGTATATGGAAAGAGAGGAAAGTGAGATATGGAGCGTTTTATTTAAGAGTGTTAGATTTTCGGTTATGAAGGCTTTGGTGCATTTTCTGGAAGCTGTGCTACCTGCTGAAATATGCTTCTAATATAGATGCAATTTCTAACATACTTTGCAGCTGCTTTGCCAATTGTAAAAGCACCATCAGCACTTTCTCCTTAGATTTTCTTTACAATTTTAAATCTAACTTGGAAAGTTGAAGGTAAAAAGATAAACTGTCAGTGTGGCTTCAAATATCTGGGTTACCTATTCTCTGGGTCTGGTTCCCCTGCCACTACAAAAAAACACTTAAAGATTAAAACTGAAAGTATTTTACGCCAAATGCGAAAATCGGAATCACTATACTGTAAATTTACTTTAATGCCGCTTAAAAATTTTTACAATATGAAAGGAATACCAGGCTTGTTGTATGGGATGGAACTTCATGATTTGGAAGACTCTGATTACTTGAAACAACTAATGAGCATGATATGGAAAGGAATTCTTTTCTTTCTACCTAAATCTGTCCCAATCGAGGCGATAAGATACGAATTGGGATTGCAATCTTGGAGGTCGATCATAAAATGGAAGTTATGTTTATGGAGGAATTGTCTTACTAATCTTGCAGATACGTTATACTCGATTACTGCCAATGACACTAGAAACACATTTAATATCCACCAAAGTGAAGCAATGCAAACATACCTCCAGGATTTAGGCCTATCAGTAGATATTCTTATCTCAAATCCTTTAAAAGTGAAGAAAATCGTAAAAGGGCACGACTGGCAGCAAACTATGATGTATGTGATATTATCGAAATCTATGTATCATATATATTCATTCTGGAAGTGTTCTCCAACTCTTGAAGCCTATCTGGAGACATATCCTGCGCGTGAACTACGCAATGTTTTCATGAGATTCAGATTCGATGTCTTAAAAACTAACTACATATTGAAAAGATGGCGGATTGCGGATAAAGCATGGGGGTGGTGTCGGTTTTGTAGAGAGGAAGGAATCGAAGAGACACTGCAGCATCTGCTGTTAGTTTGCCCAGCCCTATTGCAACAACATATTTTATATTTTAAACAATTTGTGAATCAACTACACTGCGTCAATAGAGAACTATTGTGGTATCAGATACGGCATGGTAACTCTAATGTGTTAAAAATAACCTTCTTGAAAATTTTTTGTAATTTGTCATGATATTAACATACTTTTACATTAAGAATCGTGTAATGATGCCTATTATGATGAGCCTGTTTGAATATGAAATAAGGAAAGCTATGATTTGATTTGACGCTCTGAAACCAAGAAATGATTTGCCTCTTTTTTAAACTGTTAAGTTATGATATGTTTTAGATAAATTTTATGCAGTTGGATGTCTAGGATGATTGCTATTGATTTGATAAAAGAAATGATTGTTTTTATATCTTTCTAATATGAAAACTTTTATGTACTTTTGTAAAGGTTTAACACAAACCAAAAACAATAAACAATAATAACAATTTATTTTAGTTTTTCATTTAACTGCTCTTTCATATCTCTTTTTGTCTGTTTTAATTTATAATTCCTTGATTTGTAAATTCCTTATCTTATCATGTCTTGTTACAATGTTAAAAGGAAATTGCTATTTTATATGTCATTATTTTTGAAAAGTTGATTAACTCAGCTATATCAAAATAAAAAATAAAAATAATAAAAAAAAAAAAAAATAGTATTGCCGAACTGGATGGATATGGAGCGAGACTCTGCAGGGTGTTGATTGCAGTCCGTGGAAATTGCTGTGTCATGTAGGAACGCGGCGGGCAGATGGGGCCTCTGTAATCAACAGACCAGGAAATTGCTGAATCACGTAAGAACGCGGTGGGGCTCCGTCTTGGAACGAAGCAACAGGATGAAGAGCGTTGTGTAGGAACGCGACGAGGCTCCGTATGAAAATAGAGTGAAAGTTTGTAGAAAGCTGCATAAGAATGCGGAAAAAAGGGTAGCTCTGAGACGAGCTGGGAGGTTGCCTGAAAATGCGTAGGAACGAGGGGGAAGGCAACTACTCCTTGCGATGGAAAGATGAGCGTCTGCGAAGAACATCAGAATCAAGCTCAGGAACGCAGATACTGAAAACGATCAGAAGCGCAGCTGTAAGGCATCCGCCTCGTTAAATAATGTCAGCTGACGTGCACCTGACCAATGCGATGACGCGTACGTTGGTCATGTGACGCAAGCTCTTTCAGTGGCGTCTCCGGGCCAATTTCCATTGAGTATAGAACGGCCTGGCCGTTCTGAAGGCTGAGGATGCCGGAAAATAGAAGCATTTGGGGTAAGTAACGGATCCTGGGGTGGCAGGCATGACACCATGTAAGGAGGAGTGCCTCAGTCTGAAGGGTCTCGAGTATAGAGGCAGGGAGGTTGTCATTGCTACGATGTGACCTTGAGGGATGCTCGGGTGGCAGTCAGGTCTTCCATAGTGAGTGTCTTGAAAGTTGTCCAGGTAGTGGTGGCTTTGCGAGTTGGGATGTGTGGTGTGCTGTCAGTTGTGGCTATGGTGTCTATGTGCTAGTGGATTTTGCTGAAGCGTTGATGGCAGTAGCAAATAGGTAGAAATGGCATATAAGGAGGGACACACAGCTTTTAGGTGTTCGGTTATTTGCCCACCCATTGCCTACCAGTGGCCATGCACATCCCTATGGCCATTCCCACCTAGGTCCTGCACCTCCGTGCCTAAACCACATCCTCATGGGAATTCTTTCAGCTGCTTTAATCGAGCCTTACCATCATACTTTGCATTCAAAGTGCCTGCTAGTGTTTGTTCAAAGCAGTCTCAGAGTTAATTAATTGTACCGAAATGTTGACTATTTTTGTGCATCCCCTCAGTCACAGCGCTTTTGGGGTGCACAAAATACTGTCTCCCACTACTGCGCCCAAGCAGAGCAGGGCTTGTGGGGGAATCCTTGAGTGTAATAATGGAAGTCGGGGGTTAGGGGGTGCCCCCTGCTTACCACTGCGGTAAGCAGGGGGACAAGAAAGTGAAAAAGAAAAAGATAAGCACCCTGCGGCGTCAGCTCTGACCCACGTTAGTGGGAAAAACTGACGCTGCAGAGATAAAGGAGCGTAAGCAACACACAGAAGTGTGTCACCTTAAAGGTAAGTGGGGTGGGGTGGTTGGGAAGGGGAATGCGGGTTGGGGGCTGCGGGCAGAGTGATCTATTTTATCACTGCACTGAGCCGTATTTGGCATTGACATTTTCGTCGGCTCAGTTACAGGTGGAGCAGTGATCACATAGTTTCAGTGGGAGTTATAACCACACCACTGGTGTAGTAAAAATGTCATATCCAAGCCTACCTTCAGCCACCCAATTCATGAGCACTATGATTGTCCTGTCCTTCACTGAAGTCCTATTAAATACCAGCATAGGCAAAGACAACAGTTTGATATTGTGTATATATATTATACAATTTGCAATGCACTGCTATTAGATGTCCATGTACTTGCCCATTTTGCGCTTGCTACCATTAATGGCCAGTCAATACCACTGCAGCAGTGACTGGCAAGTGCCTTACACAAAAGCCTAACCTATTGGCACTGCCAATGTTTGCTGAGTATTCTGTTGGACACTGTGGATAGCTGTGAGACACCTTAAGGTGTCTCACTTACTAGTCCCCGGGGATCTGTCATCCAGGTGGTCAGGACACAGCCATCGATAATGGATCCAGTTCCTGGCTGGGGGTGGACAAGTGGGGGATGAGGGCTCCTCGGGGAGTGGAAGTGGGACACTGAAGGGTGAAACGCGGTACCCCTTTCCTTACGACACCTTTTCCCCATCCTACACTGTAGAATATTCAGAAACTCTAGCACCCCCTTTCCAACACAAACGCTTTCTTGCACTGTAACAAACAATGGACTAACACCAGAGCCGTTTACCTGACATGCCGCGCCTTGATGCCCACGGACTGGGTGAGCGCTTTAAAAATGCAAATGTCCCAACACAAGGCAATTGACAATAACCACCCACACTTGACAGCCATTTACCTGCCCCACAGGGATAAAAGGCAGAGCACGAGAGCACACTAAGAGCAAGGCCGAATGCACAAGGAAACGGCTACATCAAACCAGCAGTTCAAACGGAGGAGACAGGCGGCGAGACATGGAGGGACGACGAAGAACGAAACGCCCTTGCCCTTTTCAACTCAGACCCGTGAAGCCTCCAAAAAGAGAATTATAAGACCGGGAGGCATAGCTGATGTGCGGAGCAACAGATGACAATGGTGCACAGGGGTCTCCCGCATTGATAACGCAGGCGGGGAGGCAAGATGGCTACTGTGGTATCGTCCTTGACTCCAGCAGCATGCCAAGTGGACTCAAGACAATCCGTGAGTCGGAAGAAGCTGAAAGCAAATTGAACTGTGTCGAGCTCAAGGTTGCAAGTGGCAACAAAAAAATGAACGCAAGAACTTGAGAACAAAGAGCTTGTGTGCATCTGAAGTTTGAAGAAAGTCCAGTTAAGGTCCAGGTGCAGAGTGGTCCGGCGCTACGTGGGCATTCATTCGAAAGACTCTAACCGGGACCTGTTTTGAAACTGCAAGTACCAGAAGGCCCTAGGAAAGGGCGGTATGAAGTGTTGGCGTGGGCCTACAAGGGTCACGTCAAATCTCTTGTACACTTGAAAGTCTCTGACCCATTGCCAAGAGAAAGCTAGGGCAAGGGAACCCCCACTTTCTGAAGAGAACGTATTGTGAAATAAGGCAAGTGCGAACCCGACAAAGGGATGCCGAGAAAAAGCTAGGGGAAGGAAACCCCCGCATTCTGCAGAGAACGTATTGTGAAATAAGGAAAGTGTGATGCTGACGAAGGGATGCCGAGAAAAAGCTAGGAGAAGGGAATCCAGCTTTCAGATGAGTTGAGCAAATCATGAACTGTGTTAGAAATGTATGAACAGTATTAAAGATGGCTATGTGAACCCGACAGAGGGAGGCGGAGGGAACAACTAAGACAGAGAAATCCTGTATCGTGATAAAGCAGAGTGAACTGTGAGATCGGCAGATGTGAACCCGACAGAGGGTTGCCTGTGAGTTGGGGTGAAGAGTAATACACCGGTGAACACTGTGTTGACAAGAATGGACCCGGCCGAGGGTTGTCCAAAATAGGAAGTTGTTTAAAAGGACATTAAGGCTATTGAAGGTTGCAAGCTGCACTTGAAAGGCCATAGTGAAGCTGACCGGGGGAGGCCCAATTTACAAGAAGGAACGTAGCCAGGCGGAGGGAGATCCAAAGGGCGAAGAGCAATCGCCCAAGATGCAAGATTACCAAAGGAATTTTTTGTTTGTTGTTTAGAACCAGCAGGCCTTCTAAGGCAAGAGACTTTGTAGAAAAGAGACTTAGCCCCTGAAGGTTCTGGTATCGACTGTGAACCTCGTGCTGGAGAGGCCCAGGAAGTGTGCTGTGCTCAGAAGTCCCGCCTTGTCCCGTGCTTAAAACATGGGGAAGGGAAACCCAACCATACCATCCTGACTTATCCTTTTGAGAACACTTGCTTCTTTCTTTGTGAACATTATCCCACACTATTTTGTATTTAGAGGTAAGGACTGGCAATAGGGTTTTCTTAGTATAGGCCCTTTTTTATTTGACTAGACTCCACTAGGACTGTATTATTATTATTTGATGGTCGTAGCTTGCTCCTATCGTAGAATTTGGTTTAGATTAGGCGTTATCTCACCCATTATAAAGTTCAATAAACACCCTTGAACCGTGATCACTTGTGTCTGTCTCTACTGTTGGCACCTTGAGTTCCTTACATAGCACATTCTAGCAGTCTCACACACCTGCAAGTGAGACGTCAATTGGACCATATATTTAGGTTTTTGTGTCTGAATGCATACCATGGAAGCACGTCATACTCACCTGCGATGTTAGCGTGTCCGTCTCTTCCCTCACAGTTGAAGCCTTCTGCAGAATACACGTCACCCTCTGTTTTAATGTTGAATGAAACAATATCTTCATGCTCTGTTGTAAAAGAATGCAAGTATTATGAACGTACGCTTTAGGAGGGTTAAAGAGTACTGGACAGGGAACTAAAATAATCAGAACAGCTGATAGAAGAAATCTTGAGAGTAAATGAATGTTAGCAAGTTAAACAAAGGTTTTTAATGTAGTGATTCTATCGAAACTATAGGCAATTCTGAAACATGCACTCTCCATGATTGAAGGATGGACCGGTGAGCTTGGGAGTTTGGGGGTGAGGGATAATCTCTTTGTTCCGTGTGAGCCACGCACCCTCGTCTTAAAAAGGCGCAATTTCTATATCTTTGCCAGAAATCACATTTTAATTTGTTTTTTAGTATTGCATGATTATTTAAACCTTACATACAATATATTTGATTAAAAAAGCATACACAACAATGAATCACAAACTGACAATTAGATGGCAGGCCTCCGCCAGTCCGCAGGTCTCACTGGCGTCTTTGGAATGCTTGGCGTTGGTGCCGCCATTAGAATGTTCCGTTCTAGCCCTCTTACTTCCTGGTTAACGGTCTAGTCTTTTCTTATCTGTCTTGTTTTCCTATTTAGCCCCTCCTCTGTTTCCGGTTCGGCGCGTTGCAACTTAGCCTTTCGGTTTGTTGCCGTGCTCCGCTCCGCTTCCTACTACATTGTTTCCTCTTGTCTTTCCCCCGTGACTGAGCCCTTCTCGCTCTTTCCCGTTTCTCTGTGGACTCGGCGGCGGTTTTCCCTTTCCGCTCGCTCCTCCATTTCCTCCCTTTTCTTCTCCTCCTTGATCCCTCTCACCCTTTCTCTCCATCTCGGCTTTCCCTGTTTCTGCCTTTCCGTTTCCCTCTCCGTTGTCTGGTTCACCAGTTTCACTGTAGCGTTCCCGCTCCTCGGGCCGCGCTGCAGGGTGAAGTCCGGGTGCCTTCCTTTACGGGTGGTTTACTTCACGCTGCTATTCCGGATTCACCTGTCTGCTACACTCTCGAGACTTCCTCGTCTTCAGTGTACTCTCAGCTGCATCCACGCCTCTTGGGTCATTCGTCCTGGGACACCATGCCACTCCATCCATCCCATCGATCATCAGAACCAGAACGAATCCTGCCTACCTGTATCGCACTGATACAGATCCGCTAGAAGAGTTTTTTTTTAAGCTGTTGCTTTTTTTCCTCTTCTTGTGGTCTCTGCGGAGGAGGGGTCCCCGGCTTCCCTGTTTAGCAGGGAATCAGGGTGGCTTCCTACCGCGGAAGACCATTTCTCTTCACAAAAAAAAAGGAAGATCAAAAGAAAGCCCCGTCAACGCGGAAGCTCCTCTGAAGAAACAGGTGAGGAGGAAGGGGAGGTGGACTTGGACATAACTGATATACAGCCGGTTACAGCAGAGTTTGACATTAGAGCCTACTCATGTACAGGGGCCTCAAGTTAACATCTCACGGCACACCAGAAATGTAGAACTACAGATCTCACGGCACACCAGGAATGTACAACTGCAGATCTCACGGCACACCAGAAATGTAGAACTACAGATCTCACGGCACACCATGAATGTAGAACTACAGATCTCACAGCACACCAGAAATGTAGAACTACAGATCTCACGGCCCACCAGGAATGTAGAACTACAGATCTCACGGCACACCATGAATGTAGAACTACAGATCTCACGGCACACCAGAAATGTACAACTACAGATCTCACGGCAAACCAGGAATGTAGAACTACAGATCTTACGGCACACCAGGAATGTAGAACTACAGAACTCAAGGCACACCAGAAATGTAGAACTACAGAACAGATCAATGGAAGGCCTTCATCGCAGCACTTACAGAATGTACTTTTAAGAATCACACCTGAAAAATGATGCCTAAATTGACTTTATGGTACAAGTTTCCAGATGTGTTTCAATGCTGTATTTGATTTACAGAACCTATATATATGTGAACAAGCAACAGACTTGTGGCGAAACGCATCGTTGGTGATGTGATGATGTCATACCGTGGCTATATTTTAGGATTGATGAAATAAAAGAACGTATTTATTTTTTGCTATTCGGACTCCGTTGAAACATTTGCGCAAGACAGCCCTGCAGGAGTGTGACCCAGCTGCCAATGGTTTCACAGGCTACAAGGAGAATATATATATATATATATATATATATATATATATATATATATATATATATATATATATATATATATATATATATATATGTGTGTGTATATATATATATATATATATGTGTGTGTATATATATATATGTGTGTATATATATATATATATGTGTGTATATATATATATATATATATATATATATATTTTTTTTTTTTTGTTTTGTTTTACTCACCGCGATCGAATTTCTGGTGTTTGTATCTGCTTAGATTCACATGCTCTGCATAGTCTGACATCTAGTGGTAGTCGCAGAGTATTACAAGATTTGTTTTCGAAACTCAAAAACAGATGTCGACCGGCCGTGGTAGTAATACTATTCCTAGTTGGACGTGTACTGTACCCATGGTCCTTCACACAACAAGGTCCCTCAGATTGTTTGTTTCTGACATGAGGTTGCATGAAGTGTAGTGTGAGTACAGATGTGATAAAGCAGAAACAGTGATAACCCAGAAAAACATCTACGTGCCTTCTTCTCCAGTAGGGGAGGAAGGGTGGGCGCATGTGAATCTAAGCAGGTACAAGCACCAGAAATACAATTACGGTGAGTAATGTACCCCTTCTGGAGCTTGTGGATCTGCTTGGATCACATGCTCTGCATATATTGGTGAAGAGTATCTGGAGAAGGAGGTGGGAAGTGAGAAGGTACAGCGGCAAAGAGATGTTTTAGAACAGCTTGTCCCACCTGTGAATCTGCTTTAGAGTGAGTGTCAATGCAATAATACTGTATGAAAGTATGGATGGAACTCCAAGTAGCAGCTATGCAAACGGCGTCTAGAGGGACGACTGCAATGAAGGCTAAGATAGCTCATGTACCTCTGGTAGAGTGAGCCCTCCTGGGGTGAAAGGTAAAACTCTTTTGTATAGGGAATAGCAGAGCTGTATGCACTTGACTATCCATTTGGAGATGGCGTTTTTTGATATGTGATCGCTCTCTCTCCCAGGTGCTATGGAAACAAAGAGTTGGTCTGTTTTCCTTAGAGGTTTAGTTTTGTTCACAAAGTAAAAGACCGCCCTCCGTACATTAAGTGTGTAGAGGCTCCTTTCAGCTGAGTTGGATGGATTTCGAAAGAAGGTAGGAAGTTCTATAGATTGATTAACATAGAACTTTGAGATGAACTTAGGTGAAAATATGGGGTGTGTTCTGAGGGCAACCTTGTCTTTGTGGATTATGAAGATAGGGACAAAGCCTGTCGCTCACTGACTTGTCATAGAGGAGATGGCTACTAGAAATTCAGTTTCGTAAGTCAGATGTTTTAGGATGGCCTCGTTCATCGGCTCATCAGTTTAGAGAGCACAACATTGAGATCCCAACCCAGAGGAGGGATGGAAATGGGGGGGTATTATCTCTTTACCCCTTCCATGAATGCTTTAATGACAGGAGCTTTCCACCAGGACACCTTGCTTTGTGAAGTGGTGTAAACTGATAGGGCTGACAGATGACCTTTGATGGAGTTGAATACTAGGCTGAAGTATAGTAGGTAGAGCATGTAATGTAGAATGTTGGCTGGGGAACATTCTGTTGGGTTTAGTGTTTGTGACATGCACCATATCACAAATCTCTTCCACTTGTGGAAACAGTGCCTGTTGTTGGATTTCCGTGCCTACTTTAGGATATCCATACACCTTTGTGGAAAATTCAAGTGGCCAAACTCTATGACTTCAGGATCCAAGCTGCCAAGTTCATAGATTGAGAGAGCGGGTGGAGGGATGCTCCCTTGTGTTATGTTAGCATGTTATAAGGGCATGGGAGCTTGATTGGGTCCCACATGGCCAGTTTGAGCAGATGTGGAAACCAAGGTTGTCTTGCCTACATAGGAGCAACCATGATTAGAGTCACCTGTTCCTGGTGCATCTTGTGCACTATTTTGCTTAGTAGCAGTGTTGGGGGAGAAGCGTAAGGAACAAGTTACTTACCTGTAACTGTTGTTCTCCAGCATGGGTCTGGCATGGATTCACAGGCTCATGAATATTCCCCGTCGTCAGGCCAGGAATCCTCGGTAAAGAAAAAAATCAGTATCAGTTTCTTTTCTGATCTGTCTTTCTTCATAGTAACCAATCACTGATCTCTGGGTCATACTACCCCCAGCCAATGAATGTCCTCTTCCTAAGCCCCTCCCCTGGCAGCCATCCTCAGATTTGGTAGCACGTAAAGTGGCAGTACAACCAAGTGAAGAGCCGCAGAGGGGTAGGAGGGAGGGTTCGCATGTGAATCCATGCCAGACCCATGCTGGAGAACAACAGTTACAAGTAAGTAACTTGTTCCTTCTCCAGCATGGGGTCTGGCATGGATTCACATGCTCATGAATATAAGAATAAATAGCAGTACACACATGCACAACCACGGGAGGTGGCAAAGGCTCAACATTAAGCATTACAGAAACTCAACATTAAGCACTCTAACCTCCTCACCAGGCCTACCTTCAGGCGAACAGTTTGCGCAGCACTGCTTGGCCAACTCTGGACTCCTCCATGGAATCCTGGTCGACGCAGTAGAATCTTGTGAAGGTGTGCGTCAGCCTCCACGTAGCAGCCCTGCAGATGTTCAGCAGGGGCACACCAGACAAGAACGCCGTGGTAGCAGCGATCGCTCTGGTCGAATGGGCTCTCAGACGGCCGGGAAACGGTCAGTTTGCCAACCGGTGACAGTGCATGATGCAGCCGGAGAGCCATCTGGAAATGGAAGCCTTCGAGAGAGCCTTCCCTTGGTTCACAGGTCCAAAGTTCACAAATAGCTGTGACGTCTTCCGAAAGCTCTTCGTGCGGTCCACGTAGAACTTCAGCGCTCTAGCCACATCCAGCAAGTGCAAGACAGGAAGAAAACTGGTAACACCAAGGACTTGTTGAGGTGGAAGTCCGACGGCACCTTGGGCATAAAGGAGGGGTGCGTCCTCAGCACCACCCTCGTGTCGTGAAAAGTTGAGCCTTCACCAGCGAGAACGATCAGAACAGTCCCTTCATGAATTCTTTCACCAGACGATGAGACCACAAAGACGTCCGTCCCGTGGTTCTGGTGTATCGGGAGATCGCAGCAAGATGAATCTTGATGGAAGCGTGCGCCAGTCCAGCCTTGGCCAGCATCAGCAGGTACGGCAGTACTTGAGGAGCCGTAATCCATAGAGGGCTAATCTTCTGTGCGTGGCACCAGACAGAGAACCTCTTCCATTTGTGTCCGTAGCATTTAAAGGCATGGTCTAGTAAAAATTGTTATTGTCCCTACGGGTCGGCCATGTTTTTTTAAGCCTAAGTGGCTCGATTTTAGAAAACATTCCTATGGACCTTACCCGAGTTTTCGTCTATTAAACGCATGCGAAAACAAGCACCAGGGAGCCGCCATTTTCTGATAATCCTATCTTTTCCCCCATCGCCCTGGCTGACCTGCTTTTGCGGCACTAAATCAATTCCCCTGCCCCTGAGCCTGACATTATCAAAACATTCATATTCCCCGCCTCTCTCCGTGACGTTACTGTGCTGCGTAGGCAAACGTGCCCAGTCGTCTTCTACGCGACTCCACACAGAACCCGGAAACCAACACAGATCAACTCACAACACAGCGCGCCACAATTCGGAATATGAAACTGTACTTTAAAATTAAACAGCAACACGGTACATTTGGTAAAGTACATTTATTTGACATTCAATGTTTAGAGAATATTCAGCAATTGCCATATGAACTCCGGAAGCCATTTATTTTCTTTTATCTGTATCCGCAATAACTGTTCCGTTTCATCTTGAGTCACGTGCTGTTCCTTTATGGTACACAGGGTGTTCATTTTCGTAAAAAGAATCACTTTGGAAGCACGGTGAACCGCAAGGCTGTTCCATCAACTAGGCACTAGTCCAGCCTAAAGGTTGATATGTTGCTTCTAGCCACTAGTGCAGCGTAAGGGCATGTGGGCCCTTGGCGATCGTCCCATAATATGGTGATCGTGCTCCAGTTGTTGACACGAACCTGCAGGTGTCTGCTGAAGAATCCATCCGCCGGTGTCTCAAACAGATGGCAGAGGCAGAATGGGATCAAATACCTGTTATGAAAACAAAAAAATTATAATTAGTCTCGCTAGCCGAACTTCATTAATATTACTCATTTTATTTATTACGGCCGATCAGAAACTATTTGCTTGCAAGGATAGTTCAATGGAGTATGTTCGTCTCTAAAATCAATGCGAAAAGTAACGAGATAAATCGAGGCAAACACACAATGATAAACGACAGTTATTCTACATGCGTGAGGAATGATATGATATATGATATGGCATTTGTAACGCGCCTATACTCAAGTGTTTCGAGGTGTGACGAGGCAGGTGGGGAACAAGGGCAGACAGACAACGATTCTACTAGGCCAGGTGTCTTTCTGATTGCGCATGGGGAAGGGCTGTACATGGTTAGTTGAATACAAATTAAATAATAGGGCCAGCTGGTGGCAAGTGCAAGGTAAATGCCGGGAGAAGGGGCTGAAGGATACAGAGACAGTCCCGTAGTGCAGGTAGGCAGTGCAGGGAAAAGTGGCTGGGCCAAGGACCGAGATCGGTGAGACCAGTGGACCTGCAGGCCCATGTGCCCACTACGAACACGTTTTACTTGCTTTTCCTAGCTCTTCATTCATGCATTTATTCATGCATCCATTCATTAAATCTTAATTCCGGTATAAAAGCGTGTAAAGATTTACTTACATTATATTTGAAATTTCCATTGTGTCTCTTCGTAATGCAGTCTGTAAAACGGACCATGCTCTTGACAACGATTTTTCGTATACTGAACTAAAATGAAACTCGGTCTAGTTTCTGAATTTTCTGCCTTATCGTCTCTTACGTTATTGCGCACTCCCTTCAAATGTAGTTCTTTCGGCATGGTCCCTGTCTCAAGGTCAAAAACAATAGACCCTTATACTTCCAGTGCGACTTGTGGGCCTCATCTGGGCGCGAGCTGAAAATCAAAGCCGCTGTCCTTCGCATTCTTTATTTACAACATCACGTAGTAAAGGCATCTGTGAGAACTTGAAGTTTAGAATCCGTCTATGTAGTGCGCCTCAATGTGCAAATGCAAACTGGCTTCTCTCCCAAATGCCACGGCCCGCTTGGCTGGCGCGTTCTAAGTGCCCCAATTTTGTCCCCGTTGTCTGCGGGCTTTGCAGCCCAAATTGAGACATTTAATTTTTTGCGGAAGGTCAGGGAAAGTATAAAGTACCACAGGAGTTGAGTTACAAGTGAGATTTATTGTTTGTTTGTTTGTTTTATTATTTGCAATACGCAAGCCTCCCCTCCGTTAACAGTGCGCAGCATTTACATTTACATGAGATGAGACATGAGAAAAATATATACATACACATATGTGAGGTGAATAGAGAGAATTCAAAGATGACACCCAGCTTGTTCGCCACCCATGATGGTGAAGGTAGGGGTTAGGTTTACAGGTACACTGTACAATAACATTTATTTACAAAAAGACTATCGTATTGCAATTATTTAAACCGGGATTTGTACTTCACAATCAGCTGTGCTTCGGGTGGGCATGGCACAGTCGCAATGTTCGGTGGCAATGGATCACTGCTCTACACAGAAACGTCCAAAATTCCATATCTGTGCTTCTCTAACACAGCAACAATAAGGCCTTTCACAAAGTCGAACTGCATTTCATCATAGACTGGTTTGATCACCCATTGCTTACTTCGTTTTGAAAACACCTTAGTGTAGCGAGGCATCCTTACTTTACCCCAGTCCTAGATTGTTCACGTCCGACATTGCTGTTATGGGCCAAGACCGCTAGTAGAGTGCGATGTTTCATGCCCCGAAAGCTAAAATGCAAGCGCTTTGGCCTGTACTTTAGGCACATATTGTGGAACACCTCCAAATCTCCTGTGTGACAGAATTCTGTCAGTCCTCTCAAATCTCTTGATAGAGTTTTGTCGAAAACAATCTTCTCAACGGCTTTGTGTGTCAGTGAAGATGGAATCAACCACTTCTTCTCCGTGCCTCCTCTGGGGACAAAGGGCCATGTTCACATTGGTGGAAATGTTCATTTGCTGTCCAGCGGTGAACGTTGGTACAGTGGTGCATCAGTGACCGCCATTTTTCAAGTAGTATTTCCACTGACCCCTCACAAGTTTTTGAGCTCCACCAAAGATGGTTGGTGATAGAATGTGACCACTGCAAAATACTTTCAAAACCTTTTTTTTTCCCTGCAGCCGAGATTTTCTTATTGATTGATTTAGCAAGATGCCATACGTCAAATTGATGTTTAATATGTGGGAACTGCGCTCTCATTGTCTTGGCAATTGAAACGTGTCTATCCGTGGCTATGAGGTCGATGTGCATTCCCCTTGATTGTAGATATTCCACTGATTTTATAAATCCTAGTTTCTCCATGGCCACTGACGATGTACATTGTGTTACCTGCACGACCACCGAACTCACAATTTTCTTACTATCCATGTCCTGAAAGTGGTAGGTGCAGTACTTGGCAGGAAATCCAGGGCTGTCGCACTGTCCATCGCCGGCTAGCCTGAATCGTTTGCCTTCGAATGTACTTGCTAGAGACAATTGTTCAATTTTCCAAGCATCACTAATGGCCGGAAACAGATAATCACGTTGGTATATGTAGTACAGCGCTTTAGAAATGAAATGGGGTCCCACAAACTGAAAGAAAGCCTCTAACTTTCTAAAACTGGAGCCACTAAAAAGTGATGCGGCTGCACACAGTAGATTGCCTGCTGGCAGTTTCCCCAGCATCGGTTGTGCAGACCATGAGAACCTATGATTTAATCTACAGGCGGCATTTATTGTGACGTTACTGCCTTTTATTTGACGAGTCACATTAATCAATGGCTTCCCACATACTTTCCCCTCTAATGGAATGCACACATTTCAGCATACTTATAATTTCCATCAAACAACTGTCGAATACAATGTATTTGCTCTCTTTGATTAGACTGTCATCCTGCGTCAACGTTGTTTCGGCCTGTGACGTTGTGGAGATTTCAACACATTGGAAAGCAATATCGCTGATATCAAGTTCTGATGCGTCTATGGATGCTGCGGCTGGTTCATTCTCTGTCATTTCGACATCTATTACTTCAACATTGATGGGAGAACACAACAATGTCGACAGGTTTTTTGGTGGCAAATTTTTGGCGGGTGTAGATTGTGTAAATTGATCTGCAACTACTTCAGAGCTATCTTCAATACATTCAATAACATCTTCTTGTGGTGGGGCGGTCGCACTGTAGCTATGGTCCAATGCAACTTTGCTGTAGTCTCCAAACACAGTTAATTCATGTTCTGGCCATTGGACATGAGCATCTCGAGCCTGAACACGCCTCGCCTCAATTAATAGTTCCTCCATAGTGTACACGGTCTGGCAAGCCACATCTCTCATTCGCTTCACTGTCTGTGTGTGTATAGTTCTGACACCCACGGGTAACTGGAGGAGAGATTGGAAAAGGGATGTTCAGTTTAAACACAAGATGGAGTGTAGTAGAATTGACTGGAAAATAACATAAAATAGTCCCCAGCACAAACATTTTTTTAAAAGTTATGAACTGTTTGTAACTAACCTTTTTTTTGTTTTTTTTTCTTTGCAACTTTTTTGACTCGACCTTCAACATCTGCACGCTGTAGCTCCGATTCGTTTCCGCATGTCCTCCCTTCCTCTTGCGCTGCAACGACTATCAGGCCGATTCATGGAATAATTAGCGCGGCGAAAGTGGGCAAAAACGTGCGAATCGCAGTGGAATAGCGAAAATCGCAGTGCAATTGTGAAAATCGCACGAAAAGCAGCGCACGTCGATTCATGGAAGGCCGTGCGCGAGAAAACCAGCGGATGTGCGATAAAAAAGTGCGCGGCGCACGTTGGCGCACAGGCCATCTAACAGCGTGCGCCAGGTCACAGCGAAAATCGCACAGGGCACAGCGAAATTCGCACATAGCGCGGCGCACGCAACAAAAGTAGGCGGAACACGGGCGTAACACTCGGAATGGGGAACAACTTGTCAAAACGTGGGCGTCACGGGGGAAGTACAGGGCACAAGTGCGCGGAACGCCCACACGCTCGCCTACAACACGTATTCATGGAATAGAATAGGGCAAAAAAGCGCACGCTCAAACCAGCGCACAGGCACAAACACGACCGCCACAAGAAAGCAGGCGGTAGCGTCTCTGCGGCTGTAAGAAATGTGCGCCAAAAGGTGCGCCAACAAATAGCACCTATATACTGCCATGATGAATGTCCCATACTGTGGCCCTCCAGGAAAAATGACGTGCAAAGGGGTACCCACAAACACGGACACCCGCTGACAAAAAATACGTGTGCGTGTATACCGGGGTGCGCGGGAAGTCTAACACGCGATTTCAGCAGGGTGCGTGCATCACAGGGGTTCGCGTGAATACCTGGGGGAGCGGGCTACGTGTATTTCAGGGGTTCGCGTGAAGTTTCACACGCGATCGGGTCTGGGGGAGCAGGCTACGTGTATTACAGGGGTTCGCGTGAAATTCCTCACGCGATCGGGCCTGGGGGAGCGTGCTACGTGTATTTCAGGGGTTCGCGTGAAGTTTCACACGCGATCGGGCCTGGGGGAGCGGGCTACGTGTATTACAGGGGTTCGCGTGAAGTTCCTCACGCGATCGGGCCTGGGGTAGCGGGCTACGTGTATTACAGGGGTGCGCGTGAAGTTCCACACGCGAATAGCCTGGGCGCGTGTATTTCAGGGGTGCGCGGGAAGTTCCACACGCGAATAGGCTGGGGGCGCGTGTATTCCAGGGGTGCGCGTGAAGTTCCACACGTGAATAGCCTGGGCACGTGTATTTCAGGGGTGCGCGGGAAGTTCCACACGCGAATAGGCTGGGGGCGCGTGTATTCCAGGGGTGCGCGGGAAGTTCCACACGCGAATAGCCTGGGCGCGTGTATTTCAGGGGTGCGCGGGAAGTTCCACACGCGAATAGCCTGGGGGCGCGTGTATTCCAGGGGTGCGCGGGAAGTTCCACACGCGAATAGCCTGGGCGCGTGTATTTCAGGGGTGCGCGGGAAGTTCCACACACGAATAGCCTGGGGGCACGTGTATTTCAGGGGTGCGCGTGAAGTTCCACACGCGAATAGCCTGGGCGCGTGTATTTCAGGGGTGCGCGGGAAGTTCCACACGCGAATAGCCTGGGCGCGTGTATTTCAGGGGTGCGCGGGAAGTTCCACACGCGAATAGCCTGGGGGCGCGTGTATTTCAGGGGTGCGCGGGAAGTTACACACACGAATAGCCTGGGCGCGTGTATTTCAGGGGTGCGCGGGAAGTTCCACACGCGAATAGCCTGGGCTCGTGTATCTCAGGGGTGCGCGGGAAGTTCCACACGCGAATAGCCTGGGCGCGTGTATTTCAGGGGTGCGCGGGAAGTTCCACACGCGAATAGCCTGGGGGCGCGTGTATTTCAGGGGTGCGCGGGAAGTTCCACACGCGAATAGCCTGGGCGCGTGTATTTCAGGGGTGCGCGGGAAGTTCCACACGCGAATTGCCTGGGCGCGTGTATTTCAGGGGTGCGCGGGAAGTTGCACACGCGAATAGCCTGGGCGCGTGTATTTCAGGGGTGCGCGGGAAGTCCCACACGCGAATAGCCTGGGCGCGTGTATTTCAGGGGTGCGCGGGAAGTTCCACATGTGATTTGACAGTGTGGGTCCTCCCAGGTGTACCCTGTAAACCCTCCACGGCCCCTGCAGGCAGCCCACACCACAGGGGACTACCATGCATCCCTGGTCATGTCCCGCAGGCAGCCCACCCACCATGGGCATGCCCCCCAGCAAAGGCACATGTCTCCTTGAACTAATGAACACCAACTCATGTCCCCTTGCACCCCCACCCCCCAGCACTGTGGGGCACCTGCCAGCAGGCCCCCACCCATGTCCAACTCATGTCCCCCACCACCCCCACCCCCCAGCACTGTGGGGCACCTGCCAGCAGGCCCCCACCCATGTCCAACTCATGTCTCCCACCACCCCCACCCCCCAGCCACCAGGGTCACCCTCCACCAGGCCCCCACTCATGTCTCCCACCACCCCCACCCCCCAGCCACCAGGGGCACCCTCCACCAGGCCCCCACTCATGTCTCCCATCACCCCCACACCCCAGCAGTGCAGGGTCACCCTCCACCAGGCCCCCACTCATGTCTCCCACCACCCCCACCCCCCAGCCACCAGGGGCACCCTCCACCAGGCCCCCACTCATGTCACCCACCACCCCCACACCCCAGCCACCAGGGGCACCCTCCACCAGGCCCCCACTCATGTCACCCACCACCCCCACCCCCCAGCCACCAGGGGCAGCCTCCACCAGGCCCCCACTCATGTCACCCACCACCCCCACCCCCCAGCCACCAGGGGCACCCTCCACCAGGCCCCCACTCATGTCTCCCATCACCCCCACACCCCAGCAGTGCAGGGTCACCCTCCACCAGGCCCCCACTCATGTCTCCCACCACCCCCACCCCCCAGCCACCAGGAGCACCCTCCACCAGGCCCCCACTCATGTCTCCCACCACCCCCACCCCCCAGCAGTGCAGGCTCAACCTCCACCAGGCCCCCACTCATGTCCCCCTGCACCCCCACCCCCCGGCAGTGCAGGGTCACCCTCCACCAGGCCCCCACTCATGTCTCCCACCACCTCCACCCCCCAGCCACCAGGGGCACCCTCCACCAGGCCCCCACTCATGTCACCCACCACCCCCACACCCCAGCCACCAGGGGCACCCTCCACCAGGCCCCCACTCATGTCACCCACCACCCCCACCCCCCAGCCACCAGGGGCACCCTCCACCAGGCCCCCACTCATGTCACCCACCACCCCCACCCCCCAGCCACCAGGGGCACCCTCCACCAGGCCCCCACTCATGTCTCCCATCACCCCCACACCCCAGCAGTGCAGGGTCACCCTCCACCAGGCCCCCACTCATGTCACCCACCACCCCCACACCCCAGCCACCAGGGGCACCCTCCACCAGGCCCCCACTCATGTCACCCACCACCCCCACCCCCCAGCCACCAGGGGCAGCCTCCACCAGGCCCCCACTCATGTCACCCACCACCACCACCCCCCAGCCACCAGGGGCACCCTCCACCAGGCCCCCACTCATGTCTCCCATCACCCCCACACCCCAGCAGTGCAGGGTCACCCTCCACCAGGCCCCCACTCATGTCTCCCACCACCCCCACCCCCCAGCCACCAGGGGCACCCTCCACCAGGCCCCCACTCATGTCACCCACCACCCCCACCCCCCAGCCACCAGGGGCAGCCTCCACCAGGCCCCCACTCATGTCTCCCACCACCCTCACCGCCCAGCAGTGCAGGCTCAACCTCCACCAGGCCCCCACTCATGTCCCCCTGCACCCCCACCCCCCGGCAGTGCAGGGGCAGCCTCCACCAGGCCCCCACTCATGTCTCCCACCACCCCCACCCCCCTGCCACCATGTGCAGCCCCCACCAGGTCCTCACAATCCCCAATCATGTGCGTAATGGTCAGCCTCCACAGCCAAAAAGCCCTACCAAGTAACCCATTCACCCACATGGAAATGGAAATCACATGTTACACCCCCAATGTACATGAAGCAAATGAACCCATGTCCGTCACACACATATTTTCCAATTGAATGGGAAAACACACAACATGACATGCATGAAACCAATGAGATGAAACCACACAGTGAACAATGGAAAAAAAAATGTATTGAAAAAAATACGAATGCCAAAGAAAGAAAACTAACTACAATGTAAATGTGAAAAAATAAGCTGCATGTCTGCATAAAAACACAAAACTAGAAAATCAAATCAAAAAAATGTTGTCCAAAGTGAAATGTAAAAACTCTCCATGCAACAAAGAACTATGTACAAAAATAACAAGGGTCCATCATCACAACTGAACTAAGGAAACCTCCTAAAAAACCTACCTAAATATCAACTATATACAAAAAGTGGAGCAGTGTCCGTCGACTCCAAATCATAATAAGAACGAAAGGAAACCTAAAACTAAAGAACTATATACAAAGGCGGCGGGCAAGTCCAGTGGCTCACTCTGTGGTGTCCCGGGCCAGGGCATCATCGAACTCCTGTTCGATGTCCCGGAGGCGGTCCAGTTCCATGGCCCCGAGGGTCCGCAGGGACGACGCTGTGTCCTCCTCCAACCCCCTGCAGATTGCCTCGAGGCACTCGGCCCGCCTCAGGGCCCTCCGCATGGAGTTCTCCGCCCTGACCATTGTGAGCCGCGCCTCTTCCGCCCGCCGCCGCTCCGCACCTATGGCGTGGCCCAACCGCTGCCACACGGAAGACACTCTCTGTCCTGGGTCCCCCTGCCCTCCGGCCGATGCCTGCCCCTCCGATGTTGAAAGCCCCGAGCCTTCATGTCTCCCACCATCTTGCTGCTGCTGCTGCTCTGCCTCTGCCCGTGCACTGCCTCCTGCTGCCTGCACATCCTCCGCCGGCTGGGGTGCACCTGTTGATGTGGCCACCCCTGCTGGACCTCCGACTCCCGACTGTGGCAGGGATGCCTCCTCTACCAGCCTGGCCGCACTGTCAGAGGCAGCTCCACAGGGCACCCAGGTGACTGATGGGTGGGAAGATGGCACAGAGGACGACTGGCGCGTAGGGGGTCCAGTTGAGGAGGGGGTCGGAGCAAGCCCCATCAGACAGCGGAATCCGGCCTGGGTGACCTGTCCCAGCAGGCTGACGTGGTCAACGAGCCATTCGAGATGACGTGCAGTCTCTCCATGAAAAGACTGCAGGTCACCTCGCATGGCCCGTTGACGCAACGCCACACCAGCCAGGACAGGCTCAACCCGGACCTGGATGGCCACGTCCGCAGGCAGAGGAAGGCCAGTTGACGTCAGCTCATCCCCTGCCTGAAAACGGGTCTGGACGTAGGCATCCCTGCTGGTGCAAGATGATGCAGGGACAGGATCGGGGACAGGATTGCACACAGGCACCTCCGCGGCCGCCTGTGCTGCCTCCTGTCCCTGGTCCTGCACTGCACCACTAGCACCAGTGGGATCCCCACCTCCAGACCCTGTCTCTGGTGCTTGCGCGGCCCCCTCCTCCACCAAACCCCCCACCAACCTGGATGACTCTGTGCCATCTTCCCCTGTTGGGCCCTGTGGGGTCCCAGCTGCCCCTTCTGCTGCCGAGGAGTCCAACTGCAACCTCCGCCTCTTGGACCTCCCCCCAGCAGCTGCGGCCTGGGACGCGGCACCGGACTCCTCACTCCCCGACGAGATGACAACACGGGAGGGGAGCCGGGCCTTGCGTCTCCGGCTGGCGGTCGGATCCCCGCCGCTGTGCTCCACAGCACCTTCTCCGCCCTCTTCATCAGTTGACGCTGCAGACAGGGAGAAACAAAACACAGGCATCAGGGCACTGTACAATGGACACATACACGCATGGCAGTTGCACATGAGTGGCATTGGCAAACCTCAGACATGTCATCACAATCCCCAACACACATGTCATTGCAACTGGCACACATGAGCCATACCACAGCCATTTTGCAACTGCCACCACCATCCCTACACATACAACAGCATCAGCAGCCAAAGGGGAGCCAGACATCACATGCAACACAGGAAGTGCACCACACATGTACACACACCACCACACTTGCATGCATGTCTACACCTCTGCCAAGTGTCGCACTGTTCAGACGGGCATCCATGTCACATCTGCCAATCAGGCTTCCACATACCGCTGTCACATGCATCCATGTAGCATCACTGTTGCACCCTTGACATATACACACACATGCACATGTACACAGTGCTCATACATGCAGCCGAAAACAACATACATGCCTGACATCACGGACATGTCTACTTACATACACATTCATCCAAACATGTGTGCACGCACGACTGCATTTGCCATGCAAGCCCACACACACAAGCACCATCCATGTCTCACACATTACAGCCCTCGCATGTGTCAGCCCCATGGCCCTGTATACCCCCACCCATACTCCACCCCATACAAACAGATGTGCAACCGGCACAATGGGGAATGATCACCACACGCCCTGCTCACAACCAGGATGCATGTACACTCACCGCTCGACTCCAGACGGCTCTGCTTCTCTAGGACCTGGACGTGGAGCGCTGGGGATATGCGTTCCAGGACCCCCATCTGTTCTTCCGACAAGTGGCCCCGGCGCCCCTTGGCATCCGCTGCCTTCAAGAGGCGCCGGGCCTTGTTCAGGGTCCTGGACCTGAAGTCCTCCCAGCGCTTCCTGACACGTTGTAAGTCCCGGACTGCCACCCCCTCCGCGTTGATGGCAGTCACGATGTCAGTCCAGATCCGAGTCCGTCCTTCCTTGTCGGCGCGGGAACTTCCAAAGAGGGCATCATACTGCCCCAGGACTTGCTCCACCAGGACACCAACTTCGGTGGCACTGAAGCTGGTGCCCCTCTGCCTCTCTGGCCGGGGGTTGTCAGTGGTCACAGATGGTGTTAGCCCCGACATGACAACCCCAGAGGCAGGAGTGGGTGGGCAACTGGGTCCTGGGGCTGGGCTGTGGAGCGATGGAATTCCAGTCGGGAGTCTTCTGTTCCAGCAGGGGTGGTCACAGCAACAGCACCCCTGGCTGATGTGCAGGCAGCAAATGGCAGTGCACGTGGGCAGCAGGCAGTCAGGCAGCAGCAGATAGCAGGTGGGAGCGTGCTCGGGGCTCTGGGGGGCAGTAATTCGGCCTTCTGGGCAGGAGCGTGGTCTCCCGTGTGCTCACGCGTGGCCAGCTTGGTACGGAGTGAATTGGCACGTGAAAATCCTGCACGTCAGCGTGAAAACCGAGGAAAGGCCCTTAGCGCGTAAGCGCGTCAGCACGCATACGCGATTCCATTGGACCAAAGGCCCTCAGCGCGTAAGGGCCTCTGTGACGTGACCCGCACGGGTGTTTCCCACACAGCACGTGATGACAGAGCACACGTGGAAAGACTGCACGTCAGAGTCTCATTGCGTGTGATTGGTGGAAATGGCCGTACACCGGGATACAGGTGCGCTGACGTACTTGCGTGTGTAAGTGTCCGCGCACACCTCATATACACGTACATAGGCCAATCGCGTGTACACGCACTTTTGTCCAATTACACGCGATGAGACTCTGACGTGCAGTCTTTCCACGTGTGCTCTGTCATCACGTGCTGTGTGGGAAACACCCGTGCGGGTCACGTCACAGACGCGCTTACGCGCTGAGGTCCTTTGGTCCAATGGAATCGCGTATGCGTGCTGACGCGCTTACGCGCTAAGGGCCTTTCCTCGGTTTTCACGCTGACGTGCAGGATTTTGACGTGCCAATTCACTCCGTACCAAGCTGGCCACGCGTGAGCACACGGGAGACCACGCTCCTGCCCAGAAGGCCGAATTACTGCCCCCCAGAGCCCCGAGCACGCTCCCACCTGCTATCTGCTGCTGCCTGACTGCCTGCTGCCCACGTGCACTGCCATTTGCTGCCTGCACATCAGCCAGGGGTGCTGTTGCTGTGACCACCCCTGCTGGAACAGAAGACTCCCGACTGGAATTCCATCGCTCCACGGCCCAGCCCCAGGACCCAGTTGCCCACCCACTCCTGCCCCTGGGGTTGTCATGTCGGGGCTAACACCATCTGTGACCACTGACAACCCCCGGCCAGAGAGGCAGAGGGGCACCAGCTTCAGTGCCACCGAAGTTGGTGTCCTGGTGGAGCAAGTCCTGGGGCAGTATGATGCCCTCTTTGGAAGTTCCCGCGCCGACAAGGAAGGACGGACTCGGATCTGGACTGACATCGTGACTGCCATCAACGCGGAGGGGGTGGCAGTCCGGGACTTACAACATGTCAGGAAGCGCTGGGAGGACTTCAGGTCCAGGACCCTGAACAAGGCCCGGCGCCTCTTGAAGGCAGCGGATGCCAAGGGGCGCCGGGGCCACTTGTCGGAAGAACAGATGGGGGTCCTGGAACGCATATCCCCAGCGCTCCACGTCCAGGTCCTAGAGAAGCAGAGCCGTCTGGAGTCGAGCGGTGAGTGTACATGCATCCTGGTTGTGAGCAGGGCGTGTGGTGATCATTCCCCATTGTGCCGGTTGCACATCTGTTTGTATGGGGTGGAGTATGGGTGGGGGTGTACAGGGCCGTGGGGCTGACACATGCGAGGGCTGTAATGTGTGAGACATGGATGGTGCTTGTGTGTGTGGGCTTGCATGGCAAATGCAGTTGTGCGTGCACACATGTTTGGATGAATGTGTATGTAAGTAGACATGTCCGTGATGTCAGGCATGTATGTTGTTTTTGGCTGCATGTATGAGCACTGTGTACATGTGCATGTGTGTGTATTTGTCAAAGGTGCAACAGTGATGCTACATGGATGCATGTGACAGCGGTATGTGGAAGCCTGATTGGCAGATGTGACATGGATGCCCGTCTGAACAGTGCGACACTTGGCAGAGGTGTAGACATGCATGCAAGTGTGGTGGTGTGTGGACATGTGTGGTGCACTTCCTGTGTTGCATGTGATGTATGGCTCCCCTTTGGCTGCTGATGCTGTTGTATGTGTAGGGATGGTGGTGGCAGTTGCGATATGGCTGTGGTATGGCTCATGTGTGCCAGTTGCAATGACATGTGTGTTGGGGATTGTGATGACATGTCTGAGGTTTGCCAATGCCACTCATGTGCAACTGTCATGCGTGTATGTGTCCATTGTACAGTGCCCTGATGCCTGTGTTTTGTTTCTCCCTGCCTGCAGCGTCAACTGATGAAGAGGGCGGAGAAGGTGCTGTGGAGCACAGCGGCGGGGATCCGACCGCCAGCCGGAGACGCAAGGCCCGGCTCCCCTCCCGTGTTGTCATCTCGTCGGGGAGTGAGGAGTCCGGTGCCGCGTCCCAGGCCGCAGCTGCCGGGGGGAGGTCCAAGAGGCGGAGGTTGGAGTTGGACTCCTCGGCAGCAGAAGGGGCAGCTGGGACCCCACAGGGCCCAACAGGGGAAGATGGCACGGAGTCATCCAGGTTGGTGGGGGGTCTGGTGGAGGAGGAGGCCGTGCAAGCACCAGAGACGGGGTCTGGAGGTGGGGATCCCACTGGTGCTAGTGGTGCAGTCCAGGACCAGGGACAGGAGGCAGCACAGGCGGCCGCGGAGGTGCCTGTGTGCAATCCTGTCCCCGATCCTGTCCCTGCATTATCTTGCACCAGCAGGGATGCCTACGTCCAGACCCGTTTCCAGGCAGGGGATGAGCTGACGTCAACTGGCCTTCTTCTGCCTGCGGACGTGGCTATCCAGGTCCGGGTTGAGCCTGTCCTGGCTGGTGTGGCGTTGCGTCAACGGGCCATGCGAGGTGACCTGCAGTCTTTTCATGGAGAGACTGCACGTCATCTCGAATGGCTCGTTGACCACGTCAGCCTGCTGGGACAGGTCACCCAGACCGGATTCCTCTGTCTGATGGGGCTTGTTCCGACCCCCTCCTCAACTGGACCCCCTACGCGCCAGTCGTCCTCTGTGCCATCTTCCCACCCATCAGTCACCTGGGTGCCCTGTGGAGCTGCCTCTGACAGTGCGGCCAGGCTGGTGGAGGAGGCATCCCTGCCACAGTCGGGAGTCGGACGTCCAGCAGGGGTGGCCACATCAACAACTGCACCCCAGCCGGCGGAGGATGTGCAGGCAGCAGGAGGCAGTGCACGGGCAGAGGCAGAGCAGCAGCAGCAACATGGTGGGAGCCATGAAGGCTCGGGGCCTTCGACATCGGAGGGGCAGGCATCGGCCGGAGGGCAGGAGGACCCAGGACAGAGAGTGTCTTCCGTGTGGCAGCGGTTGGGCCACGCCATAGGTGCGGAGCGGCGGCGGGCGGAAGAGGCGCGGCTCACAATGGTCAGGGCGGAGAACTCCATGCGGAGGGCCCTGAGGCGGGCCGAGTGCCTCGAGGCAATCCGCAGGGGGTTGGAGGAGGACACGGCGTCGTCCCTGCGGACCCTCGGGGCCATGGAACTGGACCGCCTCCGGGACATCGAACAGGAGTTCGATGATGCCCTGGCCCGGATCACCACAGAGTGAGCCGCTGGACTTGCCCGCCGCCTTTGTATATAGTTCTTTAGTTTTAGGTTTCCTTTGTTTTTTCTTATGATTTGGAGTCGACGGACACTGCTCCACTTTTTGTATATAGTTGATATTTAGGTAGGTTTTTTAGGAGGTTTCCTTAGTTCAGTTGTGATGATGGACCCTTGTTATTTTTGTACATAGTTCTTTGTTGCACGGAGAGTTTTGACATTTCACTTTGGACAACATTTTTTGGATTAGATTTTCTAGTTTTGTGTTTTTATGCGGACATGCAGCTTCTTTTTTCACATTTACATTGTAGTTAGTTTTCTTTCTTTAGCATTCGTATTTTTTTCAAATACATTTTTTTTTCCATTGTTCACTGTGTGGTTTCATCTCATTGGTTTCATGCATGTCATGTTGTGTGTTTTCCCATTCAATTGGAAAATATGTGTGTGACGGACATGGGTTCATTTGCTTCATGAACATTGGGGGTGTAACATGTGATTTCCATTTCCATGTGGGTGAATGGGTTACTTGGTAGGGCTTTTTGGCTGTGGAGGCTGACCATTACGCACATTGTGAGGACCTGGTGGGGGCTGCACATGGTGGCAGGGGGGTGGGGGTGGTGGGAGACATGAGTGGGGGCCTGGTGGAGGGTGCCCCTGGTGGCTGGGGTGTGGGGGTGGTGGGAGACATGAGTGGGGGCCTGGTGGAGGGTGACCCTGGTGGCTGGGGGGTGGGGGTGGTGGGTGACATGAGTGGGGGCCTGGTGGAGGCTGCCCCTGCACTGCTGGGGGTGGGGGTGGTGGGAGACATGAGTGGGGGCCTGGTGGAGGGTGCCCCTGGTGGCGGGGGGGTGGGGGTGATAGGGGACATGAGTGGGGGCCTGGTGGAGGCTGCCCCTGCACTGCTGGGGGGTGGGGGTGGTGGGAGACATGAGTGGGGGCCTGGTGGAGGCTGCCCCTGCACTGTTGGGGTGTGGGGGTGGTGGGAGACATGAGTGGGGGCCTGGTGGAGGGTGACCCTGGTGGCTGGGGGGTGGGGGTGGTGGGTGACATGAGTGGGGGCCTGGTGGAGGCTGCCCCTGCACTGCTGGGGGGTGGGGGTGGTGGGAGACATGAGTGGGGGCCTGGTGGAGGGTGACCCTGGTGGCTGGGGGGTGGGGGTGGTGGGAGACATGAGTGGGGGCCTGGTGGAGGGTGACCCTGGTGGCTGGGGGGGTGGGGGTGGTGGGAGACATGAGTGGGGGCCTGGTGGAGGGTGACCCTGGTGGCTGGGGGGTGGGGGTGGTGGGAGACATGAGTGGGGGCCTGGTGGAGGGTGACCCTGGTGGCTGGGGGGTGGGGGTGGTGGGTGACATGAGTGGGGGCCTGATGGAGGCTGCCCCTGCACTGCTGGGGGGTGGGGGTGGTGGGAGACATGAGTGGGGGCCTGGTGGAGGGTGCCCCTGGTGGCGGGGGGGTGGGGGTGATAGGGGACATGAGTGGGGGCCTGGTGGAGGCTGCCCCTGCACTGCTGGGGGGTGGGGGTGGTGGGAGACATGAGTGGGGGCCTGGTGGAGGGTGACCCTGGTGGCTGGGGGGTGGGGGTGGTGGGAGACATGAGTGGGGGCCTGGTGGAGGGTGACCCTGGTGGCTGGGGGGTGGGGGTGGTGGGTGACATGAGTGGGGGCCTGGTGGAGGCTGCCCCTGCACTGCTGGGGGGTGGGGGTGGTGGGAGACATGAGTGGGGGCCTGGTGGAGGGTGCCCCTGGTGGCGGGGGGTGGGGGTGATAGGGGACATGAGTGGGGGCCTGGTGGAGGCTGCCCCTGCACTGCTGGGGGGTGGGGGTGGTGGGAGACATGAGTGGGGGCCTGGTGGAGGGTGACCCTGGTGGCTGGGGGGTGGGGGTGGTGGGAGACATGAGTGGGGGCCTGGTGGAGGGTGACCCTGGTGGCTGGGGGTGGTGGGTGACATGAGTGGGGGCCTGGTGGAGGCTGCCCCTGCACTGCTCGGGGGTGGGGGTGGTGGGAGACATGAGTGGGGGCCTGGTGGAGGGTGCCCCTGGTGGCGGGGGGGGTGGGGGTGATAGGGGACATGAGTGGGGGCCTGGTGGAGGCTGCCCCTGCACTGCTGGGGGGTGGGGGTGGTGGGAGACATGAGTGGGGGCCTGGTGGAGGGTGACCCCGGTGGCTGGGGGGTGGGGGTGGTGGGAGACATGAGTGGGGGCCTGGTGGAGGGTGACCCTGGTGGCTGGGGGGTGGGGGTGGTGGGAGACATGAGTGGGGGCCTGGTGGAGGTTGACCCTGCACTGCTGGGGTGTGGGGGTGGTGGGAGACATGAGTGGGGGCCTGGTGGAGGGTGACCCTGGTGGCTGGGGGGTGGGGGTGGTGTGAGACATGAGTGGGGGCCTGGTGGAGGGTGACCCTGCACTGCTGGGGGGTGGGGGTGGTGGGAGACATGAGTGGGGGCCTGGTGGAGGCTGCCCCTGCACTGCTGGGGTGTGGGGGTGGTGGGAGACATGAGTGGGGGCCTGGTGGAGGGTGACCCTGGTGGCTGGGGGGTGGGGGTGGTGGGTGACATGAGTGGGGGCCTGGTGGAGGCTGCCCCTGCACTGCTGGGGGGTGGGGGTGGTGGGAGACATGAGTGGGGGCCTGGTGGAGGGTGACCCTGGTGGCTGGGGGGTGGGGGTGGTGGGAGACATGAGTGGGGGTCTGGTGGAGGGTGACCCTGGTGGCTGGGGGGTGGGGGTGGTGGGAGACATGAGTGGGGGCCTGGTGGAGGGTGACCCTGGTGGCTGGGGGGTGGGGGTGGTGGGAGACATGAGTGGGGGCCTGGTGGAGGGTGACCCTGGTGGCTGGGGGGTGGGGGTGGTGGGTGACATGAGTGGGGGCCTGGTGGAGGCTGCCCCTGCACTGCCGGGGGGTGGGGGTGGTGGGAGACATGAGTGGGGGCCTGGTGGAGGGTGCCCCTGGTGGCGGGGGGGTGGGGGTGATAGGGGACATGAGTGGGGGCCTGGTGGAGGCTGCCCCTGCACTGCTGGGGGGTGGGGGTGGTGGGAGACACGAGTGGGGGCCTGGTGGAGGGTGACCCTGGTGGCTGGGGGGTGGGGGTGGTGGGAGACATGAGTGGGGGCCTGGTGGAGGGTGACCCTGGTGGCTGGGGGGTGGGGGTGGTGGGTGACATGAGTGGGGGCCTGGTGGAGGCTGCCCCTGCACTGCTGGGGGGTGGGGGTGGTGGGAGACATGAGTGGGGGCCTGGTGGAGGGTGCCCCTGGTGGCAGGGGGGTGGGGGTGATAGGGGACATGAGTGGGGGCCTGGTGGAGGCTGCCCCTGCACTGCTGGGGGGTGGGGGTGGTGGGAGACATGGATGGGGGCCTGGTGGAGGGTGCCCCTGGTGGCGGGGGGGTGGGGGTGATAGGGGACATGAGTGGGGGCCTGGTGGAGGCTGCCCCTGCACTGCTGGGGGGTGGGGGTGCAGGGGGACATGAGCAGGTGTGCAGGGTAGTCCCCTGTTTTGTGGGCTGCCTGCAGGGGCCGTGGAGGGTGTACAGGGAACACCTGTGAGGACCCACCCATCCTAATTGCGTGTGATAATTCCCGCACACCCCTGTAATACACGTACCTGGCCAAATCGCATGTGAGAATTCCCGCGCACCCCTGTAATACACGTACCCAGCCGAATCGCGTGTAGAACTTCCCGTGTACCCCTGTAATACACGTACCCAGCCAAATCGCGTGTGATAATTCCCACATACCCCTGTAATACACGTACCCTGGCCAATCGCGTGTAGAACTTCCCACGCACCCTGTAATACACGTAAAAAGCCAAATCGCGTGTGATAATTCCCACGGACCCCTGTAATACACGTACCTGGCCAAATCGCATGTGAGAATTCCCGCGCACCCCTGTAATACACATACCCAGCCGAATCGCGTGTAGAACTTCCCGTGTACCCCTGTAATACACCTACCCAGCCAAATCGCGTGTGATAATTCCCGCGCACCCCTGGAATACACGTACCCAGCCAAATCGCGTGTGATAATTCCCGCGCACCCCTGGAATACACGTACCCAGCCAAATCGCGTGTGATAATTCCCGCGCACCCCTGTAATACACGTACCCAGCCAAATCGCGTGTGATAATTCCTGCGTACCCCTGTGATACACGTGCCCTGGCTAATCGCGTGTAAATCTTCATGCGTACCCCTGATATGCACGTTACCCGCTTTGCGTTCCTTGTTTGGCAGCCCTGTGGACTGGTCCAGGGTTAGCGCTGCCCTTTGCGATGATTTAGTGATTTTGATGGCTTTTCCTTGCGCAAGGGCGTTCTTGGGGGCGTTACTGGCGCTGCTGCAGGGTCGCTGTGATACTCTGCGCCACGGCTGGTTTGGGAGCCTGAAATCCATGAATACGCTGTGCGTGGAAATCGGTTTTAGCGCACGTGCCTGGCGCAGACAATCGCACGCGGACACTCTGCGCCAGCCGCTTGCGACACTTTTCTGCGAAATTCTATGAATTACCCTGTAAATTTTCTGTATCCGCATAGACAGCACGGAATGAGGCTCCATCGTCTCCCTGAAACATAGTACTTTCATTACTATGTATCAAAATATTGTTAGCATAAAACACACGTGAGGACGACCACACAGGTACATCTCAATAGCCAAACACGATTTAAACATTGTGTGCAACAATCAAACGACAAGTATTCGACCAGTGATGATCTATTTCGATGGAACTGTCAGTATCCATACCTCTGGCTCTGCATGGACTGCCATGAATGGTTGTATTGGAGAGGAGGCATCCGCATCTCCCTGAAACACAGTACTTGCATTAGTATGCTTTTCAATATTGGAAACACAAAACACACTTGGGGTCGACGGCACAGGTACATATAAAGAGATAACCACAAATGATGCATTGTCCAAAAGAATCAAGGAAAATCCAAATATGATCACATTTCATCGACTTATTTCAACGATTCCTTTACATCTGCATCATCTAATTGAGATGTTGTGATTGTGGTGGAAGCTCCGTCGTCTCCCTGAAACACAGTACTTGGATTAGTATGGTTTTCAATATTGGAAACATAACACACACTTGGGGTCGAACGCACAGGTACACATAAAGAGATGACTGCAAATGATGCATTGTCCAAAAGAATCAAGGAAAATCTAATGTAACGCTCACCTGATTCCCTTTGGAGGCGCGGGTCTTGACTGGGCGGTGAAACCGTCTTCAGCGTTAGGCGTAGGATTCGTTTGGCTCCCGGATTAGGCCCCTTCTTCACTGAAAATTTGACCCGAAGGGTGAGGTGTCTGCAAGTAGAAAATCTAGGTATTAGTGGCTGGAAGGTTGGGAGAAGTTCCAAGCCCCTCTCTCCCTCTCTCCCCGTGGTACTGGGTTGTAGTCGCGCTCACCTTAAATAGGTGAATGCCGGGCTCTCCATCCTGCGCCTTGTGCAGGGGCGCTGGGTCCAGTTACTTCACTGGATTCGAGTTCAGCCTCTTGATTGCAGAGGGTGATTTGAGAGCGATGCCGCCGTTTG